>NW_004444029.1:4954445-5022447 GCF_000243295.1 Trichechus manatus latirostris
GGAAGCAGCTGCAGGATCCAGAGAGAGCAAAAAGCCAGAACGTCTGCTTATATACAGATGCGGGCCACACCTCCAAGGAGACTCGCTTTCATCTGATTGGCTACTCACAGTATATTCAATCATGGGAGTGATTACATTAAAACAGTGAGAATCATGGCCCAGCCAAGTTGACACACAATCTTAACCATCACATTAATGCAATCATAAAAGTGACAGGGGCTGAAAAAGGACATCCTCCCTTTGTTATTCTCATATAGACTGGGTGCTAAGTGCTTGGGGACAGGGTGTTTTCTGTCTCATTCACTCTTGTGCTTCCCAGCATGGAGCAGTTACTGGCACCCCAAAACCACTCCAACTATTTCTTGAGTGAAAGAAAGAAAAATTGGGTGACCCCAAGACTTTGTTTGATCAACTAAGGAAGCTCCTAGGTCAAGCCTGACTTGAAATGGATTATGAGGGACTGGAGAAAGGAGAGGTGCAGCAGTAGGAAAGGTTTGGAAATGGAAGAATGAGGGCTGAGGGGAGGATTTTGAGAAGATGGGATCAGGGTATAAATGGAACCAGCAGATGTGGGAACCAAAAGGCCAGAACACAAAGCCCTTAGCCATCTCCATGTCCTATTTTCAGTACTTGGGAGTGGAATTTGCCTGCCTAGGACACCTGACTGCATGAGCGATCAACACTATGCAGAAAGAGATGTCTGGGAGGTGGAGAAACAGACTATCAAGGTCATAGGAAACCAGAATACGTCCGGTTTGCTTACCATTATATCACTAGCAATGCCCTGATGGTGCAGTGGTTAAACGCTGGCTGATAACCAAAAGATCCATGGTTTGAACCCACCAGCTGCTCCCCGGGGGAAAGATGTGGCAGTCTGCTTCCGTAAAGACAACCCTGGAAACCCTGTGGGGCAGTTCTACTCTGTCATATAGGATTGCTATGAATTGAAACCTGTCAGAGAAGGAAAACTCAAATATTTTCCACTGACAGAGAGTGATAAAAAAGTGGTAAGGCTGCACCTTGTTGAAGGCGGAAAATTTGCAGGATGTGAAAATACAAGGCAGCCCCATTGGGTTTCGGTGCTCACAAGTTTCACTGTATTTTTAGCTATTCAAATAGACAAATTATAAATCACACTATTCATCACAGTGCTGACTAAAACAGCAGTTCATCCTGGAAGTTTTCTCTGGGCAAATTCATATGCACATCTCAAGACAGTGGCATAAGTAAAAACCTCACTGTTTTGTGATATTCGTTACTCACGGTCAACACTGATTTGAAGATGTGCAAAGCAAGATGGAAATTATTATCCCCAGTCTTTCCTCTTCTGGGTTTTTAACAAATGAGCTCAGGCCTAGATGTCATCTCCTGCGCCATTTTGTGCTCACCTTTCTCTCTCCAGGTTTGGGGAAGACCTCAGTAGGGATCAGGAGCAGCTTCTGGGAGGGATCTCAAAGCTGGACATCAGTGGCAGGAGGATCTACTCCCAGCTGCTGGTGCACAGAGTGCTGGCCTTCCCCCTGGGGCTGGGCAACCACCTCAACAGCTTCCAGGTTGCCTCCAGCTCCGTCCACAGCTGTGTGGTGCTGGTCAGCCATGAGGGCTCACTGTAGTACCCCAGATGGCCCAGTTCATGGTCAATGCTTTGCGCTGGCTGGCAGGACACCAGAGAGGAACGATTGGGCTGAGGCCAGAAATGAAATACCAGGGCCTTCTGTTATCAAAACATAACCTGGAGCAGGGCCAAAGTGACTTCCTGACCATCAACACGAGTGTCTTTGTCTGCACCTTCTGGGCCAAGTAGAACCTACACAAGGTGAAGGAATTTATCACTGAGGGAGGGGGACTGCTGATAGGTGGCCAGGCCTGCCTGGTACTGGGCCTCCAATAACTCAGGTTCTAACTGCATAGCTCAGTACCCGGCCAACATGTTCCTCACCAGCCTGGGCATCTCCAACAATTACACTGACTAGGGCTGCTACCTGGTCCCCAGGCCGGGGACGAGGATCTACCACGTGTGCAGGGATCTCTATGAGCTCAAGGCCATGCTGTCCAGAAAGGCAACAGACATGGAGACGGCCTGGGAGGAGCAGCTCCGGAGAGATTTCCCCACCTTTTTCGAATCCTGTAGAAGGGGACTCCTGTCTATGAGTTCATGGCAGGAATGTCCTGAAAATGTTCCAACAGGAGGGCTTCCCGCCTGTGACTAAGGAGTGCCCGGTCAAGAAGGGTAGCCCTTACCACCAATGACTGCCCTGACAGGGAACACAACAGAGAGTCCCTGACAGAGCAGGAGAAAAGCGGGGTGCAGAACTCAAATTCTAGTAAAAAGACCGGACTTTATGGTCTGACTGAGACTGGAGGGACCCTGGAAGACATGGCCCCCAGACTTTCTGTTAGCACAAAACTAAAATTACAGACACACATATACCCATAAACACACACACACCACACGCAGCACACACATACACACACTCCACACATCACACACAGCACACATATGCACACACACACACCATACACAGCCATACAGACCCACAGATACCCATAGACACACACACACTCCACGCAGCACACACATGCATGCACACACACATCACACATGCACACACCACAGAGCACACACCATACACAGACATACAGACACACAGATACCCATAGACACAGACACGCTCCAAACAGCACACACATGCACACACACACCACATGTGCATACACCACACAGCACACACATGCACACACACACACCATACAACAGACATACAGACACACAGATACCCATAGACAGACACACACACCACACAGCACACACATGCACGTGCACACACGCACACACACCACACGTGCACACACATACCACACATGCACACACCACACAGCAAACACATGCACACACGCACACCCCACACACAAGCGTCCCCATAACCACCCCTTCCCCTGGTGACAGGTGCAGACTGGCTGCCACGTGGAGAACATAAGCAGTGCCAACACTTAGTCCCGCCCCCCTGAGGTGACCCATCATTACTGCCTGGACCACAAAAAGCAGTCTATCTCTTGGCTCTGGGGGGGCCTCTCTACGTCATCGTGCCCCATAACAGTGTTCTGAGCCCAGTGCCGGTCACCACAGGCAGGGCCATGCCTGTGCAGTACTTCCAGCTGGGTGAGCAGGGACTGGCTAGGCGGGGCGGTGGCGGAGGGGGGGACAGGCTGGCTTGTGCGTGGCCAGTGGGCCTGATGGGTGGACAGAGGGCTGAGGCTTGAGGAAGACACATCACACTGTCCTTGGAGCTGTCAGAGAAGGCAGGGAAAGAGATAGCTTCTCTATATTTTAAAAAAGGAAAGGCTTTATTAATCCAAGGCATCCCTAGTGGGGTGAAAGTTCTGTAATGTGAACCGGGGAAGGAGGTGTGAGAGTAGGCCCTACAACCTCTGTTCTGGGTAAGGCGTCCCAGGGGGGGAGTGGAGGAGGTGCATCCAGGAAAGAGTGGAGCCCTGGGGGGAACTGGCAACAGACAACATCTCCTGACCGTGCCAACTGCTGACCTGCGCTCCCTGGAGAAACTTGAGTCCCTGATGTGCCTCTGGGACAAGATGATGAGATGATGGTGGCCATGGCCAGGCTGGGCACCCAGCCCTTCCCTTTTCACCACTCTGAAAGGACCATTACCAATGTGCAGCTCTTGGTGGGTGGGTACCCTAGAATGCTCCAGAAACCCACATTCCAAGTGAGCAGACGTCACCGAACTACAAAGCACAGTTTTGCTGTGATCAGTGGGGGAAACACTGCATCCTAACACTTAGGATCTGAGAAGGCAGCTTATCACTCAAATCTCCAAGAAGGGAGGAATCACAGGGCAGCAAGCAGGGAGGAGAAAACCAGCACTAGATACTCACATGTGGCCTCATGAAGAGCCAAGA
Source organism: Trichechus manatus latirostris (assembly GCF_000243295.1). NCBI lineage: Eukaryota > Metazoa > Chordata > Mammalia > Sirenia > Trichechidae > Trichechus > Trichechus manatus. The sequence goes on from NW_004444029.1 coordinate 4,958,364, forward strand.
AATGAGGGGGTCAGAGTCGGCAAGGACAAGCGGCGGGCTGGGAGGTTTCCAGCAACTTAGAGCAGACCAAAGCAGACTGGCAAAGTGTTGAGAAACCCAGAGGAAGTGGAGGCACTCAGGGAGAGATGGGGAGGCTATGAGATGATTACGTGAGATGAAGTGAGGCTAAGCGCCCGCAGAGAGAGCCTCACTGCCTTCCCTCAGAGAGTCCCAATCCACAGCCAGGGCATCACAGCACTGATGCACATGGCCATCACCCCTGAGAAGGGAAAACGTGAGCCCACAGGCACGTACCCTTCAGAGCCAGGGCAGGGATGAGACGTGAAGTGGAGAAGGGACTAATTAGGTTTCCAAGAATCTTGGGCAGAGAGGTGAGGTCATGCTGTTCTGATTGATAGGGGTTTACCAAAAGGGTCCTAGTCTCGTGGGATGGTGAGGGTGACACAGCCCACAGGAAGGTCACACATACCCATCTCTTCCTCTGGTCCCCAGCCTAGATGCATGCAGGGTACCCTATCACGGGCCTCTTGGAGATGGTGTCTGAGCTCATCAATGAGGTGAGAATGCGGCAGCATGGGCTGTGGGGACCCAGCCACGAGCTGGGCCACAACCCAGGTAGGAGTCTCCCCTGCACACCACTGAGGTTACCTGCAACCTGTGGTTGGTGTACGTGAATGAGACAGTCCTGGGCATCCCCAGGGACCAGGCCTACCTTGCACTGAATCCTCAAAACCGGGAGAGTAGGGTCAGGATGCACCTGGGCAGGGGAACCTCCCTGAATAACTGGAGTATGTGAATGGCCTTGGAAACATAACTCCAGGTACTGGGCAGAAGGAGAGGGTGCAGCCTTGAATCCACAACTGTGTAGCCCTGGGGTCCCAGGAGCCCTCCAACTCCTCCAGCATCCCAGCCCTGGACGTGGGGTGGGGGTTGGGGGAGGAGCTGGGTTGCATGGAGAGGTCTCTGTGGAAGGTGTAACACATCTAAACTGATAACAGGTGGACAAAGATGCTCGTCCCGCCACCCTTCCTCCACCTCACACCTTTTGGAAGTAAATGAGAGTGGGTGGGAATCACTGTGAAATGTCCACCACAACAGCACAGACTTGGATCCAGATAGCTTCAAGATGACATCTCAGCCTTGCCAAACACAAACTGGCATCGCTTCTCCCAAGCTATTTGTTATGGCTTCGACAACAGTGGCAAAACCCATACAACAAGGACAGGGGTGCAGGTCACCACAAGAATATATTGTGGGGAGCCTGACCTGGTAGCATCTCAAAATTACATCTTCCTACTCAAACCCCAAATGTGGTGAGTGCTGGCTTCATGATGAAACAAACATGCAGAGCATTTTACAGCTTCTTGAAAGCCTGCTCTTCCATCTCCCCTTCTGATCCTCGCCAGCAGCCTGAGATTTGTCATGATGCCCATCTTACAGCTGTGAAAATGGAAGGTTAAAGGGCATAAGCACTTGCCCTTGAACCTATCATCAATGAGACAGGACAGACAGAACTCAGGTTCCAGGTTTGGATTCCAGATCCTGGCTTTGTGCACCACAGTGCACCATGTCTGGCCATTCGCTCTCCTTGTCCACGTTCAAATACTTCAGGCAGCAAAATAACTTTGGGCCCTTGTCTTGAATAAGTCATCTGTCAGAGCATCTTCATGAAGTAGACGTGGTCTCAGCCAGAAGCTGAGTGTGGAAGTTCAATTCAAAACCCTTTCTTGCTCTCTGTGTGGCTGTCCATCACCCTGGAGCCTCCCACCTCCTCATTTGCCCACTCAAAACCCAGGCTGCCACGGTCTCTCACCTGGATAATTCCTGTAGCCTCCTAATGAGGCCCCTGCCTCTAGCCATGATCCCAATGGACCCATCTTATAGGGTGCTGCCAAATAAACCATACATTCAGCTTAAAGCCCTTTAATAGCTTCCCATAGCCTTCAGGTAAAACGCCAAGATCTCTGTTATCTGGTCTCTGCTTTCTCCTCTTACCTTGGGTTCTAGGTTCCTCACACCTTTTCTTCTCTCCAGCAAATCCAAGCTTCCCTGTCTCCACAGCACGTCACAGTGTTCATGGTTCTGTGCATTTACAAACACCGTTCTTTCCTAGAGTAGTGCTGCCTTCTTCCTACACCAGGAACACTCCTGTTCGTCACCTTCTCTGGAAGACTTCCCTGAACGCTCTTCCTTGAGCTGTTGCTGTTAACTTCCTCCCCTGTGTGCTAATGTGGCCGTCAGGACACCATATTGCCGTTTACATGCTTAAGCACTTGTCTCTCTAGGCAGTATGGAGGACTCCTCCTTTCTCACCTCTGTGACCCTGGTGTGTAGCACTACAGCGGGTGCCATATAGACATTCTATAAATAGTTGATCACAATCAGTATTAGACGTGTCTCAATGGCCCAGGCTGTGGCCCCAACCAAACAAAAATGAAAGCATGGAAGTGTCACTGGCTGGAAAGCTCAGCATTAACTTGTCCTCAAGGCTGTGGTCCCCCAGGGTCATTGATTCCTAAGTGATGGTCCAGGAGGCTGTCCCTTCTGGCCCTAAAGTTTGCAATCCTGGCCAACACAGGGATATTTCCAGAGGCCTTCGGAGAACCCACCTCTGAGCACCATCTCTCTCTAAGCCATGAGTCCATCCTAGCTCCAGCCACAAAAGGGCACATTCATCTCACACATCTGCTTGTCTTCTCTTTTCCTGTAGGCTGTAGTCCATAAAGCAATTTGGCAGACTTATCAATAGTCAAGGCTTCAACAAAGAATAAAATTTCATTACATTTCAGTGGTATGGAAGGTCCTTGGGTGGCACAAATGATTTGCACTCAACTACTAACCTAAATGTTGGTGGTTCAAACCCATTCAGTGGCACCACGGAAGAAAATCCTGTCAATCTGCTTCTGTAAAGATTATAGACAAGAAAACCCTGTGGGACAGTTCTACTCTGTAATGCATGGGAGGGTCACCATGAGTCAGAATTGACTCGACTTTTTGGATTGGGTAGTATAGGGGGGTTTAGTGATTTCTAAATTACCAGCTACGCAAGAGGTGAGGGTATCCTCACTTCAGTAGATTCAGGTCTTCATCTACCACTAAGCTAAGAAGCTAGAGAAATACAAAAACTAACTACCATTTATTGAGAGCCTACTATGGATCAAGCAATGTGCAGCATAGATTCTGCCCTGGAATTGGAAAGAAACAGAGTATGAGGACACCAGGCAATGAAATGGGCATACTGGAGGGTGGGGAAGGAAAAGGCTGCTGATAAGAGCTCAATCAATGCTAAAAGGTGGTTGGTGACTAAGTGTTGCCTTATTATGTGGGGTGGCTTTGGTAGACCAGACGCCTCACTTGGCCCCTTCTCTCTCTCCAGATCCAGGAAGGCTTTGGGTGGGAGACTTTCATCCAGATCTTTGCTCAGTACCATACCCTTTCTGGCCTGCCCAGAGACAACGCCAGCAAGATGAACCTGTGTGTGAAGAAGTTCTCTGAAAAAGTGCAGAACAACCTGACACCTTTCTTCAAGGCCTGGGGCTGGCCAGTGCAGAAGGAAGTGGCTGACAGCCTGCCCAAGTGGCACGGAAATCCCATGAAATCATATGTACCTTCTGTAGGAAATTGAAGAGCTGGAGAAATATTTGCTCTAGAACAAGATCATTGAATGCAACAGACCCAATCTTCACTTAATTGCCCCAAATTTCAACGTCAGCTTTTTCTCAATCTTATTCAGAATCATCCTAATGCTTTTGCAAGGTAAAGATTAGAGAGTTATCTTCAAAATGAGTAGTATGTATAACTCAATCGGCTTTTATCTAGTTTAATTTTTGGAATCTGAGGGATGAGTTCTCTGTTTAGTGTTTTGTATTTGCTTTACAGGGTACAAGGTTACTAATCATCACAGTCCACCCCTTGTCAACTTGGCACCTTACACATCTCCTTAAACCATACATAATCTCTGAATAAAGGCAACTATAAAGTCATACTTGCGCCTAATATGATACAACTAACATGTGTACAGTCAAAAAAGCACTAGCCCTGTTTACATCTTATGTTCTATAAGCAAAGAAAAGAAAAATATTTGGTGCACACATATGAGGAAGAAATAATCATAACAATTACATTTCTCATTTCTGCAACACATCAAGTGGTCGTAACTGGTATTTAGAACTACCTTCTTCCACCACCCAATCTGTATTCCCTTTGCCCTCCAAAAGCACCTTAGCTGGTCATGGTTCTTTGCCTGGTGGGGTGACCCAAACCTTCATTCCTAAAGAGTCTTGGGTCATTAGTAGTCATGTCGGAATTGGGTTGCTGTAGTTTTCCATTGAATTTAATCACAGGGTATGGTAGTACTAAGAGACACCCTAAAAGGATCTCCTGCATTCCAGACCTGCTCTTCTTTGCCTCCATTATGTAATATAAATCCGATTTCCTCTTGGTAATCAGGATCAATCACACCAGTCAACAAAGTAACTCCCTTCTGTGCCTGTTGATCCAGAGGCATAAAGAGCCCAAAAAGGCTTGAAGGCATTCTTAACTTTCAGTTCAATGGTTCAATGGAATCCGTGATGTGTCTCCAGGTGGGAGCATTCCTTCCTTTGGAACTAGGACATCTAGACCTTCAGAGAATAGGGTCGCAGAGACAGGAAGCAAAAATTTTATGAGTGGTTCACTCAGGGTAATAGTGATTGGTGGCATTCCCATTGCCACCCCTTCATTCCTGGACCCATGAATCCTGACTATGGGAGAAACAGCATCATACACTGAATGCTTGTTTAGAACATATACAGCCTCCTGGAGAACACTGCCCCAACCCTGCAAGGTATTGCCACTTAGCTGCTGCCATAATTTTGTTTTTAGAAGGCCATTTCATAGTTCTATCAAGTCAGCTGCTTCAGGATGATGGAAACATGGTAAGACAAGTGAATTCCATGAGCATGAGCACTTCATCTGCTGTGAATTGAGTACCTTGATCTGAGTCCATGCTGTGTGGGATAACACGATGGTGGATAAAGCATTCTTAAGTCCACAGATGGTATTTTTGGCAGAAGCATTGTGTGCAGGAAAGGCAAATCCATATCCAGAGTAAGTGTCTATTCCAGTAAAAACAAAATGCTGCACTTCCCATGATGAAAGTAGTCCAATATAATCAACCTGCCACCAGGCTACTGGCTGATCGCCCTGAGGAATGGTGCCATATCGGGGACTCAGTGTTAGTCTCTGCTGCTGGCAAATTGGGCACTCAGCAGTGTCTGTAGTCAAGTTGGCCTTGAGGAGTGGAAGTCCATGTTGCTGAGCCCACGCACAACCTCCATCCCTGCGTCCACAGCCACTTTGTTCATAAGCCCATTGGGCAATGACAGGAGTGGCTAGGGAAAGAGGCTGACTGGTTTCCACAGAATGCATCATCCTATCCACTTAATTGTTAAAATCATCGTCTGCCTTGGTCACCCTTTGGTGAGCATTCATATGAGACAGAAATATCTTCACTTCTTTGGCCCATTCAGAGAGGTCTATCCACATACTCTTCCCCATACTTCCTTGTCTCTAATTTTCCAATAATGTTCCTTCCAAGTCCCTGAACATCCAGCCAAACCATTGGCCACAGCCCATGAATCAGTACACAGTCACACATCTAGCCATTTCTCCTTCCAAGCAAAGTGAACAACCAGATGCACTGCTCGAAGTTCTGCCCATTGAGAGGATTTCCCTTCACCGCTCTCCTTCACCACTATAGTCCCAGAAAGGGGCTATAGTGCTGCTGCAGTCCACTTTCGAGTGGTTCCTGCATATTGTGCAGAACCATCTGTAAACCAGGCATAAGTTTTCTCTTCCTTGGTCAACTGATCATAAGGAATTACCCATGAGGTCACAGGTGCAGACTGGGAGATGGAAGGTAGTGTGACAGAAGTGGAGACCATGGGCATCTGGGCCACGTCCTCATGCAATTTACTCGTGCCTTCAGGTTCTGCTCGGGCCCAATCTCATATATACTACTTCTGTTTAATGATACAGTGCTGCTGTGCACGTCCAATTTTACGGCTCTGTGGGTCAGACAACACCCAGTTCATGATGGACAGCTCAGGTCACATGGTGACTTGGTGGCACATGGTTAAGCATGCAGTCTCTACTAAGGCCCAGTAACAAGCCAAAAACTATTCCTCAACAGGAGAGTAGTTATCTGCAGAGGATATCAGGGCTTTACTCCAAAATTCTAATGGTTTGCACTGTGATTCACCAATAGGGGCCTGCCAAACACGCCAAACGGCATCTCTATCTACTACTGACACTTCAAGCACCATTGGATCAGCTGGAGCATATGGCCCAAATGGCCGAGCTACTTGCATGGCATCCTGAACCTGTTGCAGAGCCTTCTCTTGCTCTAGGCCCCACTCAAAACTAGTAGCTTTTTGGGTCGCTTGAAAACTGGACAGAGTAGCACACCTAAATGAGGGATATGTTGTCTCCAAAATCCAAAGAGGCCCACTAGGTGTTCTGCTTCCTTTAATAACTTATCCTTCACTTTAGAAGGAATAGCTCGACATGCCCCACACCACTGGACCCCTAGAAATTTCGCTGAGGTGGAAGGGGCCTGAATTTTTTGGATTAATTTCCAACCCTCTAGCACGCAAATGTTTTACCAATAAGTCCAGAGTCATTGATATTTCTTCCTTACTAGGTTCAGTCAGCATAATGTCATCAGTGTAATGGACTAGTGTGACATCTTGTGGAAGGGAAAGTCAACCAAGGTCCCTATGGATTAAGTTATGCCATAGGGCTGGAGATTTGATATAGCCCTGATGTAGGATACTGAAGGTGTATTGCTGGCCTTGCCAGCTGAAAGTAAACTGCTTCTGACGGTCCTTCAAAACAGATATGGAAAAAAAGGCATTAGCCAGATCAATAGCTGCATACCAGGTACCAGGAGACGTATTAATTTGTTCAAGAAATGAGACCACATTTGGAACAGCAGCTGCAATTGAAGTCATTGATTGGATTCATTTTTTGATAATCCACTGTCATTCTCCAAGATCCATTTGTTTTTTTGCACATGCCAAACAGGAGAGTTGATTGGGGATGTGACGGGAATCACCACCCATACATCCTTCAAGTCCTTGATACTGGCAGTAATCTCTGTAATTCCTCCAGGAATGCAGTAGTGCTTTTGGTTTACTATTTTTCTAGGTAGGGTCAGTTCTAATAGCTTTCACTTGATTTTTCCTACCATAATAACCATTACTCCACTCGTCAGGGATCCAGTGTGAGGGTTCTGCCAGTTGCTGAGTATATCTATTCCAATTATGCATTCTGGAACTGGGGAAATCACTACAGGATAGGTTCAGGGACCCACTGGACCTACTGTAAGATGGACATGAGCTAAGACTCCATTAATAACCTGACCTCCATATGCCCCCACTCTGACTGGTGGGCCACAGTGATGTCTTGGGTCTCCTGGAATTAGCGTCAGTTCATAGCCAGTATCCAGTAATCCCTGAAAAGTCTGATTATTTCTTTATCCCCAGTGAACAGTCACTCTAGTAAAAGGCCATAGATCCTTTTGGGGAAGGCTGGGAGAAAGACTAACAGTATAAGTTTTTGGTGGAGTCCTTATCAAGGGGACATGGCATGCCCTTCATTCAAAGGGTTGTGGGTCTGTAAACTCACTCAAGTCTGAGAATTGATTGAGGGACTGTGACTCTCTATTCTGGCGATTTGAGTTAGACTGCTGTTCACGTGACCTAGAATTCTTCCACTTGTGCAGACAAGTAAATATTGAGTAGATTTCCTATCTATTTCACTCCTAGGGACACCACGACTAAGTAGCCAATGCCATAAGTCCATATGAGTCAGATTATTCTGATTACTGCTTTGACTCTGCTGTCCATTATGATAACCATGCCAACACTTGTCTTTGTTGATTGAGTGCTGTGATTTGGCCCCTACCACCACGAGGTCCAACCAGCCCCTTTTTAGTTGTCTTAATTCTGTTAAGACAGTTCCCATTGTCAAATATGACTTACATAAAATAGCAATCATGGCAGTCTCCAAGGATGCTGGGGCTCCCTTCACAGATTTGTTCCTCACCGTTGTGGTAAAAGTTGTGCCCTCGGAGCACTCCATGTGTGAGTCTGTGGGTCTAACCTGATAAATCCACTCTAGCATGCTAATTTCTCTAAGCCTTTGGATACCTTCTTCTACAGTATACCAAGGCAGGTCTGGTACTTCAACTTGATTTAGTGTAGGCCACTGCGTAATCCATGCTTCAGCAACCCAACCAAATATAGTTTTTTTTAATTTAGATTCTTTCCTAACCTCTCCAGCTGAAACATTGAATGAAGAATATCTGCTTAGTGGGCCCATATCAATAAACTCAGACTGATCCATCTTTATGTTCCTTGCACCATTATCCTACACCTCTATTAGCCATTCCCACGCATATTCCCCAGGTTTATGTTTGTATATATTAGAAAAGTCAAGCAGTTCTGTTGGAATGTAGCATACCTCCTCCTAGGTCACACTTTGCACTTCACCTTTTGGGGCTCACTGGGGCTTAAGTCTAGAAGCCAAAATCAGTGGTGGGGATGTGTTACAAGACATTCAATATTATCTTGTAAGGCATCGGCCTCAGGCATTGCCCCAGGCAATGACTCAAAGACTCTTCAGACACAGCGGGGTTAATGGCATCAGATGGGAGTAGAGGGGCTAATGGTTTTACTGGGGATGGTAGCTTAGCCGACAAAGATGGAGTAATCTCTTCAGACAGGAATGAGAGGACTGATTCTGTTGGCAGGAGTGGTTCAACGGAATGTAGAGGCTCAGTGTACCCATCTTCCTGATTATCTGCCCATATGTACCAATCACAAGTTTCAGCATCTGATTTCTTCCCAAATCAATGACCTCACTTTAACTTCAGACACAACTCGAGGTTGAGAATTCAGCTGGCTTTGTAATTCAGCCACTTTTACAATAAGACTCTGGGTTTGTTGTTTTTTTTTTTTTTTTTTGGCAATATCAGCTCTTTAACTACAAGAAACAAGGCACAAGCAGAAAATTTGAGGTTGTTTATGGGCACTTGAGCTTTGACTCTGAAGCCCTGAGTTCATCTCTTTCTTTCACCAGTTTGTATAGTGAAAGTAAGACCAATCAACCAGCTTCCTTATGCTTCTCATTATGAAAAAATTGTAGAAAAGTATCATACATGTGATCACCCAGAGTCTCACCTCTCACCAACTCCTGATCTATTGGTGGTGATATTTTGCGTATTTTTAAGACTAACCTGACTTGGAAACCAATTTAGAAAACTTATGCTTACAATTTTGTTTCTCTAGAAGCACTCTAACAAATTATGTTATGGATCGTAACAAATTATGGATAAAATTGAGACAAATGGGAATTCCAGAACACTTAATTTTGCTCATGAGAAACCTGTACTTAGACCAAGAGGCAGTCATTTGAACAGAACAAGGGGATACTGCGTGGTTTAAAGTTAAGAAAGATGTGCATCAGGGATATATCCTTTTACCATACTTATTCAATCTGTATGCTGAGCAAATAATCCGAGAAGCTGGACTATATGAAGAAGAACATGGCATCAGGATTGGAAGAAGACTCATTAACAATCTTCTTTATGCAGATGACACAACCTTGCTTGCTGAAAGTGAAGAGAACCTGAGCACTTACTGATAAAGCTCAAAGACCAAAGCCTTCAGTATGAATTACACATCTACGTAAAGGAAACAAAAATTCTCACAACTGGACCAATAAGCAACATCATGATAAACAGAGAAAATATTGAAGTTGTAAAGGATTTCATTTTGTTTGGATCCACAATCAATGCCTATGGAAGCAGCAATCAAGAAATTAAAAGACAGATTGCATTCCTTAAATCTGTTGCAAAGGACCTCTTTAAAGTGTTAGAAAGCAAAGATGTCTTTTTAAGGACTAAGGTGTGTGTGACCCAAGCCATGGTGTTTTCAATCACCTCACACATGTGTGAAGGGTGGACAATGAATAAGGAAGACTGAAGAAGAATTGATGTTTTTGAGTTGTGGTCTTGACAAAGAATGTTGACTATACCATGGACTGTCAGAAGAATGAACAAATCTGTCTTGGAAGAAGTACAGCCAGAATTCTCAGTAGCAGCAAGGATGGTGAGACTTCATCTCATGTACTTTGGACATGTTATCAGGAGTGACCAGTCCCTGAAGAAGGACATCATGCTTGGTAAAGCAGAGGGTCAGTGAAAAAGAAGAAGACCCTCAACGAGATGGACTGACACAGCGGCTGCAACAATGGGATCAAGCATAACAATGATTATGAGGATGGCACAGGACTGGGCAGTGTTTTGGTCTGTTGTACATAAGGTCACTATGAGTTGGAACTGACCTGATGGCACCTAACAACAACAACAAGAATCACTCTCGGTGCCAAATGACTTAGGCTCAGTTATCTAGAGAAGCAAAACCAGTAAAGCATGTAAATATACATATATATAGAGAGAGATTTATATCAAGGAAATGACACATGGTTGTAGAGGCTGGTAAGTCCCAAGTCCCTGGCTCAAGCTGGAGGCTTCTCCCAACTCATGTAGCTGCAGGAGCTGGTGAACTCAAGATCAGTAGGTCAGACAGCAGAACTTCAAACGACAGGCTGTGGAGACCGACAAATCCCAAGACTGACAGACAAGACTGCAGGTAAGCTGCTTGCTCAAGTCCCAAGAACCAGAGGTCAGATGAACAGGAGCCAGATGTAGGATCCAGAAAGAGAAAAATCCCTTGAGTCTTGCTAGAAAAGTCCACCTATACTGGATGTAGGCAACACCCCCAAGGAAACTCCCTTTCACCTGATTGGCTGCTCACAGCAAATCCCATCATGAAGGTGATCACATTATATCAGATCTCATCATGGAGGTGATTACATCATTATAAGACTGCCAAAATATATCATAACTGCCAAACTACTGAGAATCATAGCCCAGCCAAGTTGCCACACAACTTTAATGATCACAGTGGTTGATGCATAAATTTGAATAATAGTCGTATTAACTGGTCTTGTTGGCATATGGATATTGTCCTATCACTGACACCGTTGTAATTCAGAATAGATCTTGAAATGTTCTTTTTGACCATGAATGCAACGCCATTCCTCTTCAATTTGTCATTCTGGGCACAGTGGATCATATGATTTCCAATTCAAGATGGCATAACCAGTCCATCTCAGCTCAGTGATGCCTAGGATATCAATCTTTATGAGGTCCATTTCATTTTTGACGACTTCCAATTTTCCCAGATTCATACTTAGTACATTCCACATTCTGATTATTAATGGACATTTGCAGCTGTTTCTTCTCATTTTGACTTGTGCCACCTCAGCAAATAAAGGTCTCGAAAGCTTGACTCCATCCAAATCATTAAGGTTGACTCTACTTTGAGGAGGCAGCTCTCCCCCAGTCATATTTTGATTGCTTTCAAACCTGAGGGGCTTATCTTCTGGCACTATACCAATGTTCCGCTGCTATTTATATGGTTTGCACTGACCAATTTTTTCAAAAGTAGACTGCCATGTCCTTCTTCCTAGTCTGTGTTAGCCTGGAAGCTCTACTCAAACCTGTCCACCATGGGTGACCATGCTGGCATTTGAAATACCGGTGGCATAGCTTCCAGCATTACAGCAACACACAAGCCATCACAGTATGACTTCTTCATTGCAAATGTCTTTTTTCAACAACCTAAACAACAGTAATACACATAGATCTCATCATACGGAATACTCAGGAATCAAATGGACTACATCTGTGGAAAGATATGATGGAGAGGTTCAATGTCATCAGTCAGAACAAGGCCAGTGGCTGACTGTGGAACAGAGCATCAATTGCTCGTATGCAATTTCAAGTTGGAGCAGAAGAAAATTAAAACAAGTCCATGAAAGCCAAAATACAATCTTAAGTATATTACACCTGAATTTAGAGACAATCTCAAGAACAGATTTGACACATTGAACACTAATGAGTGAAGACCAGATGGATTGTGGGATGACATCAAGGATATCATACATAAAGAAAGGAAAAAGGTCATTAAAAAGACAGCAAAGAAAGAAAAGTCCAAAATGGATGTCAGAAGAGACTCTGAAACTTGCTCTTGACTGTCAACTAGCCAAAGCAAATGAAAGAAATGATGAAGTAAAAGAGCTGAATAGAAGATTTCAAAGGGTGACTCGACAAGACAAAGCAAATATTATAATGAAATATGCACAGACCTGGACTTGGAAAACCAAAACAGAAGAACATATTCAGCATTTCTCAAGCTGAAAGAACTGAAGAAAAATTCAAGCCCAAGTTGCAATATTAAAGGACTCAATGGGGAAAATATTGAATGACACAGGAAGCATCAAAAGAAGATGGAAGGAATACAGAGTCACTGTACCAAAAAGAATAGGTCAACATTCAGCCATTTTAGGAGGTAGCATATGATCAAGAACCGATGGTACTGAAGGAAGAAATCCAGGATGCATTGAATGGAATGGCAAACAACAAGGCTCCGGAAACTGATGGAATACCAACTGAGATATTTCAACAAACAAATGCAACACTGCAGTTGCTCACTCATCTGTGTCAAGAAACTTGGAAGAGAGCTACCTGGCCAACTGACTGGAAGAGATCCGTATTTATGCCCATTCCAAAGAAAAGTGATCCAACAGAATGTGGAAATTATCAAACAATATCATTAATTTTACACACAAGTAAAATTTTGATGAAGATCATTCAAAAGCAGTGAAGCAGTACATCGACAGGGATTGCCAGAAGTTCAAGCCAGAATCAAAAGATGCTGTGGAACAAGAGATGTCAGATGGATCCTGGCTGAAACCAGAGAATACCAGAAAGATGTTTACCTATGTTTTATTGACTGAGCAAAGGCATTCAGCTGTGTGGATCATATCAAATTATGGATAACATCGCAAAGAATAGAAATTCCAGAACACTTAGTTGTGATCATGAGGAACCTGTACATAGACCAAGAGGCAGTCATTCAAACAGAACAAGGGAATACTGAGTGGTCTAAAGTCAGGAAAGGTGTGTGTCAGGGTTGTATCGTTTTACCATACTTACTCAATCAGTATGCTGAGCAAATAATCCAAGAAACTGGACTATATGAAGAATTCAGCATCAGGGTTTGAGGAAGACTCATCAACAAACTGTGATAGGTAGATGACACACCTTGCTTGCTGAAAGCAAAGAGGACTTGAAGCACTTACTGATGAAGATCAAAAACTAAAGACTTCAATATGGATTGTACTTCAACATAAAGAAAACAAAAATCCTCACAACCGGACCAATAAGCACCATCACGATAAACAAAGAAAAAATATTGAAGTTGTCAATTACTTTATTTTACTTGGATCTACAATCAACACCCATGGAAGCAGCAGTCAAGAAATCAAATGAGTTATTACATTGAACCAATCTGCTGCAAAAGACATCTTTGAAGTGCTAAAAGGCAAAATTGTCACTTTGGGGACTAAGGTATACTTGACCCAAGCCATGGTATTTTCAATCACTTCATATGCATGTGAAAGCTGGACAATGAATAAGGAAGACTGAAGAAGAATTGATGCCTTTGAATTACAGTGTTGGGGAATAATATTGAATATACCATGGACTGCCAGAAGAACAAACCAATTTGACTTGGAAGAAGTACAGCCAGAATGCTCCTTAGAAGTAAGGATGGCGAAACTGTGTCTCACATACCTTCGACGTGTTACCAGGAGGGACCAGTCACTGCAGAAAGACATCATGCTTGGTAAAGTAGAGGGTCAGTGAAAAAGAGGAAGACCCTCAACATGATGGCTGCAACAATGGGCTCAAGCATAACAACAACTGCGAGGATGGTGCTGGACCAGGCAGTGTTTCTCTGTACACAGGGTCGCTGTGAGTTGGACCGACTAGATGGCACCTAACAACAGTGAAGGTCTGTTATGCAAAAACTTAGACGTTAATGGCAGAAAGATAGACTGAGGAAGCATACAAAATAAAGAGTTGCTTGTGCCATGAAAACAGAGGAAAGCTCTTTAAGGCGTGCTGCTGTCCTTTGTCAGGATCTTACCCAGGACGAAGGCCCTGTCCTGGTGACCAAGGCCATTGCAAACCCAAGCTGAATGCGGTACTGTTAAACCACGTGTGCATATATAATCTTTGCTGTGGGTGAAGAAACCTAAAATTCAAGGTGAGAAACTACCAAATGGTAGAGCAAGAATTTGAACATGGATCCTTGGATTCCAGCTCCAGTGCTCTTAACTGACAGAATACATAACTAGAGCTATTCTTCCTCTAATCACAGAGCCCAGTGTATACTCAAAAAGAAAAAGCACACACATGTGCCTTTCTCTATTGGATTCCTTCACACCCACCTCTTCTATGAACCTTACTTTTGAGAACTTCCCTTTCTGTGATTTAAATGGGGTTGTCACTCAAGGGACACCAGCACTCCCAGTTAAGAGGAGGCAGGAAAATGTGGATGGTTAATCAGAGTGCTCCATCCCTGCAGACCTATGATTGATACATGGGTATTCACATGACCTCAGCAGAACCAATCAGGGTACTTTTGTGATAAGTAATAAAAGAAGAGTAGGCACAAGACCACCTATGGCCAATCAGTGCCCCATCCCTTTAGACCTAGTGTCTGGTCCACGTGACCTCAGTAAAACCAATCAGGGTCCTTTTGTGATGAGTGATTAAAAGCACTGATAGAGAAAGAATTGATTTTCTTCTGAGATCATGGTTTCAGTGGACCATTTAAGACTGAGCTGCCTAAGAATATCATTCTCATCACATAAAGAGAGCCTGGTGGACAAAGAAACCAACACAAAGGAGAACAATGGTAAATCAAAGACAAAGAGATAGACCCTAAGGACATGTTCAAGAATCTAGATCTAGTAGTGCTTCAAGCTCCAGAGACACTCCCAGATGTTTTGTTTCCTGAATCAGTAAATAGCTTTTTTTCTCCACTTCTACCAGTTTGCGTTGCCTACCACCTATCATCAGAAAAGTCCAACTAAAATGCTTGCCCTTCCTACAGTCTGCTCCGGTTTGCTGTTGAAGCAGTGTGACTCCTGTCTTTCCTCACAGGGCATTTGCCCCAGAACAAAGCCGCTGGTTTCATGTCTTTTTTCTCTTCTCGCAGAAGAGGGGCTGCAGCACAATGCAAGGGCAGCTCGATGGCAGCTGAAGCTGGGTTACTGATGATGGTAACATGGCCAGTGGTCACCAAGGCCTCCACTTCTAGAATGCTATGATTCTGAGACCATACATCTCTAGTTTGGATAGTTGGATATCTACCTTCATATTGATGGGACAGACCAAGAATCTACTTCTTTCCAGCTTTGGAAAGACAGGAGTCTGGTCGGCAAGGCTGACTAGTGCATCTTTGTCTCATTTCTTAGGTCTTGATTTAAAGATCGTTTCCTAGGGAAAACTCTAGACCTGCTATGTCTTGACCATGCACCCTGTTTCCCCCAGCCATACCACCCATGCTCATTTAAGACTTCTCATCTCATTTGCAGTTAACACTTGTTTAGCGCTCTCTTCCCCCACCAGACCCTACGTTCCACAAAGATAGAGACTATGTTCATATTTCCCACAGTGATATCGCTGATGGATAGCCCAGTGCCTGTCACATCAGAGACATTCCATAGGTATTTGTGGACTGAATAAATTCATACAAGGCTGATCAAGGATTTCCAACTGCTGCTCCCATTGAATATCCCATAGTGGCCTCTGATAATTACAAGTATTCAAAGAAATTCTCCCATTACTCTAGCAGGAAACTGCAGTGTGACTTTACTCTTTCCCCATTTCTTCTACCTCATAAAAAGCTATATACATTTTGGTTCTATTAGCGCCAGATTGGATGAGAGGGAACTTCTATTGCTGTCCTTTTTCTCCCTTTCAGATACTCAAGGTTCAGGATTTGTAACAATTATTTAACAATTTTTTGTGAGAGATGATGATGGAAACTTTCAGAGGAAATAATCAGCTTTTAATTAAATTCCCTAGGCCTTGACATTTCTTCTGTCTTCACTTCTTCCCACATCTGCTGCTTTTCTCTCCTCACTTAAACTTCAGCCAACATTAATTTTGGAGACACCCTTCTTTTCTCTGAGTCATCATCTCACTGGATACTGCATGTGACATTAAATTCTGGATCAAGTCAAACCCAATTTTCTTTATATCATTTAACCAACATAACTCTAGTCCTTTGCTGTCTTTCCTCAAGATGGCAGACTAAGCACAGACGCCAGCCTCTTCATCCTCTTGCCCTAAATTACTAGAAAAGAAAGATCTTTTCTAAAACTCTAAAGCAGCGTGGGAAAACCAAAAGGCAGGCTCTCCCTGAAAGAACTGGAGAGATGGTATCTCATGGCAAAAGGAAACCCAGGACTAGGGGAAGGCAGGAGGGAGGGGGAAAGGAAGACACAATGCTTAGGGGACACTGAGCTTCTGTTAAGGGTGATAGAAAAATTGCGGAATAAACAAGGGTGATGGTTGCACAACATGATAAACATAATATCACTGACCTGTATGTGTGAAGATTGTTACATATATATTTACCAGTAAAAAAATTAAGAAAAAAAGAAACTAAGGACCTGCTCAGAGAAAAAGTGCTGCAAACATCAGGAATGGGCATGGGGGTTATCCAAGTCCAGACGTGGATTGAGGAACAGATAATTCTTAGGAATGCAAGGATGATGCAGTTCCAAAACATCTATAATTTCACTGAATCCACAGATAACAAGAGAAAAACTTCATGATCATGTCAAAAAAAAATTTGAAAAAAATGCAACACCCATTTGTGCTTAAACATTTGCAGTCCAGTCACGTAGAAGGAAACTTCCTGTAACAAAATAGTGTATCTACCAGAATCCTTCAGCAGGCATTATGCTCAGAAGTAGAAAATTAGAAGCATTTACATTAAATTCAAGATCAAGAGAAGAATTGCTTGGTGCTACGTTCAGCAAATCCCTGGAGGTCCTTATTACTGCATTAAGACAAGAAAAATAGACAAATTGGAAAGGAAGAGACAAAGTAGCCATTATTTTCAGAAAACATGATCCTCTATATTTTGGGAATTGGTCTAATAGACTTAGCTGAGGAATTGGGTGTGGTGGGGAGAGATCAAATACGAACCAAGAATTTTGATTTTAGCCATCAATTTATTTGGTGCCTTTAACTGAGATAGTGGAAAATGAGAGAGTACAGAATTAAGAGGAGATATGAAATAGGCAATTTGATATATGAGCCTCGGTTTTAGAGGTTTGGAGTATGGAATTAAGAGAAGATATTAAATAGGTGGTTTGACAAATGAGTCTAGACATCAGAGCAGAGGTCAGGGCTGAAAATAGAAATTTAGAAGTCATCAGAATATAGATGGCGGTCAAAGTTTTAGGCTGAATTGAATTCCTTAAGAAGAGAACATTGAATTCTGCAGGCTAATATTTAGATGTAGGCACATGAGATTAGGAAGGATTGGCCTGGTGAGATAAGAGAAAAGCCTAAATTTATAGTATCACAGAAGTATGAGGAAGAAAATATTTTTAGAAAGGGGGGGCTGAATGTCAACAGTCATACATTGTTGAAAGCTGGTGAGAAAGTCATACAAAATGAGGGTGGAAAGCAACTTTTTAAAAAATTTTTTAAACTTTTTATGGGGCTGTCTAATCTTTGGCTGAAGGGTGAACCTCAGGAGTGACTTCATTACTGAGCTAAAAGGGCTTACGGGGGCCATACTCGCAGGATTTCTCCAGTTTCTGTCAAGCCAGTAAGTCTGGCCTTTTTTTGTGAGGTGGAATGTTGTTCTACATTTTTCTCCAGCTCTGGCCGGGATCCCCTATTGTGATCCCTGTCAGAGCAGTCGGTGGTGGTAGCCAGGTACCATCTTAATTGTGCTGGACTCAGTCTAGTGGAGGCTGTGGTAGTTGTGGTCCATTAGTCCTTTGGACTAATCTTTCCCCTGTATCATGTTTTCTTCATTCTCCCTTGCTCCCGAAGAGGTGAGACCAGTGGAGTATCTTAGACAGCTGCTCACAGGCTTTTAAGACCCCAGACGCTACTCACCAAGGTAGAATGTAGAACACTTTCTTTATTAACTATGTTATGCCAATTGAGCTAGATGTTCCCCAAGACCATGGTCCCTATAGCCCTCTGCCCAGCAATTCTGTCCCTCAAGGGGTTTGGATGTGTCTATGGAGTTTCCATGACCTTTCCTTGTGGAGAAGCTACTTTGGATCTGTCAATATAGAGGCTATTGGTGACTTTGACAGGGTGGTGATGACTGTTAGACACCCAAATGGGGTGGGTTGAGGAGAGAATGGAGGTGAGGGATTTGAGATCGCCATTTTGAAAATGCTTTTGATGCTTTTTCCTTGGTAGAGAAACAAAGAAATGGAGTGC
This sequence comes from Trichechus manatus latirostris, assembly GCF_000243295.1. NCBI lineage: Eukaryota > Metazoa > Chordata > Mammalia > Sirenia > Trichechidae > Trichechus > Trichechus manatus. The sequence goes on from NW_004444029.1 coordinate 4,976,809, forward strand.
TAACTGGAGGGATAAAGGATCAAGGGAAGGTTTTTTTGTTTTTTTTTTTTTTTAAGAATGATGAGGTTCTAGAAACTATTTATATAGAGATGTGAATAACCCAGTAAGGAAGGATAAATTGTAACTTAAGGACTTAAAAGGGGGAAAGGAAAATTAAATTTAGTTTTATACAAAATTATAAGTTTTCAAATAAAGGGAAAGAGACTAGATAGAACATCATCTATAGGTCAGCTAGACAAACTGACTTTCCATCAAGTTGCTTGCCAACCAAGATTCCTGACTGAGATAATGAGCTATTCTCACAGCTGTAGCACCCTTGGTCTGACCCAACAGCATCCCCCTCCAAGAAGACTTCCTTGAATTCTACCCCAATCTCTGAAAGCCTACATCTTCTCCTTTGCATTGGAGTTATTTATTTACAGGTCCTATATGGCTCATGATAGTCTAAATCTTGGCCACCTCAAGATGTTTTTAGAATTAGGCAAAGGAATGAGAGAGAGAATGAGTGTCAGAATACTTATGTCCAGAGTATACACCTCTAGAAAACCAAATTCATATCTTTTTTCCCTTGTGTACCACTCTCCCCAATGGCTAACCAGTGCATTGCAAATAAAAGATTCTCAGTAACTACTTGTCGAATAAATAAATCCAGAAGGGGGAAGAAAACCTAGAAAACAGTACAGAATAGTGGAGAGAAAGAGCTGACATAGGGCTCAGGAATGAAAGCATTCTCATCCTTTCTTTGCTACTTTCAGCTGCTCTCTAGACAGTATTTTCCCTATTTGTAAAATGAAGAAGTAAAATAGCTCAAAGTATCTTTAATCTCAGACATTATTTGATTTGAGAATGGTGAGACTAAGGTTAGGTACTAGGACTCAGAGTTCTTCTGTGCAAGTTTAAAAAAAAAAAAAAGAATTCTTGGAGAAGAAGAAATGGGATTTATCTTATTTATTTATCCCAGTGGGCAGCAAAATAATGTAGGCTCCATTAATTAGTAAAATTGTAAATGCCAATAGGTCATACTTGGACATAAGGGAGAGATCCCCCAGGAAGGTTCTGAGTCCCTGCCTTGAGCTGTACCCCAGTGTGGATTGTAAATGTCACCCCGGAGGAGTCCAGCAAACACATAAGCGAACCTAAATTCCCCCAGCATTTCCTAAGGCTTCTGTTGCTTTCTCCAGGTTAAACTTGCTGAAGCAAATTGCCCAGATGGGTTTTAAATAAAGCTCTGGCTCCACTTTCCCTTGAGTTTTTCTACCATATGCACTTGTCCTCGCTCTCACTCCACACCATACCTCTCCTCATTCCCTTACCTGCCTCCACATGGGCCAGAGGTGGGGCGAGTAGACAATAATGAGGCTCCAGGAACTGGTTCAAAGCTGCAGTAAAACTTTAAATTAAGCCCTGGAGATTTTAAGAGTGGTAATTAGAACACATGGTTAAAAGTGAACTAACATTAGGTGTGGGATGGCATATGGGAGTACAACCACCAGCATATATAGGTTTGGCAGAGGATATTTCTACATACACATTTGTATGTACTGCAAATACATCCATGTATATAGTAGAGCACACAGGGGCAAAGTTATGAAAACTTCCTAGCCATAACCAAACACCTCAAGGGACAGAGTCATTGGGCTTGAGGACTTCGGACCTTATTTTCAGAGGTCATCTAGATCAACTGGCATAATATAATCCATAAAGACAATGTTATACATACTACTTTGGTGAGTAGTGACTGGGGTCTTAAAGGCTTGCAAACTGCCATTTAAGATACAACTGTTGGTCTCTTCCCATCTGGAACAAAGAAGAGTGAAGAAAATCAAAGTCCCAAGGAAAAAATTAGTTCAGTGGACTCATGGACCATACGAACCACAGCCTCCACTACCCTGAGACCAGAAGAACTAGATGGTGCCTGGCTACCACTACTTACCTCTCTGGTCAGGATCAGAGTAGAAGTTCCTGGACAGAGTGGGAGGAAAATGTAGAACAAAATTCAGATTCATAAAAAAGAACAGACTTATTGGTCTGATAGAGACTGGTGGAATCCCAAGACTATGGCCCTTAGACACCCTTCAAACCTGGAATTGAACTCACTCCCAGAGATCACCTTTCAGCCAGAGAATAGACAGGCGTATGAAGTGAGGAAAGTGCTCCTCAGAAGAATCAACCATAGGAGACCAAAAGGGCAGCATTTGCCCAAAAACAAAATTCAGAAGGCAGGAAGGGGCAGTGTTATGGCTTGAACTGTGTCCCCCAAAAATGTTTGTCAACTTGGCTAGGCCATGATTCCCGGTATTGTATTATCCACCATTTTGTTATCAGATGTGATTTTCCGATGTGTTGTAAATCCTACCTCTATGATGTTAATGAGGCAAGCTTAGAAGCAGTTATGTTAATGAGGCAGGACTCAATCTACAAGATTAGGTTGTATCTTGTTGTTGTTATTGTTGTTAGGCACTGTCCATTCAGTTCCAACACACAGTGACCCTGTGTACGACAGAACAAAACACTGCCCAGTCCTGCACCATGCTCACAGTCCTTGCTATGCTTGAGCCCATTGTTGTAGTCACTCTGTCAATCCCCTTTTTCACTGACCCTCTACTCTACCAAGCATGATGTCCTTCACCAGGAACTGGTCCCTCCTGATAACATGCCCAGGGTATGTGAGACAGTCTCCTCATCCTCCATTCTAAGGAGCATTCTGGCTGTACTTCTTTCAAGACAGATTTGTTCGTTCTTCGGGCAGTCCACGGTATATTCAATATTCTTCACCAACACCACAGTTCAAAGGCATCAATTCTTCTGTTCTCCTTATTCATTGTCCAGCTTTTGCATGCATATGAGGCGATTGAAAACATCTTGGCTTGGGTCACGCGCACCTTAGTCCTCAAAGTGACATCTTTGCTTTTTAACTCTTAAAGAGGTTTTTTAGCAGCAGATTTGCCCAGTGCAATGCATTATTTGATTTCTTGACTGCTGCTTCCATGGGTGTAGATTGTGGTGGATTCAAGTAAAATGAAATCCTTGACAACTTCAATCTTTTCTCCGTTTATCATGATGTGGCTTATTGGTCCAGTTGTGAGGATTTTTGTTTTCTTTATGTTGAGATGTAATCCATACTTAGGTCTGTGGCTTTGATTTTCATCAGTAAGTGCTTCAAGTCCTCTTCACTTTCAGAAAGCAAGACAGTGTGAATTGCATAACGCAGGTTGTTAATGAGTTTTCCTCCAATCCTGATGCCGAATTCTTCTTTATACAGTCCACCTTCTTGGATTATTTGCTCAGCGTACAGACTGAATAAAAATGGTGAAAGTATACAACCCTGATGCACACATTTCCTGACTTAAATCACACAGTATCCCCTTGTTTTGTTTGAATGACTGCCTCTTGATCTATGTACAGGTTCTTCATGAGCACCATTAAGTGTTCGGGAAATTCCATTCTTTGCAATGTTATCCATAATTTGTTCTGATCCACACAGTTGAATGCCTTGCATAGTCAATAAAACACAAGTAAATATCTTTCTGGTATTCTCTGCTTTTAGCCAGGATCCATCTGACATCAGCAATGATATCTCTCATTGCACATCCTCTTCTGAGTTCGGTTTGAGTTCCCTGTCAATGTACTGCTTCAACTGCTTTTGAATGAACTTCAGCAAAATTTTACTTGCATGTGATAGTAATGATATTGTTCGATAATTTCTGCATTCAGTTGGATCACCTTTCTTTGGAATAGGCATAAATACAGATCTCTTTCAATCGATTGGCCAGGTAGCTGTCTCCCAAATATCTTGGCATAGACCAGTGAGCATTTCCAGTGCTGCATTCATTTGTTGAAACATCTCAATTGGTATTCCGTCAATTCCTGAAGCAGTATTTTTTGCCCGTGTCTTCAGGTGCAGCTTGGACTTCTTCCTTCAGTATCTTTGGTTCTTGATCATTTGCTGCCTCCTGAAATGACTGAATGTCTACCAAATCTTTTTGGTACAGTGACTCTGTGTATTCCTTCCATTCAGTATTTTATCCATAGAATTGTTCAGTATTTTGCCCATAGAATCCTTCAAGATTGCAACTCAAGGCTTGAATTTTTTCTTCAGTTCTTTCAGCTTGAGAAATGCCAAGCATGTTCTTCCCTGTGGTTTTCTACCTCCAGGTCTTTGCACATGTCATTATAATACATTACTTTGTCTTTTTGAGCCACCCTTTGAAATCTTCTGTTCAGCTATTTTACTTCATCATTTCTTCTGTTCACTTTAGCTACTCTACATTCAAGAGCAAATTTCAGAGTCTCTTCTGATGTCCATTTTGGTCTTTTCTTTCTTTCCTGTGTTTTTAGTGACCTCTTGCTTTCTTCATGTATGATGCCATTCCACAGCTCATCTGGTCTGTGGTCATTAGTGTTCAGCGCATCAAATCTATTCTTGAGATGGTCTCTAAATTCAGGTGGGATACACTCAAGGTCATATTTTGGCTCTCATGGACTTCTTCTAATTTTCTTCAGCTTCAACTTGAACTTCCATATGAGCAATTGATGCTCTGTTCCACAGTTGGCCAAGGTTGTATCTTGAGTCAATCTCTTTTGAGATATAAAGGAGAGAAGCAAGCAGAGCAACAGGAGGACCTCATACTGCCAAGAAAGTAGCACCAAGAGCAGAACATGTCTTTTGGACTTGGGGTCTTTGCTCTGAGATGCTCCTAGACCAGGGGAATATTGATGACAAGGACCTTCCTCCAAAGCCAACAGATAGAGAAAGCCTTCCCCTGCACCTGGTGCCCTGAATTCAGACTTCTATCCTAGTAGACTCTGAGAAAATAAACTTCTGTTTGTTGAAGCCATCCACTTGTGGTATTTCTGTTATAGCAGCACTAGATGACTAAGAGAGGCAGGGAAGATGGGGAAATGGAAACAGGGAACCCAAGGATGAAGTGGGTAGAGTGCTGTCACATTGAGGGGATTGCCACTAATGTCATGAAACAAAATATGTATAAATTGTTGAATGGAAAACAAATTTTCTCTGTAAACTTTTTATGCTTGAGCCCATTGTTGCAGCCACTGTGTCAATCCCTCTCCTTGAGGGCTTCCCCTTTTTCACTGATCCTCTACTCTACCAAGCATGATGCCCCTCTCAGAGACTGGTCCCTGCTAATAACATGTCCAAAGTATGTGAGATGAAGTCTCACAATACTCGCTTCTAATGAGTATTCTGGCTCTACTTCTTCTAAGACAGATTTGTTTGTTATTTTGGCAGTCCATGGTGTTTTCAATATTCTTTGCTAATACCATAATTCAAAGTCTTTGATTCTTCTTTGGTCTTCCTTATTCATTGTCCAGCTCTTGCATGCATATGAGGTGACTGAAAATACCAGGACTTGGGTGAGATGCGCCTTAGTCCTTAAAGTGACATCTTTGCTTTTAAACACTTTAAAAAGGTCTTTTGCAGCAGATTTGTCCAATGAAATGTGTCCTTTGATTTCTTGACTGCTGCTTCCATGGGTGTTGACTGTGGATCCAAGTGTCTTAGTTATCTAGTGCTGCTATAACAAAAATACCACAAGTGGATGAATTTAACAAAGAAAAAGTTTATTCTCTCACAATCTAGTAGTCTAGAAGTCCAAATTCAGGGCGTCACCTCCAAGAGAAGGCTATCTCTCTCTGTTGGCTCTGGAGGAAGGTCCTTGTCATCAATCTTTCCTGGTAGAGGAGTTTCTCAGGAGCAGGGACCCTGGGTTCAAAGGATGTGCTCTTCTCCCTGTACTGCTTTCTTGGTGGTATGAGGTCCCCCACTCTCCGCTTGCTTCCCCTTCCGTCTATCTCTTGCAAGATAAAAGGTAGTGCAGGCCACACCCCAGGGAAACTCTCTTTACATTCGATCAGGGATGTGACCTTAGTAAGGGTATTACAATCCCACCCTAATCCTCTTTAACATAAAATTCCAATCACAAAATGGAGGACAACCACACAGTACTGGGAATCATGGCCTAACAAAGTTGACACGTTTTGGGGGGAGACAATTCAATCCATGAAACCAAGTAAAATGAAATCCTTGACAACGTCAATCTTATCTCCATTTATAGAAATGTTGCTTATTGGTCCAGTTATGAGGATTTTTTGTTTTCTTTATGCTGAGATGTAATCCATATTGAAGGCTGTGGTCTTTGATCTTTGTCAGAGAGTGCTTCAAGTTCTCTTCATTTTCAGCAAGCCAGGTTGTGTCACCTGCATATTGCAGGTTGTTAATGAGATTTCCTCCAATCCTGATGCCCTGTTCTTCTTCATATAGTCCACCTTCTCTGATTATTTGTTCAGCATACAGATTGAATAAGTATGGTGAAAGGATACAACCCTGATAGACTCCTTTCCTGACTTTAAACCATGTAGTATCCCCTTGCTCTGTTCGAACTACTACCTCTTGGTCTATGTACAGGTTCCTCATGAGCACAATTAAGTGTTCTGGAATTCCCATTCTTTGCAATGTTATCCATATGATTGTATATTTAAGAAACTCAAAAAGTCCACAAGAAAGCTATTAGAATAAGTAAGTTTAGCAAGTCAATGGATAAAAGGTCAATATAAGGTCAACATACAAAATCAATTGTGTTTCTATATACTCTCTTAAAGAATGGAAATTGAACATTTTCAAAAAATGTCATTATATGTCATCCAAAACTATGAAATACTTTGGTATAAATTTAATTAAATATGTTTGTAACCCATATAATGAAAACACCAAAACACTGATAAAAGAAATCAAAGGCCTGAATAAAAGGAGAAGTATCTTGTTTGTAAGTTTGAAATCTCAATATTTTTATGATGTCAGTTCTCTTTTAGTTGTCCTATAGATTCAATGCAATCTTAATCAATATCTCAGAAAGATTTTTGTTTAAGAAATCAACAGCCCAATTCTAAAATTTACATGGGAAAGTCAAATGGAAAACAAAAGCCAGCACAATTTTGAAAAAGACAAAGTTGCGGAACTTAAACTACCCTATTTCAAGACTTCCTATAAAGTTACACTAAACAAGATAATATAGTTTTGGTGAAAGGATATACACATAAGTCAATGTAGAGTCCAAATATAGACACACATAAATAATCAATTTATTTTTGACAAAGGTGCAAAGACAATTTAACAGAGAAGGATAACATTGTCAACAAATGGTGCTGAAAGAATTGAATATTGTTATGGATTGAATTGTGTCCACAAAAATGTGTGTCAACTTGGCTAGGCCACATGATTCCCAGTATCATGAGATTATCTGCCATTTTGTCTTCTGATGTGATTTTCCTATGTGTTGTAAATCCTACCTCTATGATGTTAATGAGGCAAGATTAGAGGCAGTTATGTTAATGAGAATAAGTAAGAATTCATGACTCAATCTACAAGATTAAATTGTGTCTTGAGTCAACCTCTTTTGAGATATAAAAGAGAGAAGTGAGCAGAGAGATGGGGGACCTCCTACTACCAAGAAAGCAGAGCTGGGAGTAGAGCTCATCCTTTAGACTCGGAGTCCCTGCGCTAAGAAACTTCTCAACCAGGGGAAGATTGATGACAAGGATCTTCCCCCAGAACCAACACAGAGAGAAAGCCTTCCCCTGGAGCTGCAGCCCTGGATTCAGACTTCTAGCCTCCTAGACTGTGAGAGAATAAATTTCTCTTTGTTAACTCTTGTGGTATTTCTGTTATAGCAGCACTAGATAACTAAGGCAGACATGTATATGCAAAAGGGCAAAAAGAGACCTTTACCCATACCCCACACCATATACAAAAATTCATTCTAATGGATCATAGGCCCAAAAGGAAAAAAAAATTCTAGAAGAAAACAGGGCAAAATATTTGATAATTTTGGTTAGGCAAAAATTTGTTAGACAACATACCAAAAGCACAATCTATGACAATAAAATTGACAAATAGTACTTCATCACAATTAAAAACATCTGCTCTTTGACAGACACTGTCAAAGACATGAAAAAACTTGCCACCAACTGGGAGAAAATATTTACAAAACATATTTCTGATAAAGAACTTGTATCCAGAATGCATTAAAGAACTCTCAAAACTCAATAATGAAAAAATAAACAACTTGATTGTAAAAATGAGGAAATATTGGATGGAAAATAAGCACAAGAAAAGACACTCAGCGTCATTTGTTGTAAAAGTTGTCTTCTTTATACTTTCCTGGATTTACATTTTGTCTGCTATTAATAAGATCATATATTACTTCTATAATCATGAAAGTAATTTTAGAATTATTTATGGGGGGGGCAGACCAAGATGGTGGAGTAGTCAGATGCTTCCTGTGGTCCCTCTTACAACAAAGACCCGAAAAAACAAGTGAATTGATTATATATGACCATCTAGAAGCCCTGAACGTCAAAGGCAAAGTTGAGGAATCGGACTGAGCAGCACCGGGAGGGAGAGATGGTTCAGAAGCAGCAAGGAGTTGCCAGACCTCACTCGGCAGGAACCTGTACCCTGCAGCCGGCACACACGGTGAGGCAAGCAGTGGTGCTTGGGATGTGTTTTCCACATTGGGAGAGACCGAGCGGTGGAGAGTCTACCGAAACCTCCAGAACCAGTCAAAAGCGGCACTCAATCGGCAAAAGATAAGTACATGTGTCTACCTACCACGCAGATCAAAAAACACCCGCTTTGGGAAAAACCTCTCTCCCATTTACCTGGCCCCTCCCCACTCTGCACAGGTCCGGGCATTTCTGAGTCCCCTGGGCCAGAAGTAGGGACTCATCACATGCCCTGAGCCATTCTCCCAGCCTTGGAGAGGGAACAAATTAACAAACAGGAATAAATAATCTGCCAGCTCCTCTAAGCCGGGAACTCGGAGTAGGCACAGCTCCTTTGCCTAGGCACAGGCATAAGGCGTCCATGGACTTTGAATGCCTTTCACCCCTGCATAGACCTGTGTGGGCACATTTCAACAGTGTAGGCCCTCACTAGCACAGTACAACAGGGTATATACCTGAAGCCTGACTTCAACTGTATCAGCTATATGGTGGAGTGGCAGGCTCGTGACATTTGACACTGCTCTGCCCATTAAGCACAGTCCTCATCTACCCTCACCAGAGGCCTAAAGACTGGGGGCTCCATCCATGTCACATAGCCACCCGTGACAGGGGTCCAAGAATAAGTGATGCCTCCCAGTCCTTACGGCCAACAGCATTGGGTACCCATAGAACTCAGGAGTGGCACAGCCAGAAATGCCATCATCATAAGGAGAATATAACCTAGATAGCTCTACCCCTCTAGCTTGGGCCCCATAATGAGACACGTTGAACAGAGCAGCTTCAGCCACTCACAACCTGAAGCAGAGCCATCTCAGTCAACCCACAGACATGTGAAGATGCAAGATACAAGAAACATTGGCTTGTGGTTTGCCACTGATATGTTGTGATATTTTTGTTATGCAGCAAATTCATTCCCCTAATTATTGCCCAAACTTTCACAAACAAGATTTCACAAGAATATTAGTTTTGATGATGATGTAATTCAATAACCTGGACAAAATTGAATTTATTTATTCTGTTGTTGTTGTTGTTTGTTTATTTCTCAGCCTTGAAATTACAGATAAGAAATTATTGCAAGATTATAGAAAACACTTGAGTTTCGGCATCACTCAAGGTTCCTTGGATGCACACAACTATAGTTAACTTAAGGAAAAGAGAAGTTATTGAAATATTATCAGAAGTAAATAGAATTGACTGCAAACAGCCTTCAAATCAGTATGAACCAAGGCAGTTTCTGAAGTCTGTGGTTGTCGTTATTGTTGTTAGGTCCCTTCATGTCGGTTCCGACTCATAGCTACCCAATCTATGTACAACAAAATGAAACACTGCCCAAGCCTGTGTCATCCTCACAATCATTGCTATGTTGCAGAGACTGTGTCAATCCATCTTGTGGAGAATCTTCTTTTTCTCCTACCCTCTACCTTACAAAGCATGATGCCCTACTCCAGGGACTGGTCCCTCCTGATAACATGTTCAAAGTATATGAGATGAAGTCTCACCATCCTTGCTTCCAAGGAGCATTCTGGCTGTATTTCGTCCAAGACAGACTTGTTCATTCTTCTGGCAGTATATTCAGTATTTGCCAACACCATAATTCAAAGACATCAATTCTTCTTCGGTCTTCCTTATTCATTGTCCAGCTTTCGCATACGTATGAGATAATTGAAAATATTATGGCTTGGGTCAGGCACATCTTAATCCTCAAAGTGACATCTTTGCTTTTTAATACTTTACAGAGGTCTTTTGCAACAGATTTGTCCAATGCAATAAGTCGTTTGATTTTTTGACTGCTGCTTCCATGGGTGTTGATTGTGGATTCAAGTAAAATGAAATCCTTGATAACTTCAATCTTTTCTCAGTTTATCATGATGTTGTTTATTGATCCAGTTGTGAGGATATTTGTTTCGTTTATGTTGAGGTGTAATCCATACTGAAGGCTGCGGTCTTTGATCTTCATCAGAACCAACAGAATGCGGAAATTATCAAACAATATCATTAATATCACATGCAAGTAAAATTTTGCTGAAGATAATTCAAAAACGGTTGCAGCAGTACATCGACAGGGAACTGCCAGAAATTTAAGCCGGATTCAGAAGAGGACATAGAATGAGGGATATCATTGCTGCTGTCAGATGGATCTCAGCTGAAAGCAGAGAATACCAGAAATATGTTTACCTGTGTTTTATTGACTATGCAAAGGCATTCCACTGTGTGGATCATAACAAATTATGGATAACATTGCAAAGAATGGGAATTCCAGAACACTTAACTGGGCTCATGTGGAACCTGTACATAGACCAAGAGGCAGTCATTCAAACAGAACAAAAGGATATTGCAAGGTTTAAAATCAGGAAAGACGTACACCAGGGTTGTATTCTTTCACCATACTTATTCAGTCTGTCTGCTGAACATATAATCCGAGAAGCTGGACTATATGAAGAAGAAAGTAGCATCAGGATTGACGGAAGACTTGTTAACAAACTGTGATATGCAGATGACACAACCTTGCTTGCTGAAAGCAAAGAGGACTTCTAGAGTCTAGAGGCAAGAAAAGCAGGAATTGCCTAGTAAGAGAAGGGATCTGGTTAGGATGCCCTGGATGGGATGGATGACCGGGAATATTTTAGACTTGTTTGACCTCCTCTGAGGATTCAAATTCCGAGGAGAAAAAGTCAAATTGGCTCAGCCTCAGGCACATGCACATCCCTGGGCTGGAGAGAGCAGGGCTCCTGGTTCTGGTTACAGCTTCATCCAGCTGGGGAAGAGGTAAATCCTAAAAGCAAAATGTGACTGCTGTCTGGAAGAAAATGTAAAGAATTAAAAAAAAAAAGAGCTGTCTTCATAATTGGTAACCTGCACAGGACTTACAGAGAAGGACGGAAACCACTCAAGAAACTTCCATTTACTCATAAGATTGGTCATATGCACTTACCCCTGCTTCCTCCCAGACCTCACTAAAATGACAGTTAAGGGGATGCAGTGGTCATAAATCTTCAAGGATCAAGAAAGTGAGACTGAAGATGACGATAAGACTTTGCAAAACGGATGAGTAACTGACTTAGCAGAGCTAAGAAAGCAGAAACCTAGGTTTGCAGTATCCTTGAAATCCAGATTTACACTCAGATTAATAAAAAGACTGGGAGTTGGGCAAGAGTAGGGATTTGAAAGACAAAGAACATGGGGGCTGGTTTAAAAACCTGCACAAAGCAGTTAGATCCCTGCAGTCAATGAACTGCCCCAACTCTACCCCACAGAAAATGGGAGCGGTAGAACTAGAGGAACTCTACTCAGAAACACCACGCATATCCAAGAACAGTGGTACTATGTTGAAAACAGGGGCATGGAAAGAGACTCCTTAAAACATCCCACCCTTAGATCCCTGTCCATATGAGATTCCCAGCATGTTGGCAGGCAGGCTTATGCTCTATAAGCTAGAGATTAGTGCATTTCTTCTTGAGTAAACTGACAAAGTTAATAGAAGAAACATACAGACCCTGATATCTAGAGATCTCCCAGTGAAGTAGCTGAGTCTCCTCCCAATTTGCTGAAGCCCACCCGTCAACAATCTTTACCTGTGTATACTTGCATTTAAATGATTTTATTAACTCACTCATACATATGAACAAAAAGTCAAGAAATGTCAGTCATTTTTAAATACCTCTAACATTAGAAAAACATACACACAAAACGACTCTCAAAAGAAAGAGAGATATTACAGAACACATATATTTTCTCAGAGAAATTAGAAAAGCTATTCTATCTATGGAGCCCTGATAGCACAGTGGTCAAGAGCTACAGCTGCTAACCAAAAGGTTGGCAGTTTGGATCCACCAGCTGCTCCTTGGAAACTCTATAGGGCAGTCTACTCTGTCCTACAGGGTTGCTATTGAGTAGGAATCAACTCAACAGCAACAGGTTTGATTGCATCTATAAAATAAGAACAAATGGAACATCACACCAGGTGAGAAAAAGAAACATCGGGGGGAAAAAAGTTCTTTAAAATTAGAAATTTCATAGAAATAAAAAATTCAACAGAAGTATTGGAAGATAGTTGAATCTCCATAAGTACAGCAAAAAGACAGAGAGGGAAAATAAGAGAATATACACACTTTAAAACAAAAAATAGGGGCATTACAAGAGGTTCAATACCTGAAGAGGAGTTCCAAAAAGAAAGAATAAAGAAAATGGAGGTGACAATATTATGAAAAATATAATACGAGAGCATTTCCCAGAACTGAAGATCATGAGTTTCAATACTGAATGGGTCCATCAAAGCCCCCACCATGTATTTAAAAAATGACTCACACCAAGGCACTTTGTCATGAAATTTCAGGTTACTCCAGACAAACAGAAGACACCAAATGTTTTCAGAGAGAAAAAGAAAAACAGATACATGAAAAGGATTGGTAATCAGAACAGGATCAGACTTTTCAAAAGCAGTACTGGAAGCCAGAGGCAATGGAATGACCCCTCACAATTCTGAGGGATAATGATTTCCAACACAAAATTTTATCCCCAACCAAAGTATCAATCCAGTGTATGGACAGATAAAGACATTTTAAGACATTAAAGGTCTCAAAAACTTTATTTTCCCACAAGCTTGTTTTATCGAATGTTTCTAGGAGGGTATGGTCTAGCCAATAAGGGTGTAAATGAGAAAGACCTACCATTCAGGAAACAGGGATTCAGTATAAGAGAAATTGTAAATGGTCTTCAGGATGGTGGTGAAGAGAGATGCAAGAAGACAGTTGTGCAGGGAGCCACTGGCCAACACTGGAGCAGGAGTATTCAGGCCCCAGGAGGGACGTCTCCACGAAAAGGTAAAATTGACACCTGCCCAATATGTTTAAATGGACTGAGATTTTTCACTCTTGGCTTAGTGCTCAGGGTGAAGTTGTGATAAGTACATAGAAAACTAAGCAAACAAACAAAAAAATGAGGTAATTATTAACTCCAGGGAAAGCAAGAGATTTTACAAAAAGGAAATATAATAATTGGTGATAATAGTGTGATCTATGGCTCAGTCATGAATAATATTTACTTAGCTAAAATAATGTACACAGTGAATATTGTTCTGTACCAAAATTATGAGGTAATATATGGGAGAAAGGAAGCGTGTGTGTGTGTGTGTGTGTGTGTGTGTGTGTTGTATGTGTTTGTGTTGAGGAGAAGGAGTATAAGAAAGCTAAATTGCCGTTTACCATAGTAGAAAGCTGAGAGAATATGTGAAAATGAAAAAAAAAATGAATTAACAGTAGGTTAAGATGTTGTTGTTGTTGATAGGTGTCATTGAGTCAGTTTCAACTCATAGTGACCCTATGTACACCAGGATGAAATGCTGCCCAGTCTTTGCCATCCTCACAATCCTTGTTATGCTTGAACAGATTGTTGCAGCCACTGTGTCAATCCATCTTGTTGAGGGTCTTCATCTTTTTCGCCAAGCATGATGTCCTCCTTATAACATGTCCAAAGTATGTTAGATGAAGTCTCACCATCCTTGCTTCTAATGATCATTCTGGCTGTACTTCTTCCAAAATAGATTTGTTCACTCCTCTGGCAGGCCATGGTATATTCAATATTATTCACCAACACCATAATTCAAAGGTATCAACTCTTCTTCTGTCTTCTTTATGCATTGCCCAGTTTTCACATGGACAATATGATTGAAAACATCATGTCTTGGGTCAGGCACACCTTAGTCCTTGAAGTGACATCTTTACTTTTTAACACTTTAAAGAGGTCTTTTGCAGCAGATTTGCCCAATGCAATGCATCTTTGGATTTCTTGACTGCTGCTTCCATTGGGCATTGATTGTGGATTCAAGTAAAATGAAATCCTTGACAACTTGAATATTTTCTCCATTTATCATAATATTGGTTATTGGTCCAGTTTTGAGGATTTTTGTTTTCTTTCTGTTGAGGTGTAATCCATACTGAAGGCTGTGTGGTTTGGATCTTCATCAGTAAGTACTTCAAGTCCTCTTCACTTTCAGCAAGCAAGGTTGTGTCATCTGCATACCACAGGTTGTTAATGAGTCTTCCTCCAATCCTGATGCTGAATTCTTCTTCATATAGTCCAACTTCTTGGATTATTTGCTCAGTTTACAAAATGGTGAAAGGATGCAACCCTGATGCACAACTTTCTTGACTTTAAACCACACAGTATCCCTTGTTCTGTTCAAATGGCTGCCTCTTGGTCTAAGTATAGGTTCCCCATGAGCACAATTAAGTGTTCTGGAATTCCCATTCTTTGCAATGTTATCCATAATTTGTTATGATCCACACAGTTGAATGCCTTTGCATAGGCAATAAAACACAGGTAACCATCTTCCTGGTAGTCTCTGCTCTTAGCTGTGATCCATTTGATATCAGCAGTGATATCCCTCGTTCCATGCTCTGTTCTGAAACCAGCTTGTTCCATGTTTTCTCCTGAAACCAGCTTGAATTTCTGGCAGTTCCCGGTCAATGTATTGCCGCAAACACTTTCGAAAGATCTTAAGCAAAATTTTACTTGCGTGTGATATTACTGATATTGTTTGATAATTTCCACATTCTGTTGGATCACCTTTCTTTGGATTGTTTAAAAACATGGATCTCTTCCAGTCAGTTGGCCAGGTATCTGTCTTCCAAATTTCTTGGCATAGACAAGTAAGCACTTCCAGTGTTGCATCCATTTGTTGAAACATCTCAATTGATATTTCATCGACTCCTGGAGCTTTATTTTTCGCCAATGCCTTCAGTACCTCTTTCCTGGGACTTCTTCCTTCAGTACCATCCATTCTTGATCATATGCTACCTCCTGAAATGGTTGAATGTCGATGACCAATTCTTTTTTGGTATAGTGACTGTATATTCCTTCAGTCTTCTTTCGATGCTTCCCACATGGTTTCATATTTTTCCCATAAAATTCTTCAATATTGCAACTCAAGGCTGGAATTTTTTTCTTCAGTTATTTCAGCTTGAGAAATACATAGCGTGTTCTTCCCTTTTGGCTTTCTATTTCCAGGTCTTTGCACATTTCGTTATAATACTTTACTTTGTCTTCTCGAACTGCCCTTTGAAATCTTTTGTTCATTTCTTTTATTTCTTCATTTCTTCCTTTCACTTAAGCTACTCTACATTCAAGAGCAAGTTTCAGAGTCTCTTCTGACATCCATTTTGGTTTTTGCTTTCTTTCCTGTCTTTTTAATGACTTCTTGCTTTCTTTAAGTATGATGCCCTTTATGTCATTCCACAACTGTCTGGTCTTTGGTCATTAGTGTTCAATGCATCAAATCTATTCTTGAGATGGTCTCCAAATTCAGGTGGGATATTAAAAAACTCGAGGTTGTTCTTTGGCTCTCCTGGACTTGTTCTAATTTTCTCCAGTTTCAACTTGAACTTTATGAGCAAATTGATGGTCTGTTCCACTGTCGGCCCCTGGCCTTGTTCTGGTTGATGATATTGAGCTTTTTGATGGTCTCTTTCCACAGATATAGTCAATTTGATTCCTGTGTATTCCATCTGATGAGATCCATGTGTATATTCACCATTTATGTTGGTGAAAAATGTATTTGCAATGAAGAAGTTGTTGGTCTTCCAAAATTCTGTCATGGGATCTCCAGCATCATTCCTTTCACCAAGATCATATTTTCCAGCCACCAAGCCTTCTTTGTTTCCAACTTTCACATTCCAATCACCAGTAATTATCAATGCATCTTTACTGCATGTTCGATAAATTTCAGACTGTAGAAGTTGGTAAAAATCTTCAATTTCTTCATCTTTGGCTTCAGTGGTTCATGCACAAAAATTTGAATAATATTTGTATTAACTGGTCTTCCTTGTAGACATGTGGATATTATCCTATCACTGATAACGTTGTACTTCAGGATAGATCTTTAAATATTCTTTTTGATAATAAATGCAACCCCAATCCTCTTCAATTTGTCATTCCCGGCATAGTAGATCATATTGTTGTCTGATGCAAAATGGCCAATACCAGTCCATTTCAGCTCACTAATGCCTAGGATATCGATGTTTATGGTGTTCCATTTCATTTTTGATGACTTCCAATTTTCCTAGATTTATACTTCATACATTCCACATTCCGATTGTTAGTGGATGTTTGCAGCTGTTTCTTCTCATTTTGAGTCATGCCATATCAGCACATGAAGGTCCCAAAAGCTTGACTCCATCCAGTCTTTAAGGTTGACTCTACTTTGAGGAGGTAGCTCTTCCCCAGTTATCTTTTGAGTGCCTTCCAACCTGAGGGGCTCATCTTCCGGCACTATATCAGAAATATTCCACTGCTATTCATAAGGTTTTCACTGGCCAATTTTTTTCAGATGTAGACTGTCAGGTCCTTCTTCCTAGTCTGTCTTAGTCTGGAAACTCAGCTGAAACCTGTTTACCAAGGGTGACCCTCTGGTATTTGAAATTCTGGTGGCAAATCTTCTAGTATCATAGCAATACACAAGCCACCACAGTATGATAAACTGACACACACGTGGTGGAGGTTAAGATAGTTTTTTTAAAAAAATACAATACCAGAAAAAAACAGCTAAAAGAGTTTAAATCAAAAATGAGAAGTCACAGTTAGGGAAAGTTGGGGTAGAAGACTGGTATTTGTTTTCAGCCTTGTTGCTGTTGTTAGGTGCCATCGAGTCTCATCCAACTCATAGTAGCCCTAAGTACAACAGAACAAAACACCGTCGGGTCCGGAGCAGTCCTCACAATCGTTGCTGTGCTTAAGCTCATTGTTGCAGCCACTGTGTCAATTCATCTCCTTGAGGTTCTTCCTCTTTTTCGTTGACCTTCTACTTTACCATGATGTCCTTCTCCAGGGCCGGTCCCTCCTGATAACATGTCCAAAGTATGTGAGACGAATATCGCCATCTTTGTTTCTAATGAGCATTCTGGCTGTACTTCTTCTAAGACAGATTTGTTCATTCTTCTGGCCAAACTAAAAAAAACCCCAGACTGGCTGTCATCAAGTCGATTCCGACTCATAGCGACCCTATAGACAGAGTAGAACTGCCCCACAGAGTTTCCAAGAATCAGCTGGTGGATTTGAACTGCTGACCTTTTGGTTAGCAGCCAAGCTCTTAATTACTGTGCAAATATTCTTTCCCAACACCATAATTAAAAGGCATTAACTCTTCTTCAGTCTTCCTTATTCATTATCCAGTTTTTGCACACATATGAGGCGACTAAAAGTATCATTGCTTGAGTTAGGCACATCTTAGTCTTCAAAGTGACATCTTTGCTTTTTAACACTTTAAAGAGGTCTTTTGCAGCAGATTTGCCCAATGCAATGCATCTTTTGATTTCTTGACTGCTGCTTCCATGGGCATTGATTGTGGATCCAAGTAAAATGAAATCCTTGACAACTTCAATCTTTTCTCCATTTATCATGACGCTGTTTACTGGTCCACTTGTGAGGATTTTTGTTTTCTTTATATTGAGGTGCAATCCATACTGAAGGCTGTGGTCTTTGATCTTTATCAGTAAGTGCTCAAGTCTTCTTTGCCTTCAGCAAGCAAGTTTGTGTCATCTGCATAACGCAGGTTGTTAATGAGTCTTCCTACAATCCTTATGCCGCATAATTCTTCATATAGTCAAGCTTCTCAGATTATTTGCTCACCATACAGATTGAATAAATATGGTGATGCACACCTTTCCTCATTGTAAACCACGCAGTATCACCCTTGTTATTTTGGAACAACTGCCTCTGGGGCTATAAGCACAATTAAGTGTTCTGGAATTCCCATTCTTCGCAATGTTAACCATCATTTGTTATGAACCACACAGTCCAAGGTCTCTGCACAGATGAACATCTTTCTGTTATTTTATGCTTTCAGCCAAGATCCATCCGACATCAGCAACGATATACCTCATTCCACGTCTTCTTCTGAATCACGCTTGTATTACTGGCAGTTCCCTGTAGATGTACTGCTGCAACGATTTTTTAATTATCTTCAGAAAAATTTTACTTGCATGTGATATTAATGATACTGTTGGATAATTTCTGCATTCTGCTGAACCACTTTTCTTTGGAATGGACACAGATATGAGTCTCTTCCAGTTGATTGGCCAGGTAACTGTCTTACAAATTTCTTATCATAGATGAGTGAACACTTCCAGCGCTGCATCTACTTTCGAAACATCTCCATTGGTATTCCGTCAATTCCTGGAGCCTTGTTTTTTGCCGATGACTTCAGTGGATCTTGCACTTCTTCCTTCAGTACCATCAGTTCTTGATCATATGCTACCTCCTGAAATGGCTGAACATCGACCAATTTTTTTGGCACAGTGACTCTGCATATTCCTTCCATCTTACATAGATGCATTCTGTGTCTTTCAGTATTTTGCCCATAGAATCCTTCAATATTGCAACTCAAGGCTTGAATTTTTTCTTCCATTCTTTCAGCTTGAGAAGTGCTGAGCATTTTGATTTTCTAACTCCAGGTTTTTGCACATTTCATTGTAAATACTTTGTTTTCTCAAGCTGCCCTTTGAAACCTTCTGTTCAACTCTTTTACTTCATCATTTCGTCCATTAGCTTTAGCTACTCTACATTCAAGGGCAATTCAGCCTTATAAAATTATTGTATAACTGAAACTCCAATAAAAAAACTCCAGAGCCTGGACACAGAATCATCACTCACCATCCTAACCTATAGCAACAGGCGACAAAACTGGGCTTGGAGAGCTTAAGTAGCAGACCCACCAACACGCTGCTACCAAGGGGTGACTCCAGTTCTCTGATCAGACTTCTCTGACTCCAAAGACCACTCTACATTGCTATGTGTTGTTGTTAGTTGCCATCAAGACAGCTCTGATTTACGGCGAATTTATTATGTGTAATAGAACAAAATGTTGCCCGGTCCTGCATCATCTTCCTGATGTTTGAGTCCATTGTTGCGGTCATTGTGCCAGAGTCCGTCTCATGGAGGGTTTCCATCATTTGCACTGACCTTCTACATTAACAAACATGATGTCCTTTTCTAGCAATTGGTCTTTCTTGACGACGTGTTCAAAATAAGTGAGCCTTAAGTCTCACCATCCTCGCTGCTAAGAAGGATTCCATAAAAAAGAATGCAGCAGAATCAGAAAACCAGGCTATTCTTTGTCTTAGGGTTAACCCTCAAAGTGATGATGAATGCACTGTTCAATGGGATAAGGGGTGTAGAGATTAACGAGTAAGAACCCCTAAGCCCTGCTCCCCCCAGATCCTGAGATTGTGGTTGGTGGGATGGGTTACCTGCCGTTTCCTAGTCCCTCTCCCTTCTAACACTAGCAGCAAGGGCACAGGGAGGTCTAGCCTCCAGAACCAGGCAAGCATTACACTAATCCTGGGTATGCTACTTGCCAGCCATGTCGGCTTGGGCAAGTCACCTCACTCCTTGTTGCCTCAGTTTCCTTGTCTGCAAAATGCTGATGACAATGGGGTCATTCGAGGATCCAGTGATTCCGTGCAAGTGAAGAGCTTAGAGCAGTGCCCAGCAAGCAGTAAGTGCTATAAAGTGTTGATTATTATTGTTGTATTTCATTACCAAGGACTCCTGAAGTAAGCTCTGCTCAGACTCTGGGACCCATTTGTACCTTCAGTTCACCTGCTTGGCATCGCCAGACTTGCTTTCTTTTATGCTCTGATCTTAGTATTCCAGGTCTCAGGAGTTGGTGTCCTTTTCTTCTTCCACCCTGGCCCTGCCAGCTTGGAGTTCTTACCTCATATTGAGCACCCTGAAGCTAGTTCCTGTCTCATGCCACAGATATCCAATGAGTAGATCCCCAAAATTGCCATCAGAACTCTTCGCTAGAAACAGTTCACCTACTTTGACCCTGCCTTACCTTCCCCATACCAGCCAACCCTCAGATCCTAGCATTGGATATGTATAAACTACCCATACCAGCTCAACCCATGGATCCTGGCATTAGGCAGACTTGAATTACCCATACTAGTTCAACCCATGTATCCTGGCATTGGGTAGACTTGAACTATAGTGGATTTCCCAATGCCCATGGACTCAGAACACTCTTAAAATCTGGAGTTTACATTTTAGGTTCACATCTCCATAAACTTATCATTCCGAGTACTAACTAAAACTGGCAAAACCCTTTCCAACTTACAAAGCAACCTCACAAACATTATTTAGTTCAACCTTCACAATAATCCTTTTGAGGCAGGGGTTATTGTGGCCCCAGTATACATATAACGAGGTCCAGGCAAGTTACGTAATTTTCCCAAAGTTGCAAAGAATTAGTGGCAGAGATAGAACTAGAAACCAGGTTTTTGAACTCAGGCCTACAGCCTTTCCGGCACACTATACTGCCTATAAGGTCTGCATGGACTCATAATACCAGACGTCCACCACTCAGAATCCCAGTTAAGGAAATTTCCATGCCTCTGTCCCAGTCATGACCTCTCTCCTGCACATTTAGACTTACATGGGCAGCTGTTGTGCATGATCACCTGAATGGCAAGTGAAATTCCATATGCTAACTCTGATCTCAGCATTCTTCCCAACTCTCTTCTCTCTCTCTCTCTAGATGGCTCGGGTTCTGTCAATGGTCTCAATTTTTTTTTCAGACTGAAACTTCAGAATAACCATTAGGGAATTGTGGGATGTAGTTCTATATTGGAAAATATGTTGATACGGCTCTTTAATGTAATAATAAATGGTATTTATGCTGAACTTTTGAACATAATACAGTACAATATAATATAAAGATATAATTTAAAAGCTCAAAACAATCTGCTAATTAGACACATTTATTATTATTATTATTACGTTTTAGTTATGTGAATTAAGGCTGTGACAACTTAAATTACTTCCAAAGTCTACATAGCAAAAATTGGCAAATTTAGGATTAGAACATAGACTTTTAGAACCCAGAAATTTTGTTTCCAACTCTCCTTCCTCATGAGGTTGGGTTCTACCCTCACTGCCAGCTTCTCGTGTAACTCCTTACAGCTTATGAAGGGGGAGTATGGGAAGGGTAAGACCCTTTGCTACTCATGTGACTGTCATTCAGCCCTCCACACCACCTTTAATGTAAGAACCGTGAAACAAAAACAAAAAACCGTTGCTGTCAAGTCGATTCTAACTCGTAACAACCCTACAGGACAGAGTAGAACTGCCCCCTGTGGTTTCCAAAGCTGTAAATCTTTACAGAAGCAGACTGCCACATCTTTCTCCCTCGGATCAGCTGGTAGGTTCAAACTGCGGACCTTTGGGTTAGCAGCTGAGTGCTTTAACCACTGTGCCACCAGAGATCCCTGAAGAACCGTGTAGGGACTTTGAATTGTTATTATCAGTAGGGAAGCCATTCTACTATATCATGGAATTTTCCACATATATAGTCTATGGTGATGGAGATGCGCAAATCAGGAGGTAAGCAGAATACACATTGTTTAATTGGCTGCAAAATGAAGACTGTAGGCTTCCCCAGAGCCCTTTTTCTGTTTTTTTCTCATATCCCTAAACTCCTAACATTGGCTCACCCTAGGGCTCAGATTTAGACCCTTTTTTTTTTTCCTCTGTTGTTCTTGGCCTCCAGCTCATGGTGACCCTATGTACAATGGGATCAGATTGTTGAAATCCATAGGGTTTTCATAGGCTGATTTTTGGAAGTAGATTGCCAGGCCTTTCTTCCTAGTCCATCTTAGTCTGGAAGCTCCGCTGAAACCTGTTCAGCCTCACAGTGACACAGAAGCCTCCACTGACAGAAGGGTGGTATCTTTGCATGAGGTGCACCGGCAGGGAACGGCACCCAGGTCTCCCACATGGAAGCCTCCACTGACAGAAGGGTGGTATCTCTGCATGAGGTGCACCGGCAGGGAACGGCACCCAGGTCTCCCACATGGAGGTCGAGACTCTACCGCTAAACCATCACTGCCCACACTCATTCCCAGCATGGTCCTACTCAGGCTCATGACTTCAAGAACCATCTACAATGGGAGCGCTCACGTTTATGCCTCCAGTGTCGGCTTTGCCCCTGAACTCCAGGTCGTACACCCACCTGCCAATTGACACATTCACTTGGATATCTAACAGAAAGAAATCTCAGACTTCATGTGCCCCACCCTGAACTTCCGACGCCCCCACTCCCAAAACTCGCTCCACACGGGGTCTTCCTTATCTCTGTAATGACACCTCTATCCTTCCTGTTGCTCAGGCAAAAAAAAAAAAAAAAAGATCATCTTGACATCTTGACCGTTCTGTCTTCCACACTCCTTATCTGATCCATCAGGAGATCCTGCTGGCTCTACATTTAAAATACATCCAGAATCCGACCACTTCTCACCACTTTTGCTGCTGCCCTGGTCACATCCTCTCACTTGAGCTATTGCAATGCTGGTCTCTCTGCATCCACCCTTTCCACAGTCTATTTCCCCACACAGCAGCCAGAGAGGTCCCTTTATGTCATCTCTGTTCTCAAAGCTGCCGTGGCTCCCGGTCCTCCTCGGAATGAAAGTCAGTGTCGTCACAATCCAGGACGTCTCCTGCTGGCCACGCCACTGCTCTGGCCTCAGCTGCTCTTTCTCTGTCCTCACTTACTCTGCCCAGGTGCACTGGCCTCCTTGCTGTGCCTCAACACCCAGGCCTGCTCCACCCAGGGCCTCTGACTGGCTACTGCTTCTCCCTGGAACATTCTTCTCCCAAACGTCCACATGGTTCATGTCTTTACCTTCTTCAGGTATTCCACCAGTGTCACCCTCCAACAAATGCCTTCCTCAAACATCTTACTGAAAATGGTATGCCACCTCTCCCACCCCCATCCTCCTTAATTTTTCTCCATCAGACTTCTCACTTTCTGATGTGCAGTATAATTAACTTCATTTAGTGACTGTCTCTTCTTCCAAGAATACAAGCTCCATGAGCACAGAAGTTTTCATCTGTTTGCTTCACTGCTCTCTCTCCAGCCCCCCCATCAAAGCCTGGCACATCGTAGGTACTCAATAATCATTGAGTCCATGAATCAACGAGTGAATAAATGAATTAGGATGACCTCTGAAGTCCTACGATTCTGGTGCACATATGCACATGGAGGTGCAGGGTTGTCTCTGACAGTCAAGAGTGAGTCTCAAAGGTGAGGGGCCATCCAGAGCCACCCAGTTCACACTCCAGGGTCAGTAGGATCCTTGCACAAGTGTGAGAGTTGAGAAAGGGGCTCCATGAGTCTCAACAGCCAGCTCTCTGCTCTGGCCAACTGTTATTGGTTGAATTGTGTCCCCCTAAAAGATATGTTGAAGTTCCAATCCTGGCATCAGTGAATGTGACCATGTTTGGGGAAATGGAGTTTTTCTTTGCAGATGTTGTCATTTAAGTTAATGAGGGCATACTGGAGTAGGGTGGGTCCTGATCCTAATTCCCGCTGAGTGGCATGTATAAAAGAGAAGGACAGATGTGGAGATGGAGTCACACAGAGGGAAGACAGATGCCATATGATGATGGAGGCAGATGCATCTATAAGCAGCAAAGGAATGTCAGAGACCACCAGCAGCCACCAGGAGCTGGGAGAGAAGCGTGGACCAATTCTCTCTCAAAACGTTCAGAAGGAATGGACACGGCTGAGACCCTGATTTGGACTCCCAGCCTCCAGAACTATGAGACAATACATTTCTCTTTTTTAAAGCCCTCCACTCTGTGGTATTTTGTTATGGCAGACCTAGGACACCAATGGACAAATCAAGACATCTTAGGGTTGGCAGGCACCTGGCACTTCACCAAAGGTGCAGAGATGGGAATTGCCCTGATGAGAGAAAACACTCTTGGGAAAGGAGTGGCACCAGAGGGACAGGTGGCGCTGTGGGCAGGTGGGCAGCTGAGAGAGAAGCCGCTGTTTCTCTGGGTGATGCAGAGCAGCTGCTCATGTGCCAGGCCCCTCCTAGGTCTCCAGCCCAAGGAGGGGTTTGTGTTGAGAGTGATTAGTCGCAGGGTGCATCTGCTCCTGCCCTCCCTCTGGGGACTAGCACACTTTCTCCTCCCCATCTCCCACCCTGTGCGGATATAAAGCGAAGGTCAGAGTCCGACCAGCCACGCTAATCTTGCTGCGTGTGGGGATGCCCCTCGGCTCCCTGCACTCTTTCAGCCTCTCCATCTCATCCTCCCTCTCCTCCACGCCCTGCCCACTGCAGCTCCAGAGTGCCCTGGTCTTCCCTCTCTGTGACGTCTCCCACCTCCGGTCCTGAATCTCCCCCCTCTCCACCCATCTCTAAGTCTTCCCTTTCTTGGAGCCCAGGTAAGAGCAAGCCAGGTATTTGGGGCTGGGGGTGGGCAGAGGAGAAGAAGGAATACGGAGCAGAGCATGGACACAAGGAAGTCCAAACACTTCCGACCAGGTTTGCCCAAAAGACATACCTACGAGAGAGATGAGTATTCAAGCCCATGCCCGCATCCTCCTTGATCGTACCAATGCCCCATCTCTGTGAGTGTAGAGCACATAGTGCTCAGTCATGCCAACTGTGGACCCTTTCGTCCTCAGTGCATGAGGAGGGCAGGGAAGGGGCAGCTAAAGATGGAGGGCTTTCACGCTTTGCTTCATGGTTACTAAATGACTTTGCCCAAAGATGCCTCTCCTGTCCAGCTTTCCCAGCTGAAAATGGGAGCATCCTATCTTCCTCTCAGTCAACAAAGGCTTTCCAGTGACATTCTGTTTCTATAGAATAAGATGTAAAAGTAGACTTGAGGAAAACACTGTTTCTCCAACTCTTAGAGACAGAAGAGAGCATCGGATAAGATACTATCCATGAGTATTACCCAGCTCCACAGACACAAACACTTGTCCACTGAGAGGAGCAACAGAGGAAAGGTTCCATTTATCCCCCCTGGCCTGGCCCAAGGACCAAATTCCAGGAAGATACCACACCAACCCAGAGGCAGCCTTTGCAGACAGCCTGGCTCATCCAGAGCTGGCCCTCAGTTATCCTCATTTTTTGCTTTCTCAGCCACCCCAGGGGTCTGTGGTGGAAACTCAGGGTAGGAGGTAGGATAGTGGGAGAGGGTCTCATTGGAAAGAGCTCGTAAGCCAAAATTGTCTACATGGCTCCCAAGGGTGAAGATTTCCAACAGCCCTGTGGCTCTCTGAGCCTCTGGAACACCAAAGATATCAGCAGAGCCCCCCTGCAAGTGGCTTGCTCAGGAGGTCAGTGTTTTTTCCACCACTGCATTTACTGTTTTAGTGAATTATGAAATGCCTGGATGGTATCGAGGCAGCCGTGGCATCCTCATCCGAGCAGCTGCCTTGCCCCATTGCTCAGCCTCAGCTCTCAGTCTCTGGCCAAAATGAAGCAGAAAAGCACCTTTTAGGAGGGAGCTCTTTGGGATGTTGGAGGGAGCCCTCTTGGCTGTTCAGTAGCCCAAGATGTAGTTTTGAAGTGAAAAATATTTTCACAGAGACTAAGACAGACTACTGGAAAATGACAGTTGATATTTTTTTCATTTTTTTTTATTGTGATAAATAAATAAGTAACAAAGCATTTGCCATTTCAACATTTTTCATGTGTATGATTCAGTGGTAATAGTTATGTTTATCATGTTGTTCAGGCGTCACCATCATCCGCTTCCAAATTTTTCCATCACCATTAACAGAAGACACTAGTTTTCCTCTAGAACAAAGACGCTAATCATTTCAAGTAGAGAAAGTGACTGACGCTCAGCCTGGAACGCTTTCCCAAACACAGCAGCACAATGACTGTGCATTTATGTGCGATGAGGTTGACCTTCACGGTCCCAAAACTGGGGCAATCTCTTGATGTTCCACATTAAAGTACTTATTTTTGAAGCCGATCCCTCTTCCTCTGGTGGAAACCTGATTTAGAGACATTCGTTAAAACAGATACTGCTTTGTTCAAGCAGAGGGTTTCTTTAAAAGCATCAAAG
The DNA here is from genome assembly GCF_000243295.1 of Trichechus manatus latirostris. NCBI lineage: Eukaryota > Metazoa > Chordata > Mammalia > Sirenia > Trichechidae > Trichechus > Trichechus manatus. Next base: position 5,003,197 of record NW_004444029.1, read on the forward strand.
GTAGACAGCCAGCTCTGAACTCAGTGGGAGTCCTAGATTTTCATGCACAAAGCTCCCGAGATGAAGAATAGGGAGAGCAGAAGGCCTGAGATAACTCTTCACTCAAAGCCCAAATCCCACAGTTGACTTTGGGAGGCAAGAAAACTAACAGCAGCTACTATTCAGGGAGCTGGAGACAAAAGTGCATCGTTGGGGACTGGTAATTCCAAATTGTCAGGAAAGAGGGGGAAATGTTGGCCAAGATGCAAAACCGAAGGTAAGATACTGCCCAGAGCCAGAGGACCGAAACAGCCCCCTGTGGGCGCCATTTTAAAGAAGGGCTCCGGCATGGACACAGAAGTATGAAAGGCATCTCACTTTTATAACATGAAGTAAAATCTCTGACTACTCAGAAAACACCATACAAGGAAAAGTCAAGAATGTGTGCGTCAGGAAAACATTCCCTCTCAAATCTACTTTAATGCTTTCAGGGGATAAAATGGCCAACAAGAAACTAATGAAGGATTGTTTTTATTTAGACTCAAAAGCCTTTGACAAGATATCATTCCAAATTTAGCCATGTTGGACTCAGGAGGCTGCTTTATCGTGCAAAGGAACTGGCTTGCTAGACAGAAACACCACAAGGAACAATAGCTATCTTCCAGGGATGGAGGCTGTAGGGCATAAATGTCAGAAGAGCGACGCCACAGTGAAATCCCTAAATCCACAGATGATATTTAGCTCTTCTGGGTAAAGAAATTACCAGTCTGATTAGAACAAACCACTGAAAGATGGTAAACGAGTTTAATTCAAGGGAGTTTGTTTCTGAAAACAAATTTGAAATGTATAATAACGCAAATGTGTAAATTAACAAATTTCAAGTTATCTGTCATGAACCAAGGAGAAGGCCTGTATGACTCAGGAGAAGGAGTCGTTGTGGTAGGTACACGAGTCAGCACTGCAGAAGGGAGGTAATAACGTGACGTCATCCATAACCACTTTTGGTGGCGACTTCATGCCTGGCACTGTGCTGTGGGCTTCCTTTACAATAGGCTTAATTCTCGCAACAGTCCTGTGAATCAGGCATCATTATCTCCATTTGGATGTAAAGAAACTGAGGGTCAGGGAAACTGAGTACATGACCCAAAGTTAACATGGCTAGTAAGTGGTTGAGCCAGGATTTTAATCCAGGGACATCTCCTTTTATAGCCTGTACAGTCTCAGAAAGACAATTGGAAACTAAGAGAAAAGACAACGATAGAGATGTAGAGACAGATGATAGAAATATAGGAAAATAGACAGACAGATAGATAGAGTCAGAGTTATCTATATCCATGTCTACTTAGAAGTCCCTGGGTGATACATACAGTTAATGGGCTCAGCTACTAACTGAAAGATTGGAGGTTCAAGTCCACCCAGAGGTGCCTTGGAAAAAAGGCCTGGCAATCTACTTCCAAAAAACCAGCCATTGAAAGCCCCATGGAGCACAGTTCTACTCTGACACACGTGGGGCCGCCATGGGTTGGAGTCAACTCTCCTTATGCCCATGAGTTTCCGCACCCAGCACACCATGCGCCTCTGCTTCCTGAGCCTCAGGAAGACAGAGAAGGCACCAGGAAAGCCCCTGAAGCCACAGAGTCCAGGGTGAGGACATGTTCACGATGGAAAGATGACTGTTAAGCCATGAGGGACCGGGATGAGAGGAGAGTGCGCTTCGGTCTCCGTGTGCACCTGCTGTGTGCGGGCTTCATGCTAGAAGCCTCTGAGTGTTGCCTTGCTGAACCCTCAGAGAGCCCCTCCCCCACTCACGGGGGGCCCTAGGGCTTGGGAAGAGATGATTCACTCACACACCCAAATCAAGCATCCAGCAAATAATAAACCAAAGATTTAGACTGTGAGGCTCCTTCTGCTGCACCAAGGGTGAAGCCTAAGAAAAGAAAGCATCATCTTTTGACAGAACGTATAGTTCGTTATTCCCAAAAAGACACACTGGATGAAAAGAAGTTCCAGAACAATCTGTACAGATTCATAGACCAGAGGTCCGTGACAGGTTACTGAGTGAAGTTAGGGAAATCCAGGAGGGTTCTGATCTTCTAAGTTTAATTTCTTACAGGACAATGATCAGATGCTGTTGTGGCCTCTCCTTTGGTGTTTCTGCAAACTATAATCACACTGGGCTTGGGTCTGCTCTGGAAGGCAATTCTTGGGGAAATAGGACCTTTCAAGCTGGAGTCGTGAGGGCTGGCTCCACCCAGTCCAGCTCTGCTGCTCCCCAATGCAGGACACTCCAGGCTGGGCATACCCTCTCTGGGCTACTCCGGCTGCACCACCAGGGATCTGGGCCAGACAACCTTTGAGCTCCATGTGAGTCCGGCGCTCTGTGGACTCCTCAAACCCGGAGAGGCCTGACCTACTGTTTCCCACATGCCCCACCCCACAGCCTCTCCTTAACCAAAAAAAAAAAAAAACCAAACCAGTTGCAATTCCGACTCATAGCAACCCTATAGGACAGAATATAGCTGCCCCATCGGGTTTCCAAGGAGCAGTTCATGGATTTGAACTGCCTACCTTTTGGTTAGCAGCCAAACTCTTAACCATTGTGCCACCAGGGCTCCAAGCCTCTCCTTAGAGGGACTTCAATGAACCATTAAAGTGACTGATTGAAACAGCATCTTCCTGACAGATAATCTTAGAAATTCTGCATAGCAAAAGTCCAATCCCAGCTCTGCATTCCCACCTTCCATCCAGGCTCCCAGCCACATCCAGACGTCCCTGGCCACCAGCCAGCTTTGCTCTGGGTGCCCGGCACGGCCCACGCAGTTAGGAGCGTGGATCTGCCGGAACGATGAGAGCCAGAGCTAAGGAGCAATTATCTTTAGACGTGCTGTTTAGATGATCTGAGTTACCGCTCCCATCCACACGTCCTCCAGGCAAACGCCAGGGAGGGAAATCTGAGGACAGAGATGCTCAGGGAGCGAGGTCACTTCTGGGTGGGAGGTGGGAGACGTGGGATGAGGGACAGGGGTGTCTTATATGGAAAGGAATCTGGGCAGAAGTATAAATAAGGAAGCTGTGGGAAAGACTGTGGATTCAGGAGCTAAATCGCTTGGGTGCAAAGCCTGGCTTTCCCACTGACTAGCCACTTAACAATTCCTTTGAGCCTCAGTTTCCTCATCTGTGAGATGGTATAATAAGAATCCACCTGCCTCATCTGGTTGTCAACGGGATTAAAGGAGTTCGATTCATCAAGTTCTTAGGACTGTTTGCCCGGTGCTGTCTGTGGTTATGGTGAGCTGCCGTCCAGTCGATTTTGACTCATGGAGACCCTGTGCGTGCAGAGTAGAACCGCTCCGTAGCGTTTCAAGGCTGGGACCTTTCTGAAGCAGATTGCCAGGCCTGTCTTCCAACGGTGGGTTTGAACTGCCAATCTTTCAGCTAGTAGTTGATTGATTAATCATTTGCACCACCTGGGAACTCTCCAAGTGTCAGCTATTATTGTGAGGTCATTAGCCACCTGGAAGGGGAGGCAACCTGCCGTTCTGTCTCTGGGGCGCGGGCTCAGGCAGATCTTGCAATGGTTTCTTGCCTCCTTGCAGCATCTCCTGTGGGGCGGAGCTGGGCTGTGAATGGACTGAATCGTCACGGTTTCGCAAGTGTCTGTTCTCCCACCTCCTCCCAGAGAAAAGACACTTGCAGCATAGATTCCTGGAGTCCATGACAAATTCTCCTAAAACCTGTAAGTACAGCAGAAGTACTCCTTGAACTCTTTTGATTTAAAACCTCTCTGGCTGGCCTCACACAGCCTCATTCACCCGTGATGGGGCACCCTGATATGTCTCAGGTTTATCGTCACGGTGCCTGACACCTGTCCCTGCATTGCTGGGCAGCGAGAACATGATGGAAAAGAGCTGGGCTGTGTCTGTCTCCCTCCCGGCCCCCCTAAGGAGGTGAAGGGCGATCGAGGCTGAGCAGAGACAGTGGGGCGGGTGCCACCTCAGTCCCGTCACCTGCAGGGACGGCCCAGTCAGCCGGCTGCTCTCACATCCACACCTGCAGTGACAACACCCAGCAAGGAAGAAGCACGCGACACAGGTTTGTCACATTTGCTCAGCAGGCTGGATATTGGCCAAATTAAAACAAAAAGGTGTTGCAAAACAGGTGGGAACGATTCCACCCCCCTCAGACCCACCCCGAGTCCCCCTCCTCCTCCTCCTAACTTGTGTTTGAAGGTGCTCCCCTCAGACAACAAGGAGGAGCCTGGGTGACACTGACAGATACAGACCATCGGGATCCTCCCCTCAGGAAGGAGCCCAAGGTGGCAGGTCTTTCAGCTCATTTACCTTTACGCTCTGACCCGGCTTTACTGCCAGCGCTCTGCATGTTCAACAGCTAATGGACAAACTCTGCTTCCCGCATGGACTGTGAACAGCAGTTGAGAGTCACTGAGAGGAATTAATAGCACAGCCTACAATTAAAATTAATAAAAAGAGATAAGGAACTAAGAGGAGATGTCACTGATATGGATTTGAAAAAAGTCAAGCCTCCCCCTCCAGGCACATGGCCTCAAATTTCCTTCTCGGGAACTTTTCCCACTGGGACGTTTACCGGCACACTGCGGGCCTCTGAGCTGCTCCTGTTCTCTGCACGTCACCTACAAGTGAGTCACTGGTAACGCTCACAAAGGAACTGTGATGACGAGAATTTGGAATGTGCTGCTCCCCATGAAAGACGAGTTAGAGCAGACACACATGCCCTTCTCGTGTTGGCAGAGTGTTAATAAACACCTTAGGTACGGATTGTTCCAGATTGTTCCCAATGCGCAGAGTGACGCCCTTCCACCAACCACTCTCTGCAGCCAGGTATCTGCCCCGGGCCTGGCCAACAAAGCTTCTACTGAAGGCCAGGCGATATGGCTGATTGATTGGTGTCAAGCTTGTTCCCGGCCTCATCTGGGGCCACCGGGAGCCCTGGGTGGGGCCTGGGATGGAGACCTGGCCCTCACTGCCTGCGTACTTAGGCCCCCCGGGCGCTGGAGCTTTCTTTTCTCTGTAAACTAAGGAGGGTGTGTGCGATGACCTCTACGCAATTCCCCTGCATGAAGCCCCTGTGGTTTGGTGGCACCACAGAAAGCAACTCTGCCGTGGCCTTGAGGGAGGGGGAGAAGCAGAGACTGCAGACCCCTCCCTGCCTGGGAGCTGCCTGCCGCATACGTGACGCTTACCTGTAGGTGTTCAGGGCCCACGAAACAACTAGCATATGGAGGCCCGGAGCGCTGGCTGTAAGCTGGGCCAGGAGTGGGTGCATTCAAGGAACCGGAGCTGGCGTCCAGGTTCTTTGAAAGGAAGGTGTTGGGAGAGCGGCTATGGGAACCCCAGGTCCAGGAGGCAGGAACAATGCACCGTTTGTTTCCAGAAAAGTCCATCAGACTCCCCTCCTGGTGACGGGAAAACACTCAGCAAGGACTGCCCCCCTCTCTTCGCCCGTACTCCTCACACACCCTCTAATTCCGCTTGTGCCGTCTCTCTTCCCCCGCAGGCCCGGGCTGCTCCTACGGCACGTTCTTCCCCCCGGGGGTGGTGCCCGCATGGACGGTGCCCTCAACGCCAGCGCGCCCGGCTTCCTGCTGCAGGGCTTCTCCGAGTTCCCGCGCCTGCGGCCCGTTCTCTTCCTGCTGCTGCTGGCCGCGCACCTGGCCACGGTGGCCGGCAACCTGCTCATCCTGGCGGCCGTGGCCACAGCGCTGCGCCGCCTGCCCATGCTGCTCTTCCTGGGCCAGCTGTCGGCCATCGAGCTGGGCTACACGCTGGTGGTGGCGCCGCGCACCCTGGCTGACCTGGCGGCTCCAGGCCCCGCACGCGGCCAACCCATCTCGCGGGTAGCCTGCGCGGTGCAGATGCAGCTCTTCGTGGCGCTGGGAGGCACCGAGTGCTTCCTGCTGGCCGCCATGGCTTACGACCGCTACGTGGCCATCTGTCACCCTCTGCGCTACGCGGCCGTGGTGACGCCCGCGCTGTGCGCGCGCCTGGCACTGGCCTGCTGCCTTGGTGGCCTGGCCGTGTCGCTGGAGCTGGTGACCGGCGTCTTCCGCCTGCCCTTCTGCGGGCCGCGCCTGCTCGTGCACTTCTTTTGCGACATCACGGCGCTGCTGCACCTGGCCTGCACGCGTGGCTATGCGGACGAGCTGCCGCTGCTCGGCGCCTGCCTGCTGCTGCTGCTGCTGCCCGCCGCGCTCATCCTGGCCTCGTACGGTGCCCTGGTAGCCGCCCTGCGCCGCCTACGAGCGCCCAGGGGCCGCCGGAAGGCCGCTGCCACCTGCGCCTCGCACCTGGCCGTCACCTTCCTGCACTACGGCTGCGCCACCTTCATGTACGTGCGGCCCAAGACCGCCTACGCACCGCGGCTCGACCGCACGCTGGCGCTCGTCTACACCAGCGTCACGCCGCTGCTCTACCCGCTCATCTACAGCCTGCGCAACCGCGAGGTCACCGCCGGCCTCCGCAGGGCACTAGCGTGGCGGCAGACGGGCCAGGCGCTGGGCAAGCCTTGACAGCAGCCGGGGACTGCCAGAGATGCAACTCTGCTCCCCAGGCTACCCCATCGCGGGACCGATTCAGGAAAGGGGACAAGGCCAGCTTCCCAGTAGTGGCCCCATCCTTCCCGCCTTCCTTGAAGAATGGCCAAAGACAGCGGGTGGTAGACCCCGAGACCTGGATTTAGAGACTCAATAAACACCTGCCGAGTTCCTCCTCTGTACTGGGGCCGCTGCTAGGCCCCGAGGTTGCATTGGAGAAGGAGGCGAACTCCCGAACTTCAGGAGCTCACAGTCTAGACGGACGGCTGGGAGGAGTGAACGCCGAGCCTCTCGAGGGCCGGAGGGAGGGCTCACAGGACGGTCTACCCATTTGGGACTTTGTGTGCGGAGTAGGGGACAGGAAACTTCTTGGGGGAGGGGGAGACATCTAAGAGCAGAACTGGAGGGCAAGTAGGAATCACTAGGGCGGAGGAAGGGTGAAGAATGCTCTGAGCAGAAGCTGCTAGGCAGGGGCCAGATTGGATGGCCAGGTCACCAGTGGGAGGACTTGGATCCTTGCAGTGATGGGATGGCTCTGGTTGCAGTCAGGAGAAGAGGCCAAGGGGCAGGCGGGGTGCCACGCCAGAGGCTGGAGGCCAGTGAGATGTGCAGGAGGTGGGAACAACAGGACCCTGGCTGGATCCGGGAGAGGGAGAAAGAGGGGTGCGTTAGTGTTTTGTGGCTTCCATATCAAAGGACCACGAACTGGGTGGCCTAGACGAAACTTATTCTCTCAGTGTTGGAGCCTAGAAGTCCGAAATCAAGGTGTTGGCAGGACCTCTCTCCCTCTGAAGCCTCTAGGGGGAGCTCCTTCCTTGCCTCGTCCAGATCCTGGTGGTCCCAGGAGTTCCTTACCTTGGGGCAGCATCTCTCCAATCTCTGCCTCCATCTTCAGGTGGCCATCTTCCCTCTGTGTCTCTCTGTGTCTTCTTGGTGTAAAGACACCAGTCATGTTGGCCCACCCTACTCCAGCATGACCTCATCTGAACTTCATTACATCTGCAAAGACTCTGTTTTCCAAATAAGGTCACATTCACAAGTACCAGGGGTTAGGACTTGAACATATCCTTATGGGGACAGAAACGAACCATAACAAGGAGCAGGTCTCCCACATGGAAGGCGAAAATTCAACCACTGAGCCACCACTACCCTTTTAGCCCCTGTGTCAGCAGGGGAGTGACATGTTCCAGTTTGAAGACTCTGGCTACAGCGTGGAGAGTGGATCAGAGTGGGACATGACAGACAGTACATTCATTAGGAAACCAGTGAGGATAGAGACAGTGGTGGCCATTTGGGGAAGTGGCAGTGGGAGAAGGGAGAGATGGACAGGTGGGAGAAATAGCCAGAAGGTAGACGTAACAGAACTTGGTGCACATTGCGTTGTGGGGATAACAGAGGAGTTGCGGATGATATGGCCCACAGGGCTCACTGAGATGTAGCGCACAGGAAGAGAATCTGGTCTGAGGGGAGGGCAGGTGGAGACAACAAGGTCAGCATTGACTGTGTTGACACGGGTATGAGATAAATAGTCGGCACTTGGATATGTCAGAAGACTTGGGGCTAGAGAAATGTTATTTGGCTATGGCCAGCATATGAGCGGTGATTGGCATGGCTGAGATGACCCACAGAGAGTGGTAAGGGTTAGAGAAGAAGCAGTTCCGAGATAGGACCCCAAGGAAAACTCACTCTGAAGGATGGGCTGACTTCCTAAGCCTGACACAAAGCGCTAAAAAAACCCAAAACCAAACCTGTTGCCATTCAGTCGATTCTGACTCATAGAGACCCTATAGGGGTCCCATAAGGTTTTCAAGGAGCAGCTGGTGGATTCGAACTGCCTACCTTTTGGTTAACAGCCATAGCTCTTAACCACTGCGCCACCAGGACAGAAAGCACAGCATTCGTTAATTATATGAAAAAAACCAAAGCTTTCTGTATGGGACACTACCTTGAACAAAATGAAAAGAGAAAAAAAAACAAGCTCGGAAAACATATCTAATGTATAGAAAGGCTGATTTCACTAATATATAAAGAGCTCTTTCCAATCAATAAGAAAAGGACTAACGACCCAAAAGGGAAATGAGCAAAGGATATGAATAGATTGTTCACAGAAAAAGAAAATATTAACGGTCTTAAATCATAGGGGAAGAGTTTCAATCTCACTTATAGTAAGAGAAATGTAAGATAAATTTACAAAATGTCATCTTATCAGACTGACAACACTCAAAAAGATGAGTAACACATGGCTGGAAGGGTAAAACAGGCACGCTCATGCTCGTACATTGTTGGTGAGAATATGCATGTTGACTACCTCCATGGAGGGCAATTGGGTAATGTTTACTAAAATTAAAGGCATGTTTTATTTGTTCCAATGGTTCTACTTCAAGGGTTTGATGCTACAAATTTACTTGGCTTGTGGGGAAATATGTATGTTCCAAAATATTAATGTCAGCATTGCTTGGATTAGCAAATTTAGATAAGACGTGTCTTAAATATCAATCAACACGTGACTGATTAATTGCATTTTGGTTTTTCCTATAACGGACTGTTGTGCTGCCATCCAAAAGAATGGAGCAGTTTTATATGTGGCATGTATGGGGCTACCTCACATAAATGTGGTTATGTGAGAAAAGCAAGGCACATAATGGCATCACTAAGGAGTCATCCAGGATTCCACTCCTCTCTTCAGACACATCTGGCCTTTGCACTTGTGATTTCCATTCTGGAATGTTCTCCCATAGATCTTCACAGGCTGGCCTCTTGCTATCTGATGTTGTCTCAAGTCAAACATTGACCCCTGGCAGGGAGGCCTTCACTGATCACCTATAACTGCCTTTTCCTGTCTGCTGTCACACTATCACACTATCTTTTCTGCTCATCTCTCATTATTTGAACCATCTTGTTTATGCGCTTCTTCACGTTTTAATTGCCCATTCCTCCCAACAGAACAGAGACTCTAGGAAGTCTCTTTACTTACCACAGTATTCCCATGTCCTAACGGTACCTGGAAGGTAGTAGTTACTCCATAAATTGTTGAATAGTGAATGACCAAATAAATGTTTATGGTATTGTCTGACCCCCCGCCTCACAGGAAGCAGCCTTGGGCTCTTGATCTTGATTCTCCTTCCTCCTTGTGAAGTTAGAGGAGGTCAGACACTGTCCCCATGCCATGTTTACAGGTATGCTAGCATTTGTATATAAAACACGCAGAATAGAATGTATGTGTATGTATGCGCATGTGTGTGTGCCTGTGTGTGTCCTGTGTGTATTGTATACACACACACACACCTTTGTAACCGAATTAAAAGTCTGGGGCCTGGGGGGCAGAGGTGGGACAGATCTCTGCTTTTACTCCAAGCTTTTACAGCGAGCTGGCCAGAGGCATCCTTTCTTCCTGGTACTTGGAGTCAGCAGCAGAATCCTCTATCATGAGATTCATGGATTGAATTGTGTCCCCCAAAAAATGTGGGTATCAGTTTGACTAGGCCATGATTCCCAATGTTGTGTGGTTGTCCTCCATTTTGTGATTGTAATTTTACATTAAAGAGGATTAGGGTGGGATTGTAACACCACCCTAACCCAGGTCACATCCCTGATCCAATGTAAAGGGAGTTTCCCTGGGGTGTGGCCTGCACCACCTTTTATCTCTTGTAATCCAGGCACCATCTAGTTCTTCTGGTCTCAGGCTGATGGAGTCTCTGGTTTATGTGGCCCTTTCTGTCTCTTGGGCTAATATTTCCCTTGTGTCTTTGGTGTTCTTCATTCTCCTTTGCTCCAGGTAAGAGATAAAAAGGAAAGGGAAGCAAGTGGAGAGTGGGGGACCTCATACCACCAAGAAAGAAGCACTGGGAGCAGAGCGTGTCCTTTGGACCCGAGGTTGCTGCACAGAGAAGCTCCTAGTCTGGGGGAAGATGACGAGGACCTTTCTCCAGAGCCGACAGAGAGAGGAAGCCTTCCCCTGGAGCTGACGCCATGAATTTGGACTTCTAGCCTACTAGACTGTGAGAAAATAAATTTCTCTTTGTGAAAGCCATCCACTTGTGGTATTTCTGTTGTAACAGCACTAGATGACTAAGACAATGAGTAAGGGCAGAATTTCATCATTTACGCTCTTGATGGGGAGCGCTGATGATCAGGCAATGCCAAGAACAGAGTCCAGGGTCTGAGAGACAGTGATAGGGAGGGAGACGGAGGTTGGAATCAGGAAGACAAGGCACGGAGAGCAAAGCAGAAGCATCATCAGTGAGCATCAACGCTGGAAGACCAGATGGATGGGAGGAGAGGCAAGCCTGGAATCTGGATGAGTTTCCCCTCGCTGCTCTAACAAACTACCACAAACTTAGTGACTTAAAACAGCACAAAATCATCCTCTTACAGTTCTGGAGGTCGGAAGTTTAAAATCAGTTTTACTGGGCTACAGACAAAGATGTCGGCAAGGCAGGTTCCTTTTGGAGGCTTCAGGGGAGATTCTGTTTCCTGGCTTTTCTTGGCTCTTAGTGGCTGCTGACATTCCTTGGCTGGTGGTCCCTTCCTCCTTTCACTCCAACCGCTAGCTCCTATCATCACATCTCCTACTACTCACTCTGACCACCGGCCTCCCTCTGACAAGGGCCCATGTGATGATATTGGGTTCACCAGCATAGCCCAGGCTAATCTCCTATCTCAAGGTCTTTAACACGGTCACATCTGCAAAGATCCTTTTGCCATATTGGGTAACATTCACAGGTTCTAGGGAGTTGGAGGACGTGGATATATTTGAGGGCCAGTCAACCACAGCATTCAAAATATTAAGGCAGAATTGAGGCAAAGGTTAGGCCTGGAAGTCAGCTGGGGCCCTAGAGACAAAAGCAAGCCACTTCCTTATCTGAAAGCCACAGAGCAAACCGCATCTCAGAGCATCAGGAAACACCCGCTAGGCACAGCTCTGCTCCTGTGGGTACTGCGGACTCATCACTCTGCTCAGTTGGGTCATGGGAAAGTTCCTGGCAGCAAGGAGACCCTGTGGCTTTTTCTGCTGACCCCATGGGTAGAACTCAAGACTTCAGAGCATGGAGAGACCTTGGCGCTCGCCTGTCGGAACCACTTCACTATAAGGAGGAGGAGATGAGGATAGATTTGACATCAGACGCACCAGTCCTCAGCTCCGCCTGCCCCTCTTCCTGTTTTCTAGCTCTGGCCAGGTGTCATCTAGTCATCTAGTGCTGTTCTAACAGAAATGCCACAAGCGGATGGCTTTAACAAACAGAAATTTATTCTCTCACAGTCTAGGAAGCTAGAAGTCCAAATTCAGAGTGCCAACCAGGGCAAGTTTTTCTCTTTCTGTTGGCTCTAGGGGAAGGTCCTTGTCATCAACCTTCCCCAGCTGAGGAGCTTGTCAGTGCAGGGACCCTGGGTCCAAAGGACTTGCTGTTCTCCTGGCTCTTGTTTCTTGGTGGTATGAGGTCCCTCTGTCTCTCCGTTCACTTCTCTCTTTTATATCTCAAAAGAGATTGACTCAAAATACAACCGAATCTTGTAGGTTGAGTCCTTCCTCATTAACATAACTGCCTCTAATTCTGCCTCATTAACATCATAGAGGTAGAATTTACAACACACAGGAAAATCACATCAGATGACAAAATGGTGAACAATCATACAATACTGGGAATCGTGGCCTAGCCAAGTTGACACACATTTTGGGGGGACACAACTCAATCCTTACCGCCAGGTCTGTGCCAGCCCCACAGAGTTGCCGTGAATTTGACAGAGCCCTTTCTCCTCCTCTCTCACTCCCTAGGGCATAGAAAGTGCCCCAGCCCCCTTAGTACATACCAAGCTAAGGGAACCAAGAAGGGCCTTTCAAAAAGAACCAAACAGACCCTTTAAGCATAATATTACAGGTGCCTTTTGCTTCATGACCCAATCTGATTGTCACAGAGCTGCTGTGCCCCAGGTCAGACCTGGGGTGGCAGCACCCCTTCTTCCTTCTCTGCCCACATGGTCTACACCCCATAGAGATCTAAGAACTGATGGGTCAGGATGACTGACAATCAGGCCTACCGCAGGCCAGGGAGAAGCAGTTGAGTTCTTGGCAGTGGGGATGGAGCAGTGATATTAAAGGAAATGGGGAGAAGGTGGGGGAGGGGAGAAGGGAAAAGGATCCCATGGGAGAGTTTCATCTCCTGAGGGCAGGTGTGATGAGCTGAACAGAGGAGAGGAGAGACTCTGACTCCCCACGGAAGATGGACCTGTATGGAAGTTATAGGTATACTGGGGATAATACTTTGGGAATATTTGATCAGTATATTTTTGTCTTTGCTAATACCAAATTTCTAGTCATCCTGAGACACCTCTATCAAGATGCAGAGCTTTCATGTAGAAATTTTTGAAATGGTGTATTTTTGACTACGTATATTTTCACCCAAAAAGAAAAAGGTCGAGAAGGGAGAGGGTTGACATGTTTTGGGGTTGTTAACCAATGTCATAAAACAATATGTGTACTACTGTTTCATGAGAAACTATTTGTTCTGTAAGCATTCACCTGAAGTACAGTTAAAAAAAAAAAAAAAGATGCAGAACCTTCAGACTTGACCCTGAGATTTTGATAACCAAGAAGCACAGGGACCTCAGGATGTGACACAGGTGGAGCCCGCATTCCATACAAGAGGGGACCTTCCCCTCTGGCACAGGTGTGGTGAGGAAGAAAGGAAGAGGAAGGCAAAGAAATAGACAGTCCAGTAAGGTGTCCCGACCACGCCCCTAAGGGACAAAGTCCCTGAGGACAGAGAAGTGATAGGAAGAAGAGACAGCCAAAACTGGAAGTGCCTCTAGGTTCCCCTGTGGGTCCTGGGAGGGGACTGTTGTTCAGGGTGGCCCAGCAAGGGTGGGGGAGGACAACAGCACCAGAAGGTACATGTAGACATGCACCTGGCTGCTTCCAGAGGGGGCTGTCTCCAGTTCCTGAACGGTCCACCAGAAGACCTGCCAGGAAGATTCTTCATGGTACAGAGAAAGTGGTCATATAGCTGAGAGTGACAAGGCGACTTCCCAAGTCAGGGCTCCAAAAATGAGGCACAGTCGCCTCCGGAGGTGGTGTGGGAGTGTGTGTGGTGTGTGTGTGCGCGCATGCATGCATGCATACCTGCGCGTGTGTATTTGTGTTATATGTATGTGTGTGTGCTGTGTGTGCATGTATGTGTATGTGTGTGGTGTGGTGCAGTGTGTGTGGTGTGGTGTAGAGTAGTGTATGTATATGTGTGGTATATGCGTGTGTACGTGTGTGTGTATTTGTGTTGTTTGTGCGTGGTGTGTGTGGTGTAGTGTGTGTGTACATGCATGAATGAGTACCTGTGCATGAGTGTGTTTGTGTTATATGTGTGTGGTGTGTGTATTTGTATGTGTGGTGTGTGTGTGCATATGTGTGTATACACATGGATGCATATGCATGTGTGTGAGTGTATTTGTGTTGTATGTGTGTGATGTGTGTATGTGTGTGCATGTATGTGTATGGGTGTGCTGTGGTACAGTGTGTGTATGAGTGTGGTGTGTGCATGTGTGTGCGGTGTGTGTGTGTGTATACTTGAGGGGGATCACAACATTAGGAAAAGCAGAAGTGGGGCTAACTGAAAGGAACTGCCCCTGGGCCCTGATGAAGCCCAACAACAAACTGTCCGTGAGTCCCTCAGCCACAGGCTTCAGCAGTGGACACCCCTGGCTGGCTCCAGATGAGCCACATGCCAGCAGGAACCAGCCAGTGATGGGAGCAGTTGCCCAGAAATCAGCACCAGGACTAGAAGAAACTAGAGGATTCTACACTTCCCTCCCACAGGCCATGGGTCAATACCACAGCTTCCTCTTACATCCAGAAGCCATCTTTAGAAAGCAGAGAAAGAAATAAACCTCTCAACTCAGGGTTGAAGTTGGAATTAATTACATATTTACCTGGAGAGATTATTTTAAGTCCAAAGAGACTGTTTTTACTGTAGGAGACTAAGATAGTTTTAACTGGCATATTATGTTGTTGGCTTTTTCTCCCCCTTTCTGCACAGCCCAGGGAGATGGAGACTCCAGAAGATAAGATCGTTACGGAAAACGAAAAAGGTACATTTTCATTGAACATCCAAGAAGAATGCATTTAAGTTTGTTACCCCACAGCATTGGCAAGTCGACTTTGAAGTAAAATTTGCCCTGGATGCCATATTTATGATTGTAATCATTTAAGGAAAGACTTCTTTGCCAGAAATGGTCTGTACTGTGCTTGTCCAATGTTAGTACATAATAAGGAAATTACATAAAGTTTCAGTGAGATGGTTCTTTTAAAGAATTTAGTGCTCATTAGCTATTATTTGCCAAGTCTTTCTTTCCCTGCCCACTGCCACCACTTAAGCGGTTTCCCCCAAGTCACGTAGTTGGCTGTGCACAGAGAGAAGACCAAACCCTGGAAATACCATTTTAAACTGTTCCCAGCGTGTGGATGTGGGAAGCAGAGCAGTGGTCATGCCCAGCAAGACTGAGCCAAGTAGAGATGAGTTGTAGCCAAGGCTACTGAAACTGAAGTCAGGTGTGGTGCTCAATGATGTGCTTCTCAGAAGGTGCCTCTTGACATTCCATTGCTGTAGAAGTGGGGAAAAGTTAACCAAATGGAAAGAACTGAGTGGGAAAGGGGCATGACTGAGGACGAGATATAGTCATTCCTTGGGAGTAAACTATTCATGGTGACAGGAAAGTCTTGTGGCAGAGAGACGTTAGAGTGGGGCAGTAGGGGTTGGGAAGTGGGTAGTGGTGGAGCAAGTTCCAAAGGGGTGACAGGAAAGACCCAGGCAAGCAGCAGGCCTGGAGCTGCACAGATACTGCAGGAAATGAATTATTTCCAAGGGCTGGAGGTCCAAATAGTGCCTGAAATATTGGCTCCTTCAACGAAACTCCTGGTGTGAAACCAGGCTCAAAGGAGAGAATTGCTGCTACCTTCTCAAGTCCACAGGTTGGAACCCACGATGGTCTGACTCCAATCCCAGACCTCAGTGTCTAGTATGAAAGGGGAATACTATAACATATAGGCTGGAAAACAGACATCCAGAGCTACAGGATCCTCAGAGGTCTAATCTAACCTCTTTGTTTTACAGATGAGGAATCTGAGACTCAAGAGATTAAATGACCTGACCAAAGTCATAGAGCTATTTGTACCAAAGTCAGAGCAACGGCTATTCTCCTGAATCTAGTCCAGAGTGTGAAGTAGAGCTACCATTCCTGGACCAGTCTTAGAGGGACAAATCTCCAAGATAATTAAACCTTTGTCTTGTTAATCTTGACCCATTACTATGGAAAAACTCTAGTGGGTTCCTCACTGACTAAGTCTGATTTTTCTTCCCATCTTACCAAAGACCAGTCTTCTATTACTGGAGCTTGGTATGAGCCACTATTCCTGAAATCGGTAGGTAAACAGTGGGAATAAAATCCCATCCTGACCCATTGTTTTCTCTGCTCCTTCTAGTAATTCCAGAGAAATGATTATAATTTTGTGGAGGGTGACTAAGAAGTGGAGATCAAGCTTGGCAAAGGCTGGAAAAACTGCAGGTGGTATGAAAAGATGCAGAGGAAACACTTAACAGAAACGTGATATAGGAAAACTCCCAAAAACCTGTGGGAGGGTTTTAGTGACAGTGACCCGGGGACTTCTCAGTGGAGCCCAGGCTATGGATGTGAAGATTCCCATGTGTGATGTTCACTCACTACTCTCGTCACTAAAACTAGATGTGTGGGATGGGGGAGACGTGCTTTCATGTTCCCTTAGGAAGGAGCCCAGGCTATGAGATTCCATTTCCTTTTTCCCTCCTCAGGAGCCCCTGAGCGGTGCAAATGGTTAACACACTTAGCTGCTAACCAAAAGGCTGGCAGTTCAAGTCCACCCAGAGGCACCATGGAAGAAAGGCCTGGAAATCTACTTCTGAAAAATCAGCCATTTGAAAACCTTGTGGAGCATAGTTCTACTCTGACACACATGGGCTCACCATGAGCGGGAGTCAACTCCACGGCAACTGGTTGGGTTCCCTTTCTCAACTACTCTCACTTCCTTCCCACGAGACCAAAGGAGTAAATGTTCCTTCCTCTAGCAGCCATAGCCTTAGCCATGCCAGCAATGCCATAGTCCTGATGGGCAGTGAAAGACCCAAAAGAACCAGGGAAGAACTCATTAGCCTAAGAACAAGGACAATTAAAAGTTGAGACAAAAATATTTTCAGAATGTTTATTCCATAGGGAACTTAGTGAAGTAGCTGGGGGAAGAATGAGTAAAAGAACACACCAAGAGCAAGTAATTGCCCTCTGGGGAATCCTGGGTTCTGAGAAGTCATCAGCCAAGACTGACTAAGTAAAACCTCCATCACCAGTAAGAGGGTGGACAACTGCTCCAAGGGCTTCCTGAGAGATGTGCTGCCTCCTCGACAATGTGAGTCCTGTGTGTGAGGTGAGCACGCAGCCTGGAGAGCCCCCACAGGAAAGGCAAGGGCAGGTTTGAAAGGGTGGAGCCCAGACCCCTGGGATCCTCCACTGAGCTGTTCTCGCTGGGTGTAGTTGGGGGAACTTGGGTTCCTCCCAGGACCTAGATGATGCAACTCATTGTTTGTGAACCACTCAGTAGAGTCCTCGGTCAGGTCAGTTGTCAGGTCCACAGTGGAAGCAAAAGCGATCAGTATACGCAGACGTAGGCGCAAGGAGCTAAGAGTAGGGGGCAAAAGGGAGAAAGCTCTATTTTGGCCTTGAGGAATTTGCATTACGTTGGAGATCAGAAGAAGGAACAGAGAGGGGCTGAGCTTGAAACTAGACAAACCCACTACCATCAAGTCAATTCCAGCTCATAGCGACCCTGTAGGACAGAGTAAAACTGCCCCATAGGGTTTCCAAGGCTGTAATCTTTACGGAAGCAGACTGTCACATCTTTCTCCCACAGAGCAGCTGGTGGGTTCAAACCACCAACATTTCTGTTAGCATCTGAGCGCTTAACCACTGCGGCAGCAGGGCCCCTTATAGATAGACACAGACCCTGTCTTTTCCTGAAAAAGAGGATGATGACTTCTCAGCCATCAAGAAGCATAATTCTTATGGAACGACGGAGGTTTGGTCCCTGATCTGGTGGGAACGTGGCGTGAAGGTCATCTCACTCTAGGAGTTACCTGGGACGGTCTTGGGAAGGAGGCTCTCTCATCAGAAGGCTGCAAGTCTCTTGGTCTTGACCCACGAGTTTCTCCCATTTCTGCTGGCATGGCCCCTTCCTTCTTTTCTTAGCCTCTGGTTTGCAATTCACCCTGGTCCCACTCATTAGCAGCCCCCGAACAGTTATGTGTGATATGAATTCTTTGATCCAGAAACTCACTAATACATCATATCTTATTGCCTACAGTTCCACTGCCTGTGCATACTTGTTGTTGTTAGGTGCCATTGCGTCAGTTCCAACTCACGAGAACCCTATGTACAACACAACAAAACACTGCTCAGTCCTGTGCCATCCTCACAATCATTGCTATGTTTGAGCCCACTATTGTAACCACTGTGTCAATTCATCTTGTTGAGTGATCAAAGACCAAAGAATTTCTTTTTCTTTTTATACCATTTTAAACTAAAGCTTATATATATTCATTTATGGCAATGGTTAGAATTTCATCTCTAGAGCTGGAAGAAATCTTGGTGTTTACCTAATCTAGTTTGCTCATTCTGCAGATGAAGAGATAATGGCTCAAAAACATAGTGATATACCGAGTGATGCATAGATGGTTTGTTGACACAGGTAGATTGAAACCAGGTCTCCTTAGGACCAGTCTAAGTACACTTAGACCACATCTACTTTTCCAAGAAATTTCTCGGCTTTTACTTCACTATTTTTATATTGCTCCCTGGCTATTTACACAGTTCTGCTTGATGTCTCCAGTTACCAGTCTTGGTGCTCCAGCTTCCTCTGAAGCACCTCTGATGAAGTCACAATGACTCACTCTCTCTTTCTTCCTGCCAAGCCGAGATCCTGGAGAGGGAGACAGGATCCCTGCTACCCTAGCCCCTGTCATTGGACCTGACGCTACTCAGTGCTTAGAAAATATTTGTGAGTAGAGACAATTCTGTAATTATTGCAAAACAATGAGAAAGATTCTATTCATAAAATAGTTCATCTTTGTCAAAAAAGAGCATGGACAGTTCTGTATTGAGCCCCTACGGTGTGCAGAACATGGGAGCACCCAGTGGATATAGATGGACTTTCTACCTTAATTCTTCACTGTGCTTAGGCAGGGTCTCTGGGAACTAGGTTATCAGGCAACAGGATTTGTTGCAAAGGGGACTCAACGGTCCACATTCTATTAACTTTCTGGCCTTCATGGCACATGCTCATATTGCTTCTTGTCCCTGTATCACTGAGCACAAATTACTTAGTCATATGGACTTGTCAAGTATACTAACAAGCAGACAAATTGACCAGTTACTGTCAATTCAATTCCAACTTATGGTTCCCCGGTGTGTGTTGGAGTAGAACTGTGCTCCATAGGGTTTTCAATGGCCGATTTTTCAGAAGTAGATTACTAGATCTTTCTTTCTTTTTTGTGTGTGTGTGTGTTTTTTTCTTATTTTATTTATTTATTTTATTGTACTTCAGGTGATGGCTTACAGAGCAAATAGTTTCTCGTGAAACTGTAGTACACATGTTGTTTTATGACTTTGGTTAACAACCCCACAACATGTCAACC
>NW_004444029.1:5024747-5045634 GCF_000243295.1 Trichechus manatus latirostris
TTCGGGGCTTCTTCCCTTTCCATATAAAGTTAATGATTAGTTTTTCCATCTCTTTGAAGAATGTTGTTGGTATCTGGATTGGGATTGCGTTGTATACGTCTTTCTTTTGAGGCATCTCCAGGTGGACTGGAATCTCCAACCTTTTGGTTAGCAGCTAAAGATATTAACCATTCGCACCACCCAGGGATTCCTTCCAGCCTGTCTCTACCTCACTGTCAACACACTACTGACCACCTAGCTACTCAAGACAACCATTGTACCCCCAACCCCTAGCATGGTGCCCGATACACTCACAGATGTTGCAAATAATTGAGTTAACGAATTAACTAATGAATTACTTTTAGAGGTGGAAGCATGTCCAGAGATTACATTTCGATTAAGAAAAACTGACAACATGTTAATTCTCTTTTTATAGAGGACTGGGCGTCATGCTGGGAGGGTGCTGACCCAGGGCCACCTCAGCTGAGAAAGGAGAATCCCACCTCCTGGGAAGGCTCGTTGGGTTTCGTTACTTCATACTCCGCAGTCACCTGTATCACTGACTTCCAAAGGCTCTCATGACATTATTTTGTTAACCATTTATTTAAACGTCTAAACAAATGTCTGCAGCTGACTCTATAAACTGCACATTATTGAGGAGGGCATAACTCCAGTGGTAATTTAATTACAGAGCATCAAATTTAATTAGCCAAGCACTGACCTCGTTCCTCTCCTTCAGAGCACTTAGCACAATTACACTTAGTTAATTTTTTGTTGTTATTAATTTAATCTGTGTCCCTGGTTAAACAGTAAAAACCCAGGAAGCAGGTTACATATTCACTTCTTTCTTGTTTAGACAGGTCCCCAGGCCCAGACATTTGTTAACGAATTTAAGCTCCACCTGACTGATGGGCAAAATGAGGATGATGGCAGGGGACTTCTCTCCAAGTAGAGACCTCACCCAGACCCTCCTGCAGGCGTGAAGAACAGCTGAATCAGCCTTTCAGGAAGGTGCCCCAGGAGTCTCAGAGCATCTCACTTGTTTTCAAGTGTCTGAAGAGGTACTTTACCCGCTGCTCCCCAGGTGTGCAGATTCTGCCTTCCTTTCTGTCTTATTTTCCTCTTTTCTTCCCTCCTTTGCCTTTTTCTTACCTTTCTTCCTTAATTTTTCTTTCTCTTTCACTTTCTTTTTTTCCCTCCTTCTATCATTTTCTCTCCCTTTCCTCCACCACTCTCTCTCTGTCTTTCTTTCTGCATTAAGGTCACCTCCTACAATCAGAACTGTTGTTGTTAGCTGGAGTCAAGCCGGCCCCCAACTCATGGTGACCCCATGCACAACAGAGCAAAACACTGCCCAGTCCTGCACCATCTCCATGATCGGTTGCAGATTGGACCACAGTAATCCATAGGGTTTTCATTGGCTGGTTTTTTGGAAGTAGATCATCAGGCCTTTCTTATTAGGCCCTCTCAGTCTGGAAGCTAGGCTGAAACCTGTTCAGCATCACAGCAACACACAAGCCTCCACTGACAGATAGGTAGTGGTTCCACATGAAGTGCCTTGGCTGGGAATCGAACCTAGTTATCCTTCATGGGAGGTGAGAATTCTACCACTGAACCATGAATGTCTCAACTGGAACTAGGCCCTAAATATAAAAAGATGACCAAGACAGGGACCTTGTCTTTGAAAATCTCATAGTTGAAAGTGAAAAGCCAAAGTACCTTCCTCCAATGTCTTCTCATCTGCATTCTCCCCTCACCACCTTGGTGAAGGAGCTTGGGGACCTATTCCAGTTCCAGCTCTACCCCATTGTGTAATCCAAGGGCCTCAGTTTACTCACAGACCCCTAGAGTGTGACCTTCACTTGCCCCCCCCAACTCCTCTCCTCCCCCACAGCCTGGCCTGCCTGCTCCATGAGGAGGGACAACCTGACCTGGGTGAGTGACTTTGTCCTCACTGGCCTCTCCAGGAACTGGCAGGCCCAGGCTGGACTCTTTGTCCTCTTTGGGGCTGCCTACCTGCTGATCCTGCTGGGAAACGGGCTCATCATCCTCCTGATTGGGCTGGATGCACGGCTCCACCTGCCCATGTACTTCTTCCTGGGCCACCTCTTCGTGGTGGACATCTGCTACACCTCCAGCAGGGTCCCCCAGATGCTGGTGCACTTCCTCCAGGAAAAGAAGACCATCTCCTTTGCCCGGTGCAGGGCCCAGCTCTTTTTCTCCCTGGCCCTCGGGGGCACTGAGTTCCTGCTGCTGGCTGCCATGGCCTATGACCGCTATGTGGCCATCTGTGACCCCCTGCGGTACATGGCTGTGATGAGCCCAAGACTCTGCATGGTGCTGGTGGCTGTGTGCTGGCTCGTGGGCCTGGCTAATTCTGCTGTGGAGACAGCCATCGCTATGCACCTGCCCACCTGCGAGCACAACAGTGCTCAACCACGTGGTCTGTGAGACACTGGCGCTGGTCTGCCTGGCCTGTGTGGACATCACCCTGAACCAGGTGGTCATCGTGGCCTCCAGCATCGTGGTGCTGCTGGTGCCCTGCTGCCTGGTGTCGCTCTCTTACACCCACATCATGGCCACCACCCTGCAGATTCCCTCCAGCCAGGGTGCCGCAAGGCCTTTGGGACCTGAGCCTCCCACCTGGCTGTGGTCTTCATGTCCTACTGGATGGCCCTGTTCACCTACCTGTAACCCCGCTCGGCTGTCTTGGCGGAGCAGGACAAGGTGGTGGTGGTCTTCTACGCTGTGGTGACACCCATGCTGAACCCTCTCATCTACAGCCTGCGCAACAAGGATGTAAAGGCCGCCCTGAGCAGGCTCCTTGTTGGGAGCTCTGCATAAGGATGTTGGGAAATGAGTGTGGTAGTGAGGGCGTGGGCACTGGAGCCAGCCTCTGTGTGGCGTGTGCATGAGTGTGTGCGTGTGAGTGTGTGTGTGAGTGTGTGCATGTAAGTGTGTGTGAGTGTGCGTGACTATGTGTGTACGTGTGCGGGTGTGTGAGGTTGTGTGCATGAGACTTGTGTGCGTGTGTGTGCATGTGTGAGTGTGTGTGGTGAGTATGATTTGTGTGAGTGTGTATGTGTGTGAGAGTATGTGTGTACATGTGGTGTGTATGTGTGTAGTGGGATATGTGGTGTGTATATGTGTGTATGAGTGTGTGTGAGAGTGTGAGTGTGTTCATGAATGTGAGTAAAGGAGAGGTGGGAGGGCCACAGTTTACACTGCGCTCTTTATATGGAAAAATTTTTTTTTCTCCCTCTGGACTCTATTTTTGATCCCTGACTTAATCCAAAATATGGAATTAAAACAATTTGGAAAGATACACACCACAAGGAGGCTAAAAATAACTGAAAACAAGAAAAAGCCATGCTGGCATATCAGAATTAGAAAACAACATAAAGTCAGGAGTCAGGGAGTGCCCAAAATTCACGCCGTGAGAATCTGTTCCTTGCTAAAATCTGCGAGCCTGTGTCTACGCTTTCTGCAATCAGTGAGAAAAGGAAAAAAAGTCATTAAGTTGCAAAATCTACTGTGCCCATGGGATCAAACAGGGCTGAGGCCAAAGGGGCAGAGGTTACCCATGTGATTCACATATGGCCTCACCCAGTGCATTGGGGCTGGAATTCACACAAGGGTTTCGGGTCAAAGTCTTAGAATCGATCCCCAAGGCCCTGATGAGCCAATGGGGCCATGTGCGGTCCCACTGACGCTGCTGGGTGTATTTCCCTTTCAAGCTTGTAGTGGGGCAGACGGCCGGCCAGCAGTCTAACTGCACAATGTGGTCAGAACCCATGCCTGGCTAAACAAAGGCCAGGCCACACATGGTCAGAGAGGAGTCCAAGAGAGAATCAAAGTTCTCCATCAGTAAAACTTGCCTACTCTTCTAGCATACAAATAGGGGCTTGAGAACTAAACATCCCACACCAGCCAAACAGTGATAATTTCATCCCGAATGATGTTTAAAAAGACTCTTACAAATCACAATAAAGCATCTCCTATCTAAACATTACTCATCTCTGGTTTGTCTTGCTCACAAAACAGAAAAACATAAATTGAGAAAGATTCAAACTTGTATTCAATCTGTTAAGAAAATGCCAAAAAGCTGGGGAGAAGGGACTGGAGCTCCTTTTAAAATTTCCAGCAAAACTTTTTAATTTTCATTTTTAGACAAGTCATCTCTTCCTTTCTCCAGCCCCTCCCAAAGTCCTCTCCCCCAACCAAAGCCTCCAGGTTTGGGTTGTTGCCCCACTTCTGCCCAGCGTCTGCATTTTGTACAGCAAAGAAAACTCAGGAGCAAGAATTTTCCTCCTTAGATAGTGAGGAAGAACAAATTGGAAGCATTTATAATTTGATGTATTTACTTTTATTTCTCCTCACACATCTCTGGAACACCTGTGAGCAACGTAACATCATAACATACCTTCTAACACAGCCTGGTTACAAAACAGTCACCAAAATAATTGAGTGGGCAAACTTGGCGCATGAGGTTTTTTGATAAAACCAATTAAAAGTTGAATGAGGTCAACCAAAAGGAACGACCCTGGTTTTACACTGGTTGAGCTACAATCCTTCATTAAATAACTACATAGCAGGGAAGATGGTCTATTAAGACATGAAATACAATGAAAGCATCCCTTTTGTGTGTAAAATAATACTTACATTTCTATTCTCCATGGCAGTAGTACATATATCTAGCTTATCCAAAGAGACATCAGCTCATTAAGTCGCAGGTTTAAAAAGAGGGGGGAAGAGGGGTTAAAATATGTCCCAATTTAACACCACTGGAAATAATCTTTTTGTCCTTCAAGACCTTTCCGAGTGGAGTGATCCTTAAGGTGGTGTTAACAGAGCAGATTCTAGGAAAGAATCAATAAGAAGTTTCCATAATGAGCTCATAAAACACAGTTCAGAGCTGGATTTGATCACAGGCTTCAGGCAGGAATTATCTCATGTTATTCTTGATTAATTTTGCCATTAAGATGATAAGCAGAATAAGAGCGCTCAGTCACTGAATAGTGATGTCTAAAGTCCACCTGATTTTTCGTATAAAACACTAAACTAAGAAGTCCAGACTTCCAATTTATTAAACAAGAAATTAAAGCATTATTTTACATAGAATGCTTGTAACATAGGAGACCAAATAAAACCAAAAACGAAACCCACTGCTGTCGAGTCAATTCTGACTCATAGCAACTCTGTCGGACAGAGTAGAACTGCCCCATAGGGATTCCAAGGATGTAATCTTTACAGAAGCAGACTGCCACACATTTCTCTGGTGGACCGGCTAGTGGATTCAAACTGCTGACCTTTGGTTAGCAGATAGCTGCCCTTTAAAACTATTGGATAGATTATTCTCTAGGGTCCAACCCAGAGGGAGCCATAAATACAATGTCAGTAAAGATGAACAAGTTAGTGAGGACTGGAGCCGCCATTTAGTCAACCCACAGTCTTGGATGTAGGATATCTTCACTGGGCTCTATTCCCCTTGAACTTTAAACAGCTATGTACCTACTGTATTTGCATGTTTCAGTTTTTAAAGCAATAATATAACAATATAGTAAGATAAAAAATTTTAATAGAAAAGTTTTATCCACTATCTTAAAATTCATAATACTTGCATCTCATCTTGAATTAAAACTTTTCTCTTGTGCACCAATGTTCATTGCTGTACTAGTCACAATAGCTAAAAGGTGGAAACAACCTAAATATACACCAACAGATGAATGAATAAACAAAATGTGACCTATCTATATGATGGAATATTATTCAGCCGTAAAGAGAAATGAAGTTCTAGTACATGCTACAACAGGGATGAACCTTGAAAACATTATGCTGAGTGAAATAAGTCGGGCACAAAAGAACAAATACTGTATAATCCCATTTATATGAAATAGCTAGAACAGGCAAATGCATAAAGACCAGAGTTTATTAGTGGTTACCATGAGTGGGAGAGAGGGGGTAAAGGGAAGTTATTATTTGAGGGGCACTGAGTTTCTCTTAAGGGCAATGGAAAAATCTGGAGACAAATAGTGGTGATGTTTGCACAACATGATGAATATAATTGATTTCATTGAATTGTACATGTAAGAAATGTTGAAATTGCAAATGTTTTGTTATATATATTTTTACCACAATTTTTTAAAAAATGTTTCCTCAAAGCAGATTCATTTCAAGATGTTTACTAAATTGTTCTAATGTTTCCTCCTATAGTTAATTACTGAAAACCGTATCATAAAGACCACCATTATAAAGCTAATAACAGTTTTTTAGAAAAAGATATTGTCACATGAATTTGAGTATCTGCCTAAGATCTCAACATCAAATTAACTATGAACTATGAGTAACAATTTTTCATGAAAGCATATGTAATTTAAAATAGAAAAATTTTAAATAACCTACCACATTTTTATGCAAATAATGTGCCTTTTATGTTTGTTTGCCAACCACTCCTTCCCCCTGTGAAGTATTTTTGTAAGCGCCGATATGCCAATTTTTTTTTACAGCAGCATGTAAAAAAAAATTGGCATAGTAGAGCTTAGGAAAATACCTCGAGGAGGGAGGGAGCGATTGGCAAACAAACGTAGAAGGCATACATTATTTGCATAAAAATACATTGTATCTTATAAATTTGGCAAAGTCAATACAACGTGATTAGGTAATGGATCCACTTTAAAATGTACATAAAATTTTGATAATATTTTATTATAAATTTGAGCAAAACTGTGATACTAGCTCAATCAAAATGATTTTTGTGAAACTCATGGAACTATACACCAAAAAGTCAATTTAGAAAATGATTGTTTGAGTTCTTAGAATTTAGGTCTTTTGACCCTTGTCTTTTTAAAGAGTGATTCAAAGTATTTAAAGGGTGCTTTAATATTGGACACTTCCCAACATCCAATCAAAAATTACTAGACATACGAAGAAACAGAAAAATGTGACTCATAACCTGGAACAAATCAGTCAACAAACAGACCCAGAAATGACAGGAATGATGAGGTTAGCAGATAAATACTTTAAAATAGCTATTATGAACAAGCTTCATACGATCTAGGATATACAGAAAAACATTAATATGATGAGAGAACTGGAATTTTTTTTAAAGACTAAATAGAACTTCTGGGTCAGGAGCATTTTAGTCCTCAAAGTGACATCTTTGCTTTTCAACACTTTAAAGGGGTCTATTGCAGCAGATTCACCCAATGCAATACATCAGTTGATTTCTTGACTGCTGCTTCTGTGGGGATCCAGGTAAAATGAAATCCTTGACAACTTCAATCTTTCCTTCATTTATCATGATGTTGCTTATTGGTTTAGCTGTGAGGATTTTTTGTTTTCTTTAGACTATAGTGAAGTGGTATAATATTATTTAAAGGTGGATTGTGATAAGTTAAAATGAATATTGTAAATGCTAGAGCAGTCACTTAAAAATATAAAGAGATACAGCTAATAAGTTAATAAGGTAGATAAAATTAAATCTTAAAAATATTCAATTAATCCCAAAAGAGGCAGGAAAAAAGGGCAAAGAGGAACAAAGAACAGATGAGACAAGCAGAAAACAAATAATAAGATAGACGATTTAAAACCATACATTCAGATAATCACATTAAATATAAATGATCTAAACCTACATTGTCTAAGGAAAGGATTTTCTTGCCCTCGCCATTTGCCTTCATGAGTTATTACTCTTTGGTTTCTCCAACTATCTGGATGAGATAATGAATTTTAAAGAAACAACTCCTCAGTATGGTGTTTGTTCATCCAT
This sequence comes from Trichechus manatus latirostris, assembly GCF_000243295.1. Taxonomy (NCBI): domain Eukaryota; kingdom Metazoa; phylum Chordata; class Mammalia; order Sirenia; family Trichechidae; genus Trichechus; species Trichechus manatus. The sequence goes on from NW_004444029.1 coordinate 5,032,495, forward strand.
TCAGTCAACCAAATCTATATACCAATCTCTATCAAGAACTAGAAAGGGCCACAAAAAAAGAGAGAAAACACTCTCACGGGTCTTCAAGAAGTGACAGTCAGTTTGGAGTCAGAAGAGGGAAGTCAAAGAGCTGGGCTTGGAGGAAGGTGTTTCCAGTTCAACCTCCTGGCTGTGGAGAAAGTAGAGAGTCCAGGTAAGTGGCTCCATATTCCAACTAAAACTATAGGGTGGATGTTTCCCTTTTACAGATAAAATTGAAAAAGGTGAGCCGATTGGTTACTGGACCTCAGTCTACTGGCCTTTCCTAAGTACTCTTCAGCCTGCCTCCCCACCTTACCTCATAGCAGTCTGAAACCTCCCTGAGGAGTGGCATCCCAAGCCCTAAATCTTCCCCAAGATCCTCCTGTCCACCCATCAATCACATTTGTCCTGTATTTTATTCTGTCAGGATGCTGCTCCCATGAACTCCTCTGCTGTGCTGTTCATGCCCAATGTGGTGTAGTAGGGAGAACATGAGACTGTGGTCCTCGGATTTCCAATCCCCTCCCTGTCTGCTATAACAGGCAGAAGGACCCTGAGCAAACCCCTTCTGCCCTCTGAGTCTCAGCTTCTTCGTCTGTAAAATATCAAGGTTGAAATGATGACCCTTCCCACTTTTATTCTTCTCTGTTATTCTTGTTTTGCATTTTATTGCCTTCAGTGGTATGAATTTCAATTGATGCTCCCAGCTCTTGAGCATCATATTTTGGGACCAAAGCCTGGTGACTTACAGTGCTGATGGAGAAAGGAGCTCTGTTGGCATCCAGTGACCCCCAGGTGCGGGGCTCAGAGACTCAGCCCGTGGGTGTAGTGTCAATGCCAGTTTCTATTCTTGGCGATTTCTAGTGACAACTTCTGGCCCCAGGAGGACTGAAAGAAGGAAGAAGAAGATCATTTCCTTTGCCCAGTGTGGGACCCAGCTTTGCTTCTCCCTGGTCCTCAGGAGCCAGAGCAGAGAATAGGAACCAGCCACTCCACCCTCCCTCCACTGCCGCCCACCCCAGCCCCATCTCCAAATTCTGGTTAGAAAGACTTGAGTTGAATTGGTTTCATTTCTATTTCATTTAATCTTGTGGTCCATCTATCATTTCCTTAATACAAATCCTTTTCATTTAGAAAATGCTTTGACATTTATGAAGCACTTTTCGTACTTTATCTCCTGTGACACTTATTTATTCTTACCTGGTTGGATCCAGGATATTCAAAAGCATTGGTTTTGGTCCAGGCTAAGAAAACTAAGGCTAAGGGGACACCCAGAACACAAAAGGCAAGATATCCAGGAATGCTGTCCAGCTGTTCACAAAGGGATCAGAAGTAAATTATTTAAACTCTCTTCAAATGAAAAATAAGGAGTTCAGCCCAAATGATTTCTAAAGATCTTTCCTCCTCAAAGACATTTTCATTCCAGGTTTACCTCAAAACACATTCCTATCTCAAAAACCATGTCTGGAGTCTTCAAAAACAAGGTTAAAGAGGGCATGAAACAGGAGGAAGACAGAGTCCAAAGACCCTGTGTGAGCCCCTGGATCCAGCTATACCTGAATCCAGACCCATCTCTGAACTTCACAATTCCGTAAGCCAATACATGCCCTTTTTTAAATTTAAAAATAAAATAAAGTTAAACGTTACCTCCAAAGCAATGGTTCTCAGACTTGACCTCATGCTGTCATCCCCTGGAGACCATTACAAGTTGCGTCCACTGATGTCTGGGCCCACTCCCAAGATTCTGACTTAATCATTCCCACGTGATTCTAATGTGCAGCCATTGTTGAAAGCAGTGCTCTGGTGTCCACCACAGGTACTGTGGAAGGTTCACTGGCAAGCCCTGTTCACTGGAGTCTTTTCCTTCCCTCTGAAGCCTCCCCTAATGGGCATCCAAATGGGCTTTTCCACAGCCAGGCTTTACTCTGTGTCCCTGTGGTCTCTCCTTACTCTCATAACAACCACCTTCTCCCACCAGATTGCAGAGACTCAACAACGTGAATAGTGACATGGGGGATAGAGGGACTTACTACTAGTAACACATAAACAAAGACGTAGAATGTCATTTAAAAGGTCTCAGTACCTTTGCAGGTCCTTGGGTGGTGCAAATGGTTTGCACTCGACTACTAACCTAAGGATTGTCTGTCTGAACCTACCCAGCAGCACCACGGAAGAAAGGCTTAGAGATCAGCTTCCATAAAGATTACAGCCAAAAAAAGAACCCTATGGAGCAGTTCTACTTTGCAACACACTGGGTTGCCATGAGTCTGAATCAACTCAAAGACAACAGGGTTTATTTTTTTCTTTCTTTCTTTTCTTTTTTTTTTGGTAGTGAATTTGTACTAGGGAACAAATGACATCTTAATTCTTTTATGGGATTAAAGACCAGTAAGGTGAACATGGAGGTGTTCCAGGGGCCACCAAGTCTGTGGTGACAGAAGGGTTTACCCAGGATTTGAGTCACTTCCTCCCTGATGCCTTCTGTGGGCACTGCCAGTTTCCAAATGTTGTCATTGCAACTCACTGATGTGTATATTCATCTTTTGTCAATCACTTACTTTAAATGCAAACAAATGCCAGCATTTTGCCAAGGAAATATCTCAGTCTCAAGAAGCTGGGAAATAATTGTATTGATGCAACGTTTTACAACGAGTCGTCGACTCAGGACTAAGCTCGATTATCATCAGTGTGCTAAGAAGCAAGTGAGTGATTTTCTCTGTCACTGATCCAGCTTGGGTTATCCAGAAGCAGGGAGCCACGGCTCCAGACTGAGCAGTAAGGACAAAGGCGTCCCAGGGCACACCTCCTTCATCTGGGGATCAGGGGACAATCCTCAGAGCCACTGTTTCTAGCTTCTTTTATTCATGCACCCAACACACACACACACACACACACACACACACACACACACACAAATACTTATTGTGAAACATTTGTTGGAAATCTATGAACAAGAAGATACATCAGGAAAGATCCCTAACTCAAGTAACTCATAGACTAGTGGAGAAAATGGACAAATATGAAGAGTCCTACTTTAGCACTTCTCCAGTCCCTGACTGTGGATTCTCAATCTGATTAGGCTCCTAGAGCTTACCCCTCCTGGCAGCCTGGCCTGCCTGCCCCACGAGGAGGGACAATATGACTTGGGTGAGTGACTTTGTCCTCATGGGCTTCTCCAGGGACTGGCAGGCCCATGCTGGACTCTTCGTCCTCTTTGGGGCCGCCTACCTGCTGACCCTGCTGGGTAATGGGCTCATAGTCCTCCTGACTAGGCTGGACGCACACCTCCACCTGCCCAAGTACTTCTTCCTGGGTCACCTCCCCAGAGGCTGGTGAACTTCCTGCAGGATAAGAAGACCATTTCCTTTGCCCAGTGTGGGGCCCAACTCTTCTTCTTCCTGGCCCTCGGGGGCACCAAGTTCCTGCTGCTGGCTGCCATGGCCTACGACCACTATGTGGCCATCTGTGACCCCCTGCAGTACATGGCTGTGATGAGCCCAAGGCTCTGCAAGGCACTGGCAGCCATGTGCTGGCTCATAGGCCTCACTAATTCTGCTGTGGAAAGGCTGTCACCAGGCACCTGTCCACCTGCGGATGCATCGTGCTCAACCACATGGCCTGCATGGACCCGTGAAGAGCCAGGTGTCAAACCAGGTAGTCATGGTGGGCTCCAGTGTGGAGGTGCTGCTATGCCCAATGCCGATGCTGGGTCAGAGCTCAGCTGTGGAAAGAGGGGAACACACAGAACTCAGAAGAGAAAGGGGACGCCTTCCCTTAAGTTGTACTGAGGGCTGATGTGTTGATGCAACTGTGCATACAAGTGTGTGTGTGTGTGTGTGTGTGCGTATGTGTGTGTGTTGGGAAAATGTACTCTTTGCTTTAAAGGCATTAATAAATAAAGACTTAAGCTCTGAAGTCTTCTTTGTAGCTCTGGCCTTTTCCCAACAAGATTCAAAAGCCAGTCAGAAATGTTCAATATTTGTGGGCTGAGTTAACATCCACATAATCACCATCATCTTTGTCACCATTGTTCATCATCTATAATCAATCAATTAAATGCCACATTTACTGAGCATCTCTTCTGTTCCATCCCTGACTCACTTCATCACCATGGTATCATCACAACTTCCCTCCCCCTGACTGTTGAGAGTATCCCAGGGCCTGCGATTCCATGCGTGTCTTGAAAGGAAGTATCAGTCAGTAAACAAACATGTATTACGTTCCACTGTGGCCAACACACTGTGCTGGCTGCTGAGAGACACACAAGAAGTCTAGTATGAGGTCTTTCCCCACAATTTAGAGATTGTTTGGAAACATAAGACACAAATACCAAAAAAGAAATTAGAAAAATATCCAACAATACCCAAAGTACAAGAAGGCAGTATTTGGTTAATAGGCAAATACAAGGTAGCGATTAAAAGCCCTTTGAGAGTCAGTGAAGGGAGACATCCGTGTGGTTGGCAAAGGGATTGAAGGGACAGAAAAACTAAATTGGGCTTTTCTTAGAAAATGGTAGAATTTGGACAGATAAGGGAATGGAGGTGTGGCGTAAGTCAGGTGAGGAGGTGGAGAAGAGCAAGGTGGGGAAGAGGGAGCAGACCAGCTTGGTTAGAGTGACGATTTCACTTTGAGGAGCCTGGAGGAGGAGGTAAGTCTGGACCACCGGGTGTGCATAGCAGGGCTCTGCCAACAAGGCAAGGGGCTTGTACTACAGGCAGTGGCGAGGGAGTCAAGTTCTTGGTATGGGGAAAGCACACCTAATATAGTGTTCTACCTTCTTCATCTCCACCAGGCCTGCTACATTAATTGAGACGAAAGTAAACAGCACATTCTTTTCTCTGGTTTGAGTCCAACAAACTCTCTTTTTCATGCTAGAGGGAGTAAGTGAATTGATTATTTATCATTCAACTTCCTATAACTAGGGAAGGCTTCATAGGCCAAGTAGAGTTTAGGGTAGGGCTCAAAGGCCAAGAATGGGAAGTTGGAGGGCATAGACTGGGAGTTATTTAGAACATGGAGAAACGTTAGAAACGAAAGTGAATGAACAGATCTCAGATTCAAGAATTAAACATAGGATGCCAGATTGAAGGATGTGGTTGTAGATGTAGTGCCTTCTATTACCCTCACAGATTGAATAAGTATGGCGAAAGAATGCAACACTGATGCACACCTTTCCTGATTTAAACCACGCAGTATCTCCTCGTTCTGTTCAAAACTTTTGATCTATGTACAGGTTTCTCATGAGCACAATTAAGTGTTCTGGAATTCCCATTCTTCGCAGTGTTATCCATAATTTGTTATGATCCACACAGTCGAATGCCTTTGCATAGTCAACAAAACACAGGTAAACATCTTTCTGGTATTCTCTGCTTTCAGCCAAGCTCCATCTGACAACAGCAATGATATCTCTGGTTCCACGTCCTCTTCTGAATCTGTCTTGAATTTCTGGCAGGTCCCTGTCAATGTACAGCTGCAACTGCTTTTGAATGATCTTCAGCAAAATTTTATTTATGTGTGATATTAATTATATTGTTTGATAATTTCTGTATTCTGTTGGGTCACCTTTCTGTGGAATAGGTATAAATATGGATCTCTTCCAGTTGGTTGGCCAGGTAGCTGTCTTCCAAATTTCTTGGCATAGACGAGTGAGCACTTCCAGCACTGCATCCATTTGTTGAAACATCTCAGTTGGTATTCCATCATTTCCTGAAGGCTTGTTTTTCGCCAGTGTCTTCAGTGCAGCTTGGACTTCTTCCTTCAGTACTATCTGTTCTTGATCATATGCTGCCTCCTGAAATGACTGAACATTGACCAGTTCTTTTTAGTAAAGTGACTCTGTGTATTGCTTCCATCTTCTTATGATGCTTCCTGAATTGTTCACTATTTTCCCCATAGAAGCCTTCGCTATTACAACTCGAGGCTTGAAATTTTTCTTCAGCTCTTTCGGCTTTAGACATGCCGAGCGTGTTCTTCCCTTTTGGTTTTCTAACTCCAGGTCTTTTCACACGTCATTATAATACTTTGTCTTCTTGAGCCGCCCTTTGAAATCTTTTGTTCAGCTCTTTTACTTCATCATTTCTTCCGTTCCCTTTAGCTACTCAACGTTCAAGACCAAATTTCAGAGTCTATTCTGACATCCATTTTGGTCTTTTCTTTCTTTCCTGTCTTTTTAATGACCTCTTGCTTTCTTCATGTAGGATGTCGTTGATGTCATTCCACAACTTGTCTGGTCTTCAATCATTAGAAGAACGGGGCATCAGGACTGGGGCAAAATCTGCATTATGCAGATGACACAACCTTGCTTGCTGAAAGTGAGGAGGACTCAAAGCACTTACTGATGAGGATCAAAGACCACAGCCTTCAGTATGGATTACACTTCTACATAAAGAAAACAAAAATCCTCACAGCTGGACCAATAAGCAACATCATGATAAATGGAGAAAAGATTGAAGTTGCCAAGGATTTCATTTGACTAGGCTCCACTCTCAACCCTCACGGAAGCAGCAGTCAAGAAATCAAACAACATGTTTCGTTCTGTTGTACAAAGTGTCACTATGAGCTGGAACCAACTCAATGGCACCTACCAACAGCGTTGCCCTCATGTTTTTTTTAATGTGAAGAGACAACCACACCACCTGGGTGACACTATGAAGGCTTGCTGAAAACAGAGCTTCATTGGCTTTTTCTTTAAGTGTCACCTGTGATAACAACCCTGTGTTTCTAATCTCATTCCATATCTCAAGAGGCAAACCCTTGGTTGCACAGGACCCAACCTGGTTGGAGGGGAGGGGGAATTTGGAGTTTGCTTTTCTGACATCGATTTGCAAAAAAAAGAGCCAAAGTCTTACCAACGCCATTAAAGGAACGAGTCTGGGAAGGCCTTCCAATCCTTTTCTTTTTTCCATGAAAATGTATCAATGCTTAAAGCCAGGAGAGCAAAACTCAGGGTCAGAGGTGGTGCAGAGTAACGCTCAGCCCTCTGGAGAACAAAGGATGGCATGAGGGAGGCAGGAGGAACTCCTCACTTGGAAGGAAGGTGGACTGAACAGAGGTGGTCCAGGCCCTTCTGAAGGCACCTGGATGTTCTCATGGCCTCCTGTAGGGTCCCTGATGGAGGTCCTGTTGCTTTTCCAGGACAGCGTCATCCAACCTCTCCTTACCCCAAACAAACATGGTCTCAGGACCAGGAATTCCAGTGCAGAATGCAGGAGCTCTTGGACTGAGGCTCACTGACAAGCTGGGGTCAGCGAACGCCAGGAATCGTTGTACAAAGTGTATCTCTCACGCAGGTTCATCCTCGCCTCCCAAGGGAAGCCTTTCGCCGGCCTCCTGTTAGGCACACTAGACACTTCTCCCACTGTGCGATCGCACTGCTCGTGCGTGGCAGGCACCTCACCCAGCTTCCCCACTGTGAACCCCATGAGGGGACACCCGGGCTGCGTGGCGCTCACTGCACCCCAGCACGGCGCTGCCTTCCCCCAAGCACGCAAACAATGTGAGTTACCTGGATAAGTTCTCAGTCTGTGATCCCAAAAATGTGAACAAGCCTGGCTTATACATCAGTTTGTATTAACATGCCTTTCATTTTTATGAAATAAAACCTTTATTAGTGGACTGTGGTTTTTGCTGCTGGTTGGTAAGACCAATGTCAGGCGCACCTGTCCCAGGCTGCTCCTGACGCAGAACCCTGGACCAGCCATGAGCAGCTTAGCCAGCAAGAGGCGGCGCAGCGCTGAGCATGGTCCAGGTCCCCAAAAAGTCTGCTTTCCCGTGACCAAATCTGATTCTCAACGTGTGCTCTTAGTCTTTTCATTTCTTTCCTAAATGCAACAGCTCAGTACAGCGATATTACAAAACATGATATAGAGTAAAACTTAAAGGTCCATAGCTAGGGAATATTTAAAAAAAACAGTTACCATTGAGTCAACTCTGACTCATGGTGACCCTATGTGTGTCAGAGTAGAACCTCCACAGGGTTTTTACTGGCTAGTTTTTCAGAAGTAGATCACCAGGCCTTTCTTCCGAGGTGCCTCTGGGTGGACTCCATCCTCCAACCTTTCAGTTAGCAGCCAAACACATTAATCATCTGCATCACCCAGAACTCATAATGTATTATATAATAAATACACTATATAATTAATATTAAATCATATCATCGACTATCATATATAATACTCCTAACTGTTATCATTTTCCTCCTTTCCCCTTTACATCTTCAAAAAACAGAAAGAAAAACCTCTTCATCCCTTCTCTCTCACCTCCCTCATTTGATATCAAGATGCTAGGTAAGAGATTTAGTCTTTTAGAGTCATACCCTCTGGTGAGCACAGAATCCCTTCCCAATGATTCGTTATCCACCATTAGTGGTGTTTTACATGTCTGTCACACAAACTATATTTGCCTTACATAGATATATTTCCATATATGTATAAAAACCATTGTTGTCAAGTCAATTCCGACTCATAGCAAACCTATAGGGTTTCCAAGGAGTGACTGGTGGATCTGAACTGCCGACATTTGGCTAGTAGTGAGCTCTTATGTATACATATGGCACAGTGGTTAAGTGCTGTCAGGTGCTCTTAACCACTTAAGCACTGCACCACATATATAGGAGCCCTGGTGGTGCAGTGGTTAAGAGCTCGGCTGCAAACCAAAAGACTGGCAGTTCGAATCCACCAGCCACTCCTTGGAAACCTCGTAGGGCAGTTCTACTCTGTCTTGCAGGGTCACTATGAGTTGGAATGGACTTGATGGCAATGGGTTTGGTTTTCTCTGGGTTTATATGTATACATACATGCATATGTATATATACATGAATGTGTGTACATATATATATAATATAGAAAAAATTGAAATTTGCATATTGAAGCCTTTTAGCAAAAACTTTTGAGCCTGCCTCAGAGACATCCAAATCTAATTAAAATTTTCTCCAAAATTATTTCCAGAAACATTTGTTCTGTAATTGGAGCAAATCATTTTAAAGCAATACTTAAACATAAAATTTAATAGGGTGATGCTTTTTTAAAAAAAAAAAAGTTCATTTTCAGACACAAACTAAGTGAAATTCTTGAGTCTTTGTTTATCAGAATGAAAATTACATGTTTATTCAAGGCAGATGTGACATTGTGACATTTGCTTGGGGGGAAAACAGTCCCAGAGAGTACTTGACAAGGAAGAAAATCACAGTGTGTCTTTCTCTAAAGGAATAATAAAAAAAAAAAGTCTGGCTGCCACTCAGACTTCAGGAAAAAAAAAATCCAAAGCAGAAAAGTGGAAATATGAAGGAGCAAAGTGAGGGTGTGGTGTAATGACAATACATGAGAACCAAATTCTCCAGGTTGTGTAAGAGACAAAGGACCTCCACAAGGGGACAGGCCACCAGACTGTGAGCCCTGGACACCGCCCCTCAGGCTTCTCCTAGTCACCATTACATAGTCCCCCAAAGGTCACTGCACCCCATCAACATAATGGCTCAGTCCTTGACGCACACATTTTCTCCGAACTCTCCAGAGGCAGGTGAGACTTTTAGCTGCAGGCGCCCAGGTAACAGAAGGGATAGGAGCAGAGAGTAGCCAGCAATCATCCAGTCTGACCTTCTGGGCAGTACTGGTTCCTTGGGAACTTTGGCCCGTTTTAACAGTATCCCTAAGAGAGGAAGCAGCTCAGAGAGTCCCCACTTTTACTCTCCTCCTCTCCTTCGCATCCCGGAGCTCCCTCTGTCCATGGGAATATTTCCATAGTGTGGGCAGTGGTCCTGCATCCTCACTAGTTCCCTGGGGCTCTGGATAAGGAGCCCGTGCCCTAGGCCACCTGGAAGCCCCTGGCCAGCAGCAGCAGCTGCCTACACACCCCTCGGAGCTTGAGGTCGCCGAGGATGAGGATAAACGGGTGGATCGAGGTGCACAGGTAGATGCAGATCTGCCATGGCCAGTACCAGTCCCTCTGAAGCCCACCACTTCGACAATGAGGGACACAAAGGACACTACATAGAGGGCAAGGAAGGAGACGAGGAACTTGAGCACTCGCGGGTGTGCCTGGAAGTGCCGTTCCTGCAGGTCGGGCTCGTGGGGCTGCATCCTGTGTGCATGTCCGCATGGGGAGCCGATCCGCAGCGCCATGGAGGCCAGAAACAGCGAGTAGGGCACTGACAGCGTGACCAGCTTCAGGGGCAGAAAATAGTGGATCTCCAGCCTGTGGCTGCACTCCTTGTAGGTCTTGTTCCCCAGGAAGTCTCTGGTCAAGAATCCCTGGTACATGAGGATGTTTCCCCAGAAGAACAGTAGGGTGGCCACAGTGGACACGGCCAGGGAGCCGAGAAGCAGCCAGGGTACTAAGGCCGGTAGCCTCCACTTGAGCCAGAGGAAGGCAGGGTGGCTGAGGCTGGCAATCTTGGTGCAGAAGAGCATGCTGAGCCAGGCACCTAGCCAGAAGGTGGCTGTGTTGAGGAAGTCCCAGTGCAGGCCAAAGAGCTGGCGTGCTAGCCCACGCGAGTACTACACCAGATCCCTGGCGTAGTAGAAGTTGCTGACCAGGCCCACCCACTGCAGGCAGAGGCGCGCCACGCCCAGTGTGAGCAGCACCAGGCCTGGGCGGGGGGCAGCAGCCGGCCTTGCCGCCGCCACTCACCACCCAGGGCCAGTATGATGAAGCCGTTGGCCCCAATGCCCAGCAGGAACAGCAGCACGAAGAGCAGCATGAAGAATGTCTCGAGTGCCAGATGCATCCCGCGGCCACCTGGGGTCCTGGCCCACCGTCCTTCCTGGGTCCTTCGTGGAGAGAAAACTCAGTAGAGTGCATGGGCTCTGAATCTGTCCATCTCCTAGAAGGAGTTCGCCCAGACTGGGCCCAGCAAGCATGCAAATATCCCCAGGCCCAGTTACCACTGCCTGCCCCCACCCTTGATTTGCCTCTCGTTTTGCCTGCATGCTGTCATGGTTGGCATCGACACTGAGGATTTATCAGGGTGTCCATGACTAAATCCCATTCCGTCCTGGTTCCTGTGAACAGCTTCCCCACATCAGACCATTCTCAAGGCTCCAAGCCTGGAGGCAGCAAGTCTAGGGAGACGTTCATACCCTGGAAAACCAAAGCACCAGTTGCTGTGGAGTCCGCTCCTACTCAAGGTGACCTCACGTGTGTCAGAGTAGAACTGTGCTCCATAGGGTTTCAAAGGCTGATTTCTCAGAAGTAGATCACTGGGCCTTTTGTTTGGGGAGCATATAGGTGGACTGGAACCTCCAGCCTTTCAGTTAGCCACTGAACGTTTAACCGATTGCCCACCCAGGGATGCCCTAGGGCCACTTGGTTGAGACGCTAGTCAAAATAGCAAAGCTAGAAGCTAGAGAAGGCAGTGAGCGTGGTTTGTTGCACCTTTGGACAGTCGTTCTTTCAAGGGCTAATACCTTGGTCTCATACTTTCTGTCCACCTCTCTTCTTAAATCCTTCATGGCCCCTGAGGCATGAGTGACTGCTAATGTCTAAACTGGTTTGATGCTTCAGTGAGAGAATCCATCTCCTGTGGCTGTAGGATGACTGAGGGTCCCTGCTTCATGCTGTGTGTGGGTGAGAGGCCGCCCGCAGCATTTTGCCAAGTGGGCTTTTCCACATGGCCACTTTCTTCATCAAACCAGCAGAAGGGCCTCTAGAAGGAGTCTGCCCAAGACGAGTCTCCAAAACTAATCATGGGAGTGACAGTCCATCACCTTTGCCATGTTCTGTTGGCTAGAAGCAAGTCAGGCCCCCCAATACTCCACGGGAGGAGTCCCACAAAGGCTAAGTGGATGCCGGAGGTGGCAGCTGTCCTCAGGTGGGAGCCCTGGAGGTGCTGAGAAGTGATCAGGAGCTGGTGAATTTGGAAGCTGCACTGGCTAAGATTTGCTGGCCCAGGGGTGAGAGGAGAGGAATTGAAGATGGAGCCTACATTGTTGGCTTCAGAACTAGGGACATTTTGTGGAGTCATTTACTGAAATGAGGGAGACTGGGAGAAGAGTGTTTGTGGGGAGATGCCATGAATTTGGTTTTGGTCATGTTGAGCTGGACATGCCTGTTGGATCTCTGAGTTGAGACATGAAGGAGACACTTGAAATGTAAGCCTGGGCCTCAGTGAAGAGGTAGGACTGGAGTTACAGGCTTGGAGTTATCAACACTGATGTGTTTGAAACCGTTAAACTGGATGAGATCATCACGGTTGGGGGGCATAGATGGGGCCATACAGGGGCTGGAACCAAGGCTGCACCTCCATCTTTACGGGCTGGACGCCAGAGGAGCCAGCACATCAGACTTGGCCGAGCCTGGGAGAGGAGGGAGATCCCACCCCTGGGCTGCTGCTCAGGGCTGTGGGAGGACACAGAGCCGCATGGGTGGCCAGGCTGGAATGAGAAGCATGCTGGAGAGATTCCAGTTCTCCAGGTGACTGATCTGCACCAGGGCCATGAGCTGTGCTCCCTGGGAGATGCCTGTGGGCAGGCACTGTAATGTGCTCCAGTGTTTGAGGGCCAAAGGGAAAGGCTCCCGTGGAAGATGACACTTGGATTTCCCCAGAGCCTCTTGGTCGAGTCCCAAGCCTAGCAGATAGAGTGTCAGTGTTAGCCTCAGTCCTGTGCTTTACCCATTGTTTGCAGAGTACGTGTGAGAGAGAGAGAATGTGTGTGTGTGTGAAAGAGAGAGACATGGTGTTTGTGAGAGAGACAGAGTATGTGTGTGTGTGGAAGACAGAGAGTGTGTGAGAGGAGAGAGTGTGTGTGTGAGACAGTGTGTGTGTAAGAGAGACAAAGAGTGTGTGTGAGTTTGTGTGAGAGAGTGTATGTATGTGTGAGAGACAGTGTTTGTGAGAGAGAAAGTATGTGTGTATGAAAGAGACAGAGTGTGTGAGAAACATGCAGTGTGTGTGAGAGAGACGCAGAGTGTGTATCTGTGTGAGTGAGAGAGAGAATGTGTGTGTGTGAAACAGAGAGACAGTGTGAGAGAATATGTGTATGTAAGAGAGTGTGTATGTTTGTGTGAGAGGATGTATGTATGAGAGACGGTGTGTGTGAGAGAGAAACAGTGTGTGAGAAAGAGACACAAGTGTGTGTGACAGAGTGTGTGTGTGAGTGAGACAGAATATGTGTGTGTGAGAGA
>NW_004444029.1:5046388-5054818 GCF_000243295.1 Trichechus manatus latirostris
TGTGAGAGAGAGTATGCATGTGTGTGAGAGACAGAATGTGTATATGTGTGTGTGAGTGTGTGTGTGAACAAGAGAGACTGTGCATGAGAGGCAGTGTGTGAGAGACAGAGTGTATATGAGTATGTGAGTGAGAGACAGTGTGTGTGTGAGAGAGTATGTGTGTGTCAGAGAGACAGAGTGTATGTGTGAGGGTGTGTGTGACAGCATGTGTATGTAAGAGACAGTGTGTGTGTAAAAGAGAAAAAAGTGTACATGTGAGAGAGTACGTATGTGAGAAAGAGACTGCGTGAGAGAGCATGTGTGTGAGAGACAGTGTGAATGTGTGTGAGAGAGAAAGTGTGTATGTGAGAGAGATAGTGTGTATGTGTGTGTGAGACTGTGTATGTGAGTGTACGTGAGTGTGTGTATATGAGAGAAAGAGAGAACCACTGAGACGTTTGATGCAAAATAGAACGCTCAAAATAAGTGTTCCCAAAGTGGCAGAGAGTCAAAAAATGTTATGGACAAATATGGTGCCTGGGACAGTCTCAGATAATACATCATTTACTCCAGTGGTTAAAAATAACAAAGTCAACACACAAGAAAGCATGCTTGTTGGAACATAATGTTGTAATGCTGAGAATCTTGGGTAGGACTGCCCCATGATTGTCTCTCTGAAGAGGTGAAATGGAATATTTAAAATGACACAATGTTGATTGCAAACAATGAGCAAAGATTTTGCCTGAAATAAAATGTTTAGAGTTTGCCACAGACTGTCCTGCTGGCTGTAGGAGGGGACAGCCCACTGTGGCTGGAATAATTCTGAAACATCATCAAGGTGGCTGCATCCTGGTTCCATTTTAAATTGCTGTAAAAGATTTACAGTGAAATCTGTGACAGCCAGAACTCAACAGGACTGCCTTGTTTTTCCAGGTCTCGCAAGTTTTCTACCTTTGACAGGGTGCAGTCTTACCACTTTTCTATCACTCGTTTTAATGAAAAATATTTGCATTTTCCTTTTCTGACATGTTTCCACCTTATACAGGTTCCACCACTCACAGGTTTTATTGTATAATAAACTCCTATCTATTAAGCAAAGTTATTGAATCAAATATTTTTACTTCTAAGCTTTATGGGGTTTTGTTAATGTTTTATGTATGCCATGCTTTACACAAAATATTTGGGTATCCTAGCAAATTGCTGTCTGTAAAACCAAATGATTCCTTATGTTATCTGTGAAAAGGTAAGAATTCTTTTGCTCACTATTCATTATTTTATATTTGCATGACCTTTCACTGATTTTTCTATTTCAAAGTTTCTTTCAATACTTACTGAAAGGACTTCTTGTGTCTGCACTGCAGGCAAGGACAGTATTTATTATAACACATGGGGAAAAAAAGAATATAATTTATTATACTAATTTTATTTAAAAAATTGTTTACATTTGAGATATTGGCACTGTATATTTTGTGAATGCACATACATAAACAGTTAAATGAGGAAAACTGGAAGGAATCATGAGTGTCAGTGGTGATTGCCTCTGGGTAATGAGCGATTTTAAAACATTCTGTGTTGAGGCAGAGCCAACATGGCGCTATAGACAGAAGCACCATGCCGTCCCCCCACAGCAAAGACTTGAAAAACTAAAACAGAGACAAACATCAATCCTGGAACACTAAGCATCAAATGAAGAGATAAAGAACTCAACCAAGCATCAGAAACCGACACAGAACAGAAAGCAGGGAGAGTTACGAGCAGAGGTCCCCTATCAGCTAACACAGCATGGATCCACCATCTTGGACTCCTGCCGGAGATCGACGGACAGGGAGTACAGGAAAGCAGATTCTTGGAGCTCCCAGCAGGAGACAGAGCACCAGTAACCAGTGAGACACACTTTCCCACCCCTCACCCAACCTCCCCCTGCTTGATCTTTACCGCTTCCCAGAGGGCTGATTTGCTGCTTCCAGGCTGGCTGATCCACCGCTTCCCAGCAGGCCCACGACCATGGCATGGGAGGTTCCATGCCTCATGGATTCACCCCACCAGCACTGGCTGGCTTCTTCACTGCCATTTCTTTGTTGCTGGTGTTGCATTTTTCAGCCTCCTTTGATTTCTTCCCTGCCTCTCACCTACTCCCCCTCCTTTCTCTGGAACACCTGACTCCATGTACTTTCTTTGCCTTCTCTTGACAGGCTATGAAGCACTGCTCAGCTGGGGAACTGCTTCCCCAGTCCGCTTGGTCACATTGGTGGGATCCTTGGGGGTTTTTTTTCCCGTCTTTTGTTTTCTCTTTCTTTTTCCCTTTTTATTTTCTTCATGCCTTGGTTTCTCATCTCTTTCTACTTACCTTTGTTTTTGTCTCCTGAATACTTGGTACTGTGTATCATCTCCACATCTTCTAGCTGGGCTGTACTGTGTGGTTTGGGAGCCACTTTCTGGGTCTGCTTAGCCCCACTGGTGGGATTCCTGAGAACATGTTTTTTAAATAAATTTTTATTTATTTATTTATTTTATTTTTTCCTTTTTGTTTTTCTTCATTTCTCAGTTTCTTGTCTCTCCACTCCAACAGCAAGCTCCCTCTGCACTTTTTTTGCTCCTGTTTCTCTCTCCTCTCTCTCTTCTTTTCCATACCCAACCTAGAGCCACACATCACAACCTCCCCTTCCCGCTCCCTCCAGCCTATCTGCACTGTGTGCTGAACATTGCACTCCCAAGCAGCACAAGCATGACCTACTGGAACCTGCACTGCACTGACCACTGGCTCACATTGTTGGCCCCCCCCATGTGCCACAAACAACACATCCCAGCCCCTCCTCTTCAACTGGACCTGCCCTGCTGCACCACAGCTGAGAGACTGGCCCTGCCCATTGGACAAGAGGTGAAAAATATTGTATCCACAGAGTAGCAAACAACAAAGAATTCACAGCCCACCTGCTCAGACATAATGAAATAAAAGAAAAAAGCAGTATGAAACAAACAAATCTACAATCAATAAATGAGGAAAACAACTACTGAATATCCCGAAGACAGCAGACAATATCAAAACATATACAAAAACAGGACAGGATGGTTCCAGTAGGCATCCAAAATAAAACACTAGATGACTCTTCAATAGAAGACAAGGCCCTAGAACTACCTGATAGGGAATTCAAATCCCTAATATTCAGAGCTATCCAAGAGTTGAAGCAAAAAGTAGACAAAAATGAGGAAAAAATAGACAAAATCATGAAAAGGCAGACAAATTTATGGAAAATACAGAGAAAAACTGGAAGAATTAAGGAAAATAATACAGGAACAAAATGCCAAAATACATTCACAACTAGAAATCATACCCAAACAACAATTAGAAATCCAAAAGATGAACAACAAGATTTCAGAAATGGACAGGTATGAAACAATGGAAGACAGGATTAGCGAAATTGAAGACAATCACTTGGCTAACACTTTGAGGAAAAATCAGAAAAAAGAACAAAGAAAAATGAACAAACCCTGTGAAGTATGTGGGATACAAACAAAAGCAAAAATTTGTGAGTGATCAGAGTTCCAGAACAGGAGAAAATGGTAAACACAGAGAGGATCATTGAAGAATTGCTCACAAAAAAATTTCCCTAATATCATGAAAGATGAAAAGCTGACCATCCAAGAAGCTCAACGAACCCCGTATAGGATAGACCCCAAAAGAAAATCACCAAGGCATATCATAATCACACTCGCTAAAACCAAGACAGAGTCCTGAGAGCAGCTCGAGGAAAACAAAAAGTCACATACAGAGGGGAAACAATAAGACTAAGCTCCGATTACTCCATAGAAACCATGCAGGCAAAAAGGCAATGGGATGACATATATAAAACCTCAAAAGAAAAAAAAAATGCCAACCAAGAAGAATATATCCTACAAAACTCTCGTTCAAATATGATGGTGAAATTAGGACATTTCCAGATAAACAAATATTAAGAAAAACCAAACCAAACTTAGAATTATTAAAGGCAGTCCTTTGGTTTGAGAACAAACAACATCAGATGACAGCTTGAATTTAGGACACAAGATCACACCAGCCAGATACCAACCTAGAAAATGAACTCTCAAGGAATTTTCAAAACCAAAGATTTACAACAGGAAACCAGAGAGTTTAATCTGCAAATAACAACAATGTCAGAACAATAAAAGGGGAATAAACAGTGTAGGTGTAGAACTTTCTAATGGAGAGGAAGGCAAGGCAATATCAAGCAATAAAAGACCGGTTTAAATGTAGGAAGCTAGGGATAAATTTCAAGGTAGCCACAAGGAAAGTTAACAAATCTATTCATCAAAATAAAGAAGAAAAACATAAAGTCTCAGTAAAAACAAAATCTACAAAAACAAAAGACACACACAAAAACCCACAAACAAAAGGAATTCAGCACAGGACAGTAAGAGGAACAAAGACTTCATCAGCACCACAAAAAAAAAAAAAAAAAAGGCACTATAAAATGACAACAGTAAACTCACATCTATCAATAATTATACTGAATGTAAATGGCCTAAATGCACCCATAAAGAGACAGCGAGTGATGGAATGGATAAAAAGCAAGATCCATCAAAATGCTGTCTACAAGAGACACACCTTAAAAACAAAGATGTAAATTTATTAAAAATCAAATGATGAAAAAAATATCAAGCAAACAGCCACCAAAAAAGAGCAGGAGTGGCAATACTAATCTCAGATAAGATAGACTTTAAAACAAAATCCACCATAAAAGACAAAGAAAGGCACTATATCATAATTAAAGGGATGATCTCCAGCATGAAGACATGACTATAATGAACACCTATGCACCCAATGACAGGGCTCCAAAATACGTAAAACAAGCTTTAACAACACTGAAACAGAAATTGACAGTTGCACTATAATAGTAGGAGAGTTCAACACACCATTCTCGGTAAAGGACAGAACATTTAGAAAGAAACTCAACAAAGATGCAGAAGATTTAAAGGCCACAATCAGTCCACTAGAACTCACAGACATATATAGACCACTCCACCCAACAGGTGCAAAGTACACATTCTTTTCCAATGCACATGGAACATTCTTCAGAATAGGCCACATATTAAGCCACAAAGCAACCCTCAACAAAATCCAAAACACTGAGATAATACAAAGTACCTTCTCTGATCATGAGGTCATCAAAGTAGAAATTCACAACAGGAAGAGCAAAAACAAAATCAATTACATGGAAACTATATAACACTCTGCTTAGAAACCACTGGGCAATAGAAGAAATCAAAGATGGAATCAAAAAAATTCCTAGAATCAAATAAGAATGGAAATACATCATACCAAAACCTTTGGGACACAGCAAAGGCAGTGATCAGAGGTCAATTTATATCAAAAGATGCACACATCAAAAAAAAGAAGAAACAGACAAAATCAAAACATTAGCTACACAACTCGAACAAATAGAAAGAGAACAGCAAAAGAGCCCACAGCCACCAGAAGAAAGGAAATAATAAAAATCAGAGTAGAAATAAATGAAATAGAGAAGAGAAAAACAATAGCAAGAATCAACAAAACCAAAAGTTGGTTCATTGAAAGGATCAACAAAATTGACAAACCACTAGCCAAACTGACAAAAGAAAAACAGGAGAGGACACAAATAACCCAAATAAGAAATGCAATTGAGGACATTACAACAGACCCAACTGAAATAAGAAGGATCATAACAGAGTATTATTGAAAACTATACTCCAACAAATTTGAAAATCTGGTAAAAATGGACAAATTTCTAGAAACACACTACCTACCCAAACAATCACAAATTGATGTTGAAAATCTGAACAGACCCATAACAAGAGAAGAGATTGAAAAGGTAATTTTAAAAACTGCCGACAAAAAAAAAGCCTTGGCTCAGATGGCTTCACTGGAGAATTCCACCAAACATTCAGAGAGGAGCTTACAGCAGTACTACTCAAATTATTTCAGAATACAGAAGAGGAAGGGATACTTCCAAATTCATTCTATGAAGCCAGCATAACCCTGATACCAAAACCAGGCAAAGAAACCAGAAAAAAAGAAAATTACAGACCAGTATCTCTTGTGAATACAGATGCAAAAATCCTCAACAAAATTCTAGCCAGTAGAATTCAGCATAGTATCAAAAAAATAATACACCAAGACCAAGTAGGATTCATACCAGATGTCTTAGTCATCTAGTGCTGCTATAACAGAAATACCACAAATGGATGGCTTTAACAAGAGAAACTTATTTCTTCACAGTAAAGTAGGTTAAAAGTCAAAATTCAGTGCATCAGCTCCAGGGGAAGGCTTTCTCTCTCTGTCGGCCTTCTTCATGCAGACATCCCAGGTCCAAAGGACATGCTGTCCTCCTGGCACTGCTTTCTTGGTGATATGAGGTCCCCATGTCTCTGCTCACTTCTTTCTTTTGTATCTCAAGAGATTGCCTCAGGACACAATACAATCTTGTAGATTGAGTCCTGCCTTATTAACACAACTGCCACCCACCCTCCCTCATTAACATCATAGAGGCAGGATTTACAACATATAGGAAAATCACACAATACCAGGAATGATGGCCCAGCCAAACTGACATACACATTTTTGGAGTGATGTAATTCAATCCATGACACCAGGTATGCAAGGATGGTTCAACATTAGAAAATCAATCAACGTAATCCACCACATATATAAAAAGAATCACATGATCATCTCAATTGACACAGAAAAGGCATTCGACAAAGTCCAACACCCATTCCTGATAAAAACTCTCAATAAAATACGTATACAAGGGAAATTCTTCAACATAATACTGGGCATCTATACAAAACCAACAGCCAACATCATTCTCAATGGAGAGAAGCTGAAAACATTCCCTTTGAGAACAAGAACAAGACAAGAATGTCTTTTATTACCACTTCTATTTAGCACTGTGCTGAAAGTCCTAGCTAGAGCAATAAGGCAAGAAAAAGAAATAAAGGGCATCTAAATTGGTAATGAAGAAGTTAAACTATCCCTATTTTCTGGTAATATGATACTACATATAGAAAACCCAAAAGACTCCACGAGAAAACTACTGGAACTAATAGAAAGATTCAGCAGAGTAGCAAGATACAAGATTAACATACAAAAATCAGTGGGATTCCTATATACCTACAAAGAGAACGTCAAAAAGAAAATCAGGAAAACAATACTATTTATAATAGCCCCTAAAAAAATAAAACACTTAGGAATAAATCTAACCAGGGATGTAAAAGACCTATACAAAGAAAACTATGAAACACTACAGCAAGAAACCAAAAGAGATCTACATAAATGGAAAAACACACCATGCTCATAGACAGGTAGACTCAACATTGAGAAAATGACAATTCTACCCAAAGCAGTCTACAAATAAAATGCAATCTCAATCCAAATACCAGCAACATTCTTTAAAGAGATGGAAAAAAAAAATCATTAACTTTATATGGAAAAGGAAAAGGCCCCCAATAAGTAAAGCATTATTGAAGAAGATGAATAAAGTAGGAGGACTCACACTACCTGACCTCAGAACCTACTATACAGCTACGGTAGTCAGAACAGCCTGGTACTAGTACAATGACAGATACATTGACCAATGGAATAGAATTGAGAACCCAGTCATAAATCTATGCACCTATTGTCACCTGATCTTCGACAAGGGCCCAAAGTCCATCAAATGGGGGAAAAGACAGTCTTTTTAACAAATGAGGCTGGTAAAACTGGATATCCATCTCCAAAAAAAATGAAACAGGACCCATACTTCATACCATTCACAAAAACTAATTCAAAATGGATCAAAGACTTAAATATAAAACTAAAAACTATAAAGATAATACAAGAAAAGTTGGGATCAACGCTAGAGACCCTAACACATGGCATTAAGAGGAGACAAACCATAACTAACAACATACAAATTCCAGAAGAGAAGCTAGATGACTGGGGTCTTCTAAAAATTAGACACTTATGCTCATCAAAAGACTTCACCAAGAGAGTAAAAAGAGAACCTACAGACTGGGAAAAAAATTTTGGCTATTACATATTAGACAAAGGTCTAATCTCTAAAATCTACAGGAAAATCCAACATCTCTACAACAAAAAGACAAATAATCCAACTAAAAAATGAGCAAAGGAAAGGAACAGACACTTCACCAAAGACATTCCAGCAGCTAACAGATACAAGAGTAAATGCTCAAGATCACTAGCCATTAGAGAAATGCAAATCAAAACCACAATGAGATACCATCTCACCCCGGCATTACTGGCACAAATTAAAAAAAAGACAATGACAAATGTTGGAGAGGCTGCAGGAAGATTGGAACTCTTATGCACTGCTGGTGGGAATGCAAAATGGTACAACCATTTTGGAAAATGACATGGCGCTTCCTTAGAAAGCTAGAAATAGAAATACCATATGATCCCGCAATCCCACTCCTTGGAAT
>NW_004444029.1:5055381-5074768 GCF_000243295.1 Trichechus manatus latirostris
GTCTGGGGTCTTAAAAGCCTGTGAGCGGCCATCTAAGATACTCCACTGGTCTCACCCCTGCAGGGGCAAGGGAGAATGAAGAAAACAAGATACAAGGGAAAGATTAGTCCAAAGGACTAATAGACCACAACTATTATGGCTTCCACCAGACGGAGCCCAGTACAACTAGATGGTGCCCGGCTACCACCACCAACTGCACTGACGGGGATCACAATAGAAGGTCCCGGACAGAGCAGGAGAAAAATGTAGAACAAAATTCTAATTCAAAAGAAGACCAGTCTTACTGGCCTGACAGAGACTGGAGAAACCCCGAGAATATGGCCCCCAGACATCCTTTTAGCCCAGTAATGAAGTCACACCGGAGCTTCACCTTTTAGCCAAAGATTAGACAGACCCATAGGACAAAACAAGACTAAAGGGGCACACCAGCCCAGGGGCAAGGACTAGAAGGCAGGAGGGGACAGTAAAGCTGGTAATAGGGAACCCAAGGTCAAGAAAGGAGAGTACTGACATGTCATGGGGTTGTTAACTAACGTCATAAAACAATATATGTACTGTTTAATGAGACGCTAGTTTGTTCTGTAAACCTTCATCTAAAGTACAGTAAATATATATATATTCTGTGTTTGCCTAACTTTTTGCAATAATTACATATTATCAAAAAGAACATTAACGTTTCAAAACTAATGGATCATTCGTGATATATTTAAAGGAGATGAAACACCGCTACTTTATCTTCAACATTAACCTTACCCCTGAACACCCAATGATTTGAAACTGATAAGAATTAACTGATGGGGCAGGTGGGGAGGGGAGGCCCGAGCGGGAGCCTGAGGGTAGGATGCCGAGGGCTCCTACCACGCAGAGCTGAATATAAATCTCCCAAAGACATAGCTACTCCTGCTTTCCTTCCAATCTTTTGGATAAATACTGAGCACGTGACTAATCACTGAACCCAAACCTTCCAGCCCTCTGCCTCACCAACCCTGCAAACACCAGCACCGTGACCAGCACACCATCCTACCACCACCATCACAACCTTGGGAAGGCTACCTCCAATTGGCCCATCCTGCAGATAAGAAAGCAGGGACTCTGGAAGGGTGACTGACTCTCCTGAGACCACCCCACACATCAGCAGAAGAGGTGGACACTTGAACTCAGGTTCCAACTGTGGGACACCGTAGCTCACTCTCCAAGATGCTCATGGTGTTTGGTCCAGTTCTTCTTGTCACCAGCGTTGTGCCTTGGACACCCTTCAGTTTCCAAGATAGAGGCCAAATTCAGAAACTGATATCCTTTCCCTCCCAAATCCCTCCCAGTGTATGGGCAGGAGCCAGGTGTCTGTTGGAGAACCGTTTGACCCCCACTTGTGTCTTCGGATTCAGTTAGGAGGACACATAGATTTCCAAATCCTCAGGTTCTAACCCTACAGTTTCCCTAAATTCATGGAGCCCATCCACACATTTCACATTAAAGCAAAGGAAAGGAACCTCCTTTGAGACGTTGACACTTTCCCTGCTCTGAGCTGGTTACTCGTTACGGCAGGGCAGGCTGACCAAGAGAAGCCAGGATGGAAGCTGCACTAGTCCATACATGGACGAGGACCCCACTGAGAGCAAGCACAAAGACAGGAGAGACCAGTGCTGTGCATCAAAGGTCAGAGTCAAAGACAGTGACCCCAGAGGCTCTCTGGGGTTCTAAAGTGTTGTTCCACAAAGCAGCACCCAGCTGCTCCCCGTATTTGGAGGACACCACATTTTTACTTTCTAAATACTCTGCAGTGTGCCTCTTTTCCTACTCTAGTAAAATAAAAGTTTAACAAGTTATAAAGCTCATGATTCCTTCACCCCTCACAGCCTGTATACTGCAACCTACTGTGCCCCATCAATTCCTCCTCACAAAGACCTACCATCCACATCTGATCCTAAAAGGGATTTGCTCAAAGAATGTTTGCACAGAAGAAGGTCTTAACTCTTTTGTTAGCAAATTATTGTTTATTTATTTTTTAATTTTTTTGATGGCATGTGTTTTCAGTATTGGAATGCATGCTTGCTAGTTGAGCGTGTTTAATGTCTGGCTGGTAGTCTGGATTTTGAGGTCTATGATCTGGCAATACGATCCACTACTGAGAACGAGGTAGATAATTTATTGCTGGTGCCTTTCCATTAGGTTATGTGGGGAACCTCTGGTTTTCCAAATATGACACAGAAAAACCAAAATAAACCCGTCAGGGCTCCCTAACTATCACACAGGAAAGCCGTAATTATGTTTGCAAGACTTATCTCACAGAAATAAAGGAATAAAAGGCAAAAGTTTACAAAGCTAACACATCCAGGAAGCATCACCTAATAGAATGCTCCACCTACACAACAGGGAGGCTCCAAGTCCAGTCTGCTGAGCTTCACACCTTTCAAAAGGGACCCGCTTTGAGGCTAAATGCATTAGAACCAAAATAATGACTTAGCTCTGAGGTCCAGAGGCATAAAAAGTGGCCGGCATACGGTTTATGCCAATTGTATCAAGCGTTTTAATCACTTAAATACTTGTCACAGTTGCAGACATTGCTATTGCTATAGAGAAATATGTTATTCTTTCAGAGGAGAAGGACTGTGTCTTCATTACCCCCCCCCCCCACCTTATAGTAGGCACTCAAGGAATACTGGCTGAATGAATGGGCTTGGTTGTTTTTCCTTTTTTAAATAAACTTTATGCGTCATCATTTGACAAATTGCATTACTGACATATTCGATACAGATGCTTTCGACAATTGGTTATTTGAGGAGACTGAGTCGGCAAGACTTTATATAAATGCTCTGATAACAGCAGCAGGGAAGCTTGTGTCCAGCTCAGGAATGCCAAGAACACTGTCCACTTTCATCTTCATGGTCCCCCTCACCCAGAGCCGTCCGTGGTTGGAATGTCTGGATGGTACATCATGCACACAAAGATGTTCACAGTCTTGCTGGTTGGAGTCCTGAAAATCTAGTCTCCTCACTAAAGGTTAGGAATGATTTTCTCCAAAAATAGCAGATTAGTAAAAACTCAGCCACAATAATAGGTGTAATAAAAATTGTCAAGCACAGACAAATTAAAATGCAATATTCCTGGCTCACATAAGTGTAAGTCGTTAGCTTTATCTTGAGAAACACCACTTTTCCACCCAGCTTCCTCGTGGATCCCTTAATCACTGTTCAGAGGAGGTAGGGTCTAAATTCTTTCCAATTCTAAACCTTTGGTCCAGCTATTTCTCTTCTCCATTTGACACTTTCCAGCACTGAGGACAATTGTCTTCTTGCAGCTCATCTCCTTGGGACTGAGTGTGACCCACATCACAATGCTTCCAAGGGGGCTTGTCAGTAGACCAGGCAGCCACCAACATAGAAAAGGAAAGTCGTCTTCCCTTATCTTGAAGTTCTGGGTGGTGCAAATGGTTAACGCGCTTGGCTGCTAAGCAAAAGGTTGAAGTTTCAAGTCTACCCAGAGGCACTTGGAAGAAAGATCTGGCGACTCGCTTCCAAAAAGTCATTAAAAACCCTATTAAAAACCCTATGAAACACAGTTCCACTCTGACACTCATGGAGTCTTCACGAGTCAGAGTGGACTCAAAGGCAACTGGGCTTTTCTTTTTAATCCCCTTTCCCTTTGCTTATGAAAACTACAGCATCCCCTGGAGGCAGAAATCCATATTGTCTTTCAAAACCATAGCACTTATCTCTGATAAAAACCAGTTGCTGTGGGGTCGACCTCCAACTCATGGTGACCCCCTGTGTGCCAGAAAGGGACTGTGCTGCATAAGGTTTTCAATGGCTGATTTTTCATAAGTGAATCACCAGGCCTTTCTTCCAAGGATCCTCAGGGAGGACTTGAACCTCCAACCTTTGGGTTAGCAGTTGAGTGCATTAACCATTTGCACCACCCAAGGACTTAGTTATGATTTTTAAAAAATGCTGTGGAATTGATTCTGATTTGTGGGGACCCCGTATGTGCAAAGAAGAACTGTGCTCCATAGGGTTTTCAAGGCTGTGACCTTTCAGAAGCAGATTTCCAGACCTTTCTTCCAAGGCACTTCTGGGTAAGTTCAGTTAATAGCCAAGCACTTAACTGTCTGTGCCACACAGGAACTCCAGTTCTGATATGAGATAGAATAACCTGATAATACAAGAGGACTTCCACATTTCAAATAATCATCACATTGAGCAAAATACAGAATGAATACCCACTGCCATCGAGTCAATTCCAACTCATAGCAACCCCATAGAACAGAGTAGAACTGTCCCATAGGGTTCCCAAGGCTGTAATCTTTACAGAAGCAGACTGCCACGTCTTTCTCCCTCAAAGCGGCTGGTGGGTTCAAACCACCGACCTTTCGATTGCATAAATAGTGTATCTTAAATAGTTTATTCAATCTCCTCTAAAAAAAAGAAAAAGTAGTTTAATTTACTGAAAAAAATTGCCACCTCCCCATAGTCCCTTAACACCAGACTTAAGCTTCCATTGCCGTAAGGGAGGACAGGTATTATTTTTAGTTAAAAGATGTGTCGGTCAGCTCAGCTCACTCAGGCGCAGAATGCACTCAGCCACCCACTGCTAAAGCCCAGTTTCAGGGGCTTTTATCTGTCAGCTGGCCAATCGTCCAAACTTAGATTCATTGCAAGCCTATGGCAGAGGCCAGCCCATCAGCAGCCCCAGAACCACAGCCTGCCCCTCCCCACCTCATAGTTCTGACCTCGTTCTAAAGGTTCCGTCTCCGATCACCACAATCCTCTCAACTCCAGGCTTATTCTTGGACTTTTTTTGTCTCAAGAGTACCCCCCTTCACCTGACTGAATCACACAGTGTGGCAGAAATATACAAAGTATGTCCCTAAGTGTTCAGGAGAAGAGGTATTGGTGACATCAAGAAATATCAAAAACAAATATCAGAAATATCAAGCATATGAGACATAGAACCTTCGGAGAAAAACACTGTCAATAGATAACGCTAGACAAGAACTCTCAGATTTTAGAATTTCCTCAGTACCGGGGCCAACTGTGAACACTTAGCCCTGGTAGCACAATGGTTAACTGCTTGGCTGCTAACCGAAAGGTCAGTGGTTCGAGCCCACCCAGGGTCTCCTCAGGAGAAAAGGCCTCACGACCTGCTCCTATAAAGACTGCTGTTGTTGTTGTTGGGTGCCGTCAAGTCGATTCGGATTCATAGTGACCCTATAGGACAGAGTAGAACTGCCCCATAGGGCTTCCTAGACTGTAATCTTTACAGTTCAAAACCCACTGCCGTTGAGTCGATTGCAACTTACAGGGACTCCATAGGGTTTCCAAGGCCGTAAATCTCTACTGAAGCAGACTGCCACATCTTTCTCCCGCAGAGCCATTGGTGGTTTCAAACCACTGACTTTTCAGTTAGCGACCCATTGCTTAACTATTGTGCTACCTAGAGAAGCCTATGGAGCAGTTCTACTCTGTCACATGGGGTCGCCATGAGTCAGAATCGACTCGATGGTACTCAACAATGAGAAGTACTTAATTAGTGGTCACATTAGCTCTTCACTGCTCTGTATCCTCCACCTGGTTTTTGTGTGTTCCACGGTACATTTCTTGAATGCAGATGCTTAGATCCTATTTTTGTATCCTCATTGCATCCAGCAGGGGCGTATATACCCAGAGCTGCATGTCAGGTATTTAATAAATTTTTGTTAAAACAAAAACATGGCAGTGATCCCTTCTCCCTAATCACAACTGCAGTAAATGCGAAGGCTGGGTGACATACTTGTTGTTGTTAGTTGTCATGGAGCCAGCCCAGGCTCATGTCAACCTTTTGTAAAACAGAATGAAGTGCTGCCTGGTCCTGCGTCATCTTCATGATCTTTGATATTTTTGAGTTCATTGTTATGGCTATTGTGTCAATCCATCTCATCGAGGGTTTCCCTCATTTTAATCTTTTTTTAAAAATCATTATTATCTATTTTGTGTTTCCTTTTCTGAAAATCTCTTGCCTTTTTTGGGGCGGAGAAGGGTTGTTGATCTTTTTCTTACTGATTTATAAGAACTCTTTATATATAAGAGATTAAACTTTTGTTATAATATGGGTTGCAGATATTTTCCCAGCTTGTTATTTTTTATGTGATTTCTTACGATATGTTTACCATGCAGAATTTTTTATTTTAACTGATCAATCTTTTCTTTTATGGCTTTAAAAATCCTCCCATACTTCAAGGTTTTAAAAGAGTATTCATCCTTCCTTTTTTTTTTCCCCTAGTGATTTTACTGTTTCATTTTTTAACATTAAAATCTTTGAGTCATTGGGCTTTACCCTGGTATATGGTTTGAAGTATGGAAATATGTTATCTTTTCCTTATATGGCTATTCTGGTATCTCCATATTAGTTATTGAGTAATTCATGTTTTTCTGATTGATTTGAAATATTATTTTTATTTATACTGAATTTATTCTAAATTCCCTTATGTGTATGCATTCATTTCCTGGACTTTCTTTTCTATTCTTCTGTGTATTAACTCACATTTTTTAATTATTGAGTCTCAAAATATTTTTAAAGATATGATATAACTTGTCTGCCTGCATTGCTTTCTTTTTTTGGCTTGTTTCAATTTAGTAACTTTAGAATATGTGAATCTTACTTTTATAGGTTTGGAAAAAAATACATTGGTATTTTTATAGGTCTTGCATTAATAGCCAAATTAGCTTAGAGATAATTGACATCTTTATGATGTTGAGTTCTTCTTAGCCAAGAATATGGCATGATGTTCCATTACCTCATGGCTTCCTTCATGTCTCCTGGGCATTTTAAAGCTTCCCGCGTGTAGATCTCACACACTTCTTACAAAACTTATACGTAGGTACTTTATCTTTCTGTTGTTATTGCAGACGGGATCTTGACATTCATTCCATCTTCTAAGTGGTGGTTATTTGTACATATAGGCAACATTGATTTATGTATATTTATTTTGCACCCCACTATCTTACTAAATTCTTATTGTTCTATAGTAGTTTTCATGTTGATTGTTTGGATTTTCAAAGTATGCACCCATGTATATTGACCTACTATTTCCAACCTAAACTCTAATTTCTTATGTTACTTCATCACGTTGGCTTGTGTTATGGATTGAATTGTGTCTCCCAACAATATGTGTTGTAAACCCTCATACCTATACTTGTGGATGTAATCCCATTTGGGAATAAGGTTTTCTTTGTTATGTTACTGAGGCCTTATCAGCCATATCAGAGCGTGTTTTAAGCCAATCACTTTTCAGAAATAAAAAGAGCAGATGAGACACAGAACAACAACAACAACGAAAACCAAACCTGTTGCGGTTGAGTCGATTCTGACTCATAGCAGAAGTACAAATAGGGAAAGAGTGATACGGCATGGATATCTCCAAGGAACTGAGGAATAGAAACTAAAAGAGATAAGAATTTTCCACCAGAGCGAACAGAGAGAGCCTTCCCCTAGAGCCAGTACCCCGAATTCAGACTTCTA
Organism: Trichechus manatus latirostris; assembly: GCF_000243295.1. Lineage (NCBI taxonomy): Eukaryota > Metazoa > Chordata > Mammalia > Sirenia > Trichechidae > Trichechus > Trichechus manatus. Next base: position 5,062,876 of record NW_004444029.1, read on the forward strand.
GCCTCCTAATCCATAAGAAAATAAATTTCTGTTCACTAAAGCCACCCACTTGTGGTATTTCTGTTATAGCAGCACTAAGAACTAAGACAACTAGTATCACCAATAAAAAGTAAGTAGTGGGAATAGTGTTCATTCTTTTGTATTTTGCATTTTATAAGACTGTCTCTGTTGCTGTTGTTAGGTGCCACTGAGTCGGTTCTGACTCATAGTGACCCTGTGTACAACAGAACAAAACACTGCCTGGTACTGAGCCATCCTCACAATTGTTGCTATACTTGAGCCCGTTGTTGCAACCACTGTATCAGTCCATCTCTTTGAGGATCTTCCTCTTTTCACTGACCCTCTACTTTACCAAGCATGATGTCCTTCTCCAGGGACTGGTCCCTCCTGATAACATGTCCAAAGTCTGTGAGACAAAATCTCGCCATCCTCCCTTCTAAAGAGAATTCTGGCTGTACTTCTTCAAAGACAGATTTGTTTCTTCTTCTGGAAGTCCATGGTATACTCAATATTCTTTGCCAACACCATAATTCAAAGGTGTCAATTCGTCTTTGGTCTTCCTTATTCATTGTCCAGCTTTAACTTGCACATAAGATGATTGAAAACATCATGGCTTGGGTCAGGCACATCTTAGTCCTTAAAGTGACATCCTTGCTTTTTAACACTTTAAAGAGGTCTTTCGCAGCAGATTTGCCCAATGCAATGCATTGTTTGATTTCTGCTCCCTTGGACGTTGGTTGTGGATCCAAGTAAAATAAAGTCCTTAACTACTTCAATGTTTTCTCCATGTCTTAGTCATCTAATGCTGCTATAACAGAAATCCCACAAGTGGATGGCTTTAACAAAGAGAAATTTATTCTCTCACAGTCTAGTAGGCTACAAGTGCAAATTCAGGGCATCAGCTCTAGGGGAAGGCTTTCTCTGTTGGCTCTGGAGGAAGGTCCTTGTCATCAATCTTCCCTTGGACTAGTAGCTTCTCCACGCAGGAACCCCAGGTCCAAAGGACCCAATCTGTTCCTGGTGCTATTTTCTTGGTGATACGAGGTTCCCGTGTCTCTCTGCTCACTTCTCTCTTTTGTATCTCAAAAGAGATCGGCTTAAGATACTATCTAATCTTGAGATGTCATCAATGTAACTGCCACTAATCCATCTCATTACATTGTAGTGACAGAATTTACAACACATAGGGAAATCACATCAGATGACAAAATGGTAGACAATCATACAATACAGGGAATCATGACCTAGCCAAGTTGACAGATATTTTGGGGGAACACAATTCAATCCATGACACTCTCTTTATCATGATGTTGCTTACTGGTCCAGTTGTGAGGATTTTTGTTTTCTTATGTCGGAGTGTAACCCATACTGAAGGCTGCGGTCTTGATCTTGATCAGTAAGTGCTTCAAGTCTTCTTCACTTTCAGCAAGCAAGGTTTTGTCATCTGCTTATCTCAGGTTGTTAATTAGCCTTCCTACAATCCTGACACCCCGTTCTTCTTCATATAGTCCAGCTTCTTGTATTATTTGTTCAGCATACAAATTGAACAAATATGGCAAAAGGATACGATCTTGATGCACACCTTTCCTGACTTTAAACCACGCAGTGTCCCCTTGTTCTGTTCAAACGACTATCTCTTGGTATATGTACAGGTTCCTCATGAGCAAAATTAAGTGTTTTAGAATTTCCATTTTTCCCAGTGTTTCCATGATTTTTTATGATCCACACAGTCAAATGCCTTTGCATAGTCAATAAAACACAAGTAAACATTTTTCTGGTATTCCCTGCTTTCGACCAAGATCCACCTGACATCAGCAACTATATCACTCATTCCAAATACTCTTCTGAATCCAGCTTGAATTTCTGGCAGTTCCCTGTCCAAGTACTGCTACAACCGCTTTTAGATGATCTTTAGCAAAATTTCATTTGTATGTGATATTGATGATATTGTTGGATAATTTCCACATTCTGTTGGATCCCTTCCTTTGGAATGAGCACAAATATGGATCTCTTCCAGCCGGTTGGTCAGGTAGCCGTCTTCCATATTTCTTGGCATAGATGAGCAAGCACCTCCATGGCTTCATCTGTTTATTGCAACATCTCAACTGGTATTCCGCCAATTCCTGGAGCCTTGTTTTTCACCAATGCCTTCAGTGAAGCTTCACTTCTTCCTGCAATATCATCAGTCTTGATTATATGCTACAGCCTGAAATGGTTGAATGTCGACCAGTTCTTTTCAGTAGTGTGACTATGTGTGTTCCTTCCATCTTCTTTTGTTGCTTCCTGCATCGTTTAATATTTTCCCCGTAGAATCCTTCAGTATTGCAACTCGAGGCTTGAATTTTTTCTTCAGCATTTTCAGCTTGAGAAATGCCAAGTGTGTTCTTCTCTTTTGGTTTTCTAACCAGATCTTTCCTTATTTCATTATAATACTTTCCTTTGTCTTCTCTAGCCACCCTTTGAAATCTGTTCCACTCTTTCACTTCATCATTTCTTCCATTCACTTTAGCTACTCAAAGTTCGAGAGCAAGTTGCAGAGTCTTTTCTGACTCATTTTAGTCTTTTCTTTCTCTCCTGTCTTTTTAATGACCTCTTGCTTTCTTCATGTATGATGTCCTTGATGTCATTCGACAACTCATCTGGTCTTTGGTCATTAGTGTTCAATGGGACTAAACTATTCTTGAGATGGTCACTAAATTCAGGTGGGATATACTCAAGGTCATACGTTGGCTCTTTTGGATATAATCTGATTTTCTTTAGCTTCAACTTGAACTTACGTATGAGCAATTGATGATATGTTCCATAGTCGGTCCCTGGCCTTGTTCTGACTGATGATAATGAGCTTTTCCAATGTCTCTTTCCACAGATGCAGTCAATTTGATTCCTGTGTATTTCATCTGGTGAGGTCCACGTATATAGTCACTGTTTATGTTGTTGAGAAAAGGTCTTTGCGATGAAGAAGTTGTTGGTTTTGCAAAATTCTATCATGTGATCTCCAACGTCATTTCTATCTCCAAGGTCATGTTTTCTAACTACTGATCTTCTTTTTTTCCAACTTTGGCATTCCAATCACCAGTAATTATCAATGCATCTTGATAACATTCAGATCAATTTCAGACTGCAGAAGTTGGTAAAAATCTTCAATTTCTTCATCTTTGGCCTTAGCGTTTGATGCATAACTTTGAATAATTAGTTGTATTAACTGGTCTTCCTTGTAGGCGTTTGGATATTATCGTGTCACTGACAGCGTTGTACTTTAGGATAGATCTTGAAATGTACTTTTTGACAATGAAGGAGACGCCATTCCTCTTCAATTTGTTATTCCCGGCATAGTAGATCATGTGATTATCCAATTCAAAATGGCCATTTTCAGTCCATTTCAGCTCACTAATGCCTAGGATATCAATCTTTATGTGTTCCTTTTCATTTTTGATGGCTTCCAATTTTCCTAGATTTATATTTCGTACATTCCATGTTCTGATTATTAACCGATGTTTGCAGCTGTTTCTTCTCATTTTGCGTTGTGCCACATCAGCAAATGAAGGTCCTGAAAGCTTGACTCCAGACACATCATTAAGATTGACTCTACTTTGAGGAGGCAGCTCTTCCCTAGTCCTATTTTGAGTGCCTTCAACCTGAGAGGTTCATCTTCCAGCACTATATCAGACAATGTTCCGCTGCTATTCATAAGGTTTTTACTTGCTAATTTTTTCAGAAGTAGACCACCAGATCCTTCTTCCTAGCCTGACTTAGTCCGGAAGCTCCGCTGAAACCCGTCCACTATGGGTGACCCAGTTGATGTCTGAAATACCAGTGGCATAGCTTCCAGCATCACAGCAACACACAAGCCACTTACAGTGCGACAAACTGACAAACAAGTGGTGGAAGAATGCCTCTAGATTCGTTACATATGATTCAGGTTTGGAGTGGAGATGGATATGTTGTTCATGTTATTGAGTATTTATCTATGTTACTGAATATTTTGTCAACAATTAGTATTAAATTTTCTCGGTGATCTTTTAGATCTTTTGGAAATGATTACGTGGATTTTCCTTTAAGTTCATTAATATGATAGATTATATTAATTTCCTAATATTGAATCATCCTTAAATTCATAGCTTAAACTCCACTTGGTAATGATATATTTTTTAATATACTGCTGGAATTTGTTTTCTAATATTTTATTTAGCATTTTATATGCATAAGTGAGATTGTGTTGTTGTTTTCTGTTTTATGCAATTTTCATTAAGTTGGTTTTCATAACTACTCCATGGTATTTTCAAAGAACATGGGGCTTCTGGATGTGTACAGAGTTTAATATCCATCAATAATAGCTAATTTATTTTGTTATATTTATTTTTTGTCTGCTTGACAAAGATAATTAAAGGCTTTTTTACTTTCAGTATTTCTGCCTACAGTTCTTGTATTTCCTATAATTTCTTCTTTGTAAATATTACTGTTAATCTATTTGGTATATAGATATTCATACTAATTGTGTTTTAATTTTGCACTATACCTCTTAACATTAAAAACTTACCCTGTTATCTCATTTAATAATTTTAGGCATGAATTTCTTTTCTTTGCATTTACCTGACATGCTGTTCTTCATTCTTTTATTTTCCACCTTTCTGTAATATTTTGCTTTGTTTATGGCTCTTATAAATATCATAGAGTCATGCTTTGGCTTTTGGGTCAATATGAAGATCATTCTCTTTTAGGTGTAAAACATTTTCATCTAATTGTATGTACAGTATGTTTGATCTCATTTCTGGGACATTATTTTATATTTGCTTTTAAACTTTTTTTAGGATTTTTGTTATGTTATCTGTTTCTTTGTTTTTGTTGCTGGTTCTATTAATCGTTCAAAAGTATATATTTTTTTTTCTAGTGCTTCACTTTATAAGCTTTATATAATTCTCTCAGTCCTCTATTCTTTAGACCACATCTATTAGTTACTAACTGTGAGCAATGATGAAAAAAATCATCCATTAGGTTACAACAGCCTGCAACTTCTGCCTGGCTAGCTCGTGCTCCTCCCTCTCCCTCCCCACCCTCCTTGCTGACTCTTTCACTTTCCCTCTCTGTTGCCCCCTCACTTGTTCACTCTGATGACCTGAGATGCTCTGAGGGCCTTGTGGCAAGGAACTGAAGGAGGGCTCCCGCCAACATCTCATGAGGAACTGAGGCATCAGACCAATGACCCCTGACGAACTGAAAACGGCCAACATTCACATGAGTGAGCTAGGAAGCGGATCCTTCCCAGTCCAGCCTTGAGATAAGGGAAGCCTGTGAGAAACCCAGAACCAGAGGGCCCAGCTAAGAAGACACGCCTGGATCCCTGACTCACAGAAACCCTGAGCTGATAGTTGTTTAAAGGAACTAAGTTTTGGGGTAACTTTGTACACAGCAATAGACAATTCATGCATACCGAGGGGCTTGTATGAAGTCTCTTTTATGAAGAGAGTGTATTTTTGCTGGCTTTTTCTTGGGCCTGTCCCTAACCCCTCATCCATGCCCCCCCATCCCTCCACTCTCTCACTTCTCCCCATACTCCAGCCATCTTGTCACTTTCTGTCTTGACTCCACCTGCTCTCACTTGTGTTTGATGGTGCTTTCATATAATGTGAGATGTGTGGATTCTCTGTCTCTTTCCAAAACCAAAAAACCAGACCTTTGCATTGGGGCTGAGTCAGATTCCTGGTGAACCAACTCCATGGCAAAGGGTCTGTTTTTTCAGTTAGCAGCCAAGTACAAATCATTTTCGTCACCCAGGGACCTACCTGTTTCTTAGTGTCACTGAAATGGAACTTTCAGGGTCCTTTTCTGTCTTCTGGTTGCTTTTATGTGATTTCCAGAAAAAGAAGGGGGAAACTACTGACTTAGGCAGCTGTGTTTATAGAAGTAGACTTCCTGTTGTTCTAATCTGCGTCAACAGTGAGGTATATAAATATTCATACCCATGTGTACTTGGCTGTCTGTCTTTCCTCCTGTGTGAGTTACCCATTGTTGTTGTCTAACCACACTTCTATCAAGTTGCTTGTATTTTTTTGATTGACTTGCAGGACCTCGTTATATATCCGAGACATTAGTTATTACCTTTTAAAAATGTATATAAATATTTTTTGTCAGTCTTTGACTTTTCTTTTAAAATTAAAAAAGGACTTCAGTGGTCCCTACATTCACAGTGTTTTTTCATAGAAAAGGTTTTAATTTTTGTGCAGTCACACTTACCAGCTACTTCCATAATGACGTGATATTTTGAGTCTGACTTAAGAAGGGCTGTGGAAACAGGTCTTCTCATGTGTGTGGGAGCAGAACAGTGGGTTCACACTCTGCAGTGACATCCACAAGAGGCAGGCGGGGCATGGTCAACTCTTCTGCCAAGCTTAAAGGCAGTATATGGAATAAAATACAGAGAAAATTGAAATTTGAAAAAGAAAACAGGGCTTTAAAAAAATTCAATCACATTTGGATTAAAATTAAAGATTATCTATCTGGAATTTATGATAGAAAGTTGAAAGTATTTTTGTTTTCCAGTTGGAATACCAATGTGTTGCAGTGCTCTTAAAAGGTCCATCTTTCCCCTCTGATTTAAAATACTTTACTTATCCGATATAATTTTCCATATAACTGTCATCTGGACTCTCTGTTGACCTACTTGTCTGATCCTACATCAGTACCACACTGCTGGAGTCCTTCGGTGGTGCGAATGGTTAGGCACTCAACTCTAACTGAAAGATTGAAGGTTCGAGGACCACCCAGAGGAGCCTTGGAAGACAGACCCTAGTCCCATGACTCATGAAAAACAGGTATTCAACAAATGATTATTAATGCCATCACCATCATATGTAGTGAAATTAGACTGGAGCAAAAATGAATGATAATAATAATGTTACCAAATACTTTAAAAATACACCAGGTCCTGCTTCTCTTATCTTCCCTGTATGTCCAAGCTCCAAGGGAGCCCTTCGCTGTAGGAGGATCATTCGGATTCTGGTGGATGTTCTGTCGCCCAGGCTAACAATGTAAATTAAAGAGTGGAGGGAAAAAAGAGTAGCTTATATAGGATGCTTTGGAAAGGGAGCCCGGATCAGTCACAACGAGGAGAAATGGCACTCACCTGCCGTTCACAGTTGCTTAGCAACATGTAAAGGTGCAAGAAAGAAGGAAGGCCAAGGATCTCAAAATTGGGCAAATTTTACTCACCCGTTTATTATTTCTACATTATGCATAAGCCAAAGAGGAGCAGAATATAAGTTTGACCTCAAAAATCAGCCCATCAGACAATGAAGAGAATGCAGCTTCAATATAGACATAAAAATATAGTGAGTGTTTTCTGTAGATCATCATACCTTTCCTCCTAGTCTTTCTTGGTCTGGAAGCTCCTCAGAAACCTGTTCAGCATCACAGCAACACACAAGGTTCCATTGAGAGACAGGTGGTGGCTGTGCACGAGGTACACCAGCTGAGAACTGAAGCCGGGTATCCCTCATGGAAGGTGAGAATTCTACCGCTGAACCACCAATACACTCCTGTTAAATCTACACATTTGAACTTTTTCAAAGAGCAAATGCATTATCTCAAATTTCTTCTGTTTATAAGATGTAACCAATGGGGGGGGGTGGTGTTGGCAAAGGAAAAAGGGACCTCTCTGTACTAGCTTTGCAACTTCCTGTGAATCTATATTTATTCCTAAATAAAAAGTTAAAAAAAAAAAAAAAACGTAGTGGGTAGCTCAGAGATAAACTACAGACAAAGCCCTGTGGGTGACAGCAGGATTCCAGGAATAAGGAGAAAATTCTGTGCAATGCATCAATCATGTCTGCGGGTTTCAGAGGACACGTGGAAGTACAGGGCAGCCATGCCTTCAAGACATTTAAAATTTACTAGAGGGGGTAAGACAAGTATGCAAATAACACCACAAGGCAGAATTTCTGTCACAGTAGGGGAACACCCCATTAATATATCCTCAAAGGTGGTAGAAACCATGGCGTGGGGGCATCCCGCACAGCTGCACTGAAAGGGAAAGGGTGCCGTTGGAATTACCCTTTAAGAGCTAAATGGGGAAAAAAACTAAGGAAAGTTTTGACACATAGATGTGAGGATAAGAGAGCACATTTCAGTATGGTAGTGAGAAAGCTCCAGTTCAGACTTGAAAAAATTATAACCCTAATTTCACTGCAAAATAAGATTTTATTAGCATGGAAGCAATGAAAGATAAAATTGTCGCTCTGTTGTGGAGGTCCTTGAATGCCCAGTTGAGGGGCCTTGCTTCAGATTAACCTGGTGACAGAAGTTTGGATAGCAGGTGGGGTGATGGAGCAGCTGGGGTGATGGAGCAGGTGGTGAAGAGAAATTTAAGTAGTCCAGGTGAGAGGCGGGGACAGTCTAAGCTAAGCTAGGATCCTCAGGAACAGGAAAAAATCATTCAAGGGTGACTGGTACTGGTCTTGCACTGCAGGGGGTATGAAAACCAAGAAATACGGTGGAGAGGTTTTAACGTGAATCAGGGAAGGCGAGGATCTCAGCGTGAACCTGAGCTCAGGGGAGGTTTGAGAAGAGCCGGGGAAGACCAAAAAGCAGCCCGAACACCCTTCACGAACTAGAAACAGCTCTAGGTCCCAATGTCAACATGAAAGAGGAAGGGACAGCCACACTCGTGGACTTTAGCCTGGAACAGACAAACAGACCATGACCTTATACAGAACAACGTATAAACCATCAGCCCAGCACTCAGGGGGCCTCAGACTCAGACAGTACACACAGCCCCACACATTGCACCATGTTCAGTGAAGGAAGCTCAGACTAGCAGGTCACGCACCAGGAACTGTCACAGAAAGGAAGAGCTGGCACTGCCAGAAGACCGCTAAGTATGACAAGGGAAAGGTGGTCGCAAGATGAAGCCAGAGGAAAGCTGAGGTTCCAGAAACCTTGTCCAGTCTGACTCGACTACTGCGTGATGCATCAGAGTCCTTGTGCCCAGTTCCCAGGAGGACAATTTAAACACCGATAGGTCAGCCACAGGGAAAGCAGGTGTTCCCTGAGTCTCTGGCCACACCAGGTCCCACATTAACTCCACTCTTGCCGAGTGTCTGTTAGTGACATGAGCCCATGATGCAAGCCTTAGATCTCACTTGGAAATCACTGAAGCTGTTCTTCTAATCATTTTATGTGGCAGAGAGGGAAAGTGCAGAGAGAGAAGCAATGTCCCATCATGCTCTGCCTCTGTGTCAGCGTCTGTCTGAGGCTTGTCACTCACGATGTCCCAGACGTTGGGTAGCACCTCCTCTGCAGCAGGCTCCGAGCCTGGGTTTACTCAAGAGGAGAATGACGGGGTGCACAGCCATGCACACATAGATCACCACCTGCCACATCCAGTACTAGAGTTCCTGAAACGGAAAGACACCTACAGAGTTGAGCACCAGTGACAGGAAATAGGAGATGAAGAGGACAGCAAAGGAGATAAGGACCAAGAGAGCCTTGAAGTGGGCCTGGGCGCTGGTGTCCCAGCACCCCGAGATGATGAGAAGGGTCTTCCTGGCGTGCTTGCCAAGAGACGTTATGAGCAGAACCACGCCTACGAGGAAGACAACGGTGGGCACAGTCCAGATAACCATCTTCAGCAGGAAGAAGTAGAACTTCTCATAGAACCTCCTCATGCCATTCCCAGTGTTGTTCCCTGCGTGCAGGTCTCTCAGTAAGTGGTTCTGCTACAAGCACTGGTTACCGATGAAGAACAGGATGGTGCTCAGGCTGGAGATCCAGACAGAGCTGAGCAGCATCCATGGCACCCACCTGGATGCCTTCTGCTTGAGCCAGAGGAAGGCCGAGTGCATGAAGGTGGCAATCTTCACACAGTAGAAGACGCTGAGGCAGGTGGAGAACCACAGGGTGACGGCGTTCAAGAAGTCCTGCTGGAAGGTGATGAACTGCATCATGAGGTTGTAGGGGAAGGCCCTGGGGTAGAGAAAGAGATAAATGCTCTTCTCTATCACCACCCACTGCAGGCAGAAGCGTGAGGCCCCCAGACTGACCAGCAACTTACCGCAAGGTGACAGCTTCCTCCTCAGCAACCACTCAATGCCCAGGGCTGCAAAGGTGAAGTCATTACCCACCACTGCCACCAGGCACAAAAAGAACAAGATACCAGCCAGGACAATGGCCCTCTTCTCCAACACTGGGGGACCAGGGTCCATGTCATCTCCATTCATCTCTCCCATGGGCCATGTGATGGTTAAGATTGTGTGTCAACTTGGCTGGGCCATGATTCTCACTGTTTTAATGTAATCACTCCCATGACTGAATATACTATGAGTAGCCAATCAGATGAAAGGGAGTCTCCTTGGAGGTGTGGCCTGCATCTGTATATAAGCAGATGTTCTGGCTTTTTGCTCTCTCTGTATCCTGTGGCTGCTTCCTGTTGTCTCATCTCCCGTTCTTGGGACTTGAGCTGTCAGCTTATCTGCCGAACCAGGGATTTGTCGATTTGCACAGCCTGTGGGCCGGAACCCTGCTCTCTGACCTGCTGATCTTGGGCTTGCCAGCTTCTGCAGCTGTGTGACTTGGGAGAGGCCTCTACCCTGATCCAGGGACTTGGGACGTTCTAGCCTCTACACTCACATGAGCTGTTTCCTTGATATAATCTCTCTCTATGTATATATTTATACACTTTACTGGTTTTGCTTCTCTAGAGAACCCAGCCTAAGACAGGCCAGATGGTCCCAAGACTGCAAAGTAGTTCCCGTTGAGCTGCTCTGAAAGATCTCAGTACTTCCCAGAGGGTTGCTTTGTATGTGTGTGTGTCCCTCCAACTGCCCGAGTGCACAGGCTGGGTCAGAGTCGAGGACCCAGACTCTGAACAGGGGCCGCCTCTTCTTAGAATAGATGCAAATACTGTCAAGGCTCAATTTCCAGTGCCCCCCAGCTGACATGAATTTGCCTGCCCTTCTTCTGTCTTTCCCTGCCCGTGTCAACATCAGTGTAGATGATATATCAGGCCCTGGCACCAGAGTCCTCAACACCGGAGGCTGTGCGTCTGTAAGCTGACACCTAAGACAGCTGCACACCTGGTGGGGCTCAGGGGTAAGACCTACTGGCAAGTCCCCAGCAGAGAGTCAGTGCCAAATCCATAGGGTACTGTCATGCAGTATCCCCTTGTTCTGTTCGAACGACTGCCTCTTGATCTATGTACAGGTTCCTCAGGAATACAACTAAGTGTTCTGGAAATCCCATTCTTCACAAGGTTACCCATAATTTGTTATGATCCACACAGTCAAATGTCTTTGCATAGTCAATAAAACACAGGAAAACATCTTTCTGGTATTCTCTGCTTTTGGCCAAGCTCCATTTGACATCAGCAATGATATCCCTTGTTCCACATCCTCTTCTGGATCAGGCTTGAATTTCTGGCAGTTTCCTGTTGATGTACTGCTGCAACCGCTTTTGAATGATCTTCAGCAAAATTTTACTTGTGTGTGATATTAATATTGTTCGATAATTTCCGCATTCTGTTGGATTACCTTTCTTTGGAATGGGTACAAATATGTGTCTCTTTCAGTTGGTTGGCCAGGTAGCTGTCTTCAAAATTTCTTGGCATAGACGAGTGAGTGCTTCCAGCATTACATCCATTTGTTGAAACGTATCAATTGGTATTCTGTCAATCCATGAAGACTTGTTTTTTGACAATGCTTCAGTGCAGCTTGAACTTCTTCCTTTGTCATGGTTTGAATTGTGTCCCCCAAAAAATGTGTGTATCAGTTTGGCTAGGCCATGATTCCTGGTACTGTGGAACGTTCCTGTATGTTGTAAACCTGCCTCTATGATGTTAATGAGGGAGGATGGGTGGCAGTTGTGTTAGTAAGGCAGGACCTGATCTACAAGACTGGATTGTGTC
>NW_004444029.1:5075339-5093323 GCF_000243295.1 Trichechus manatus latirostris
TGAGACCAGTAGAGTATCTTAGATGGCTGCTCACAAGCTTTTAAGACTCCAGACGCTACTCACCAAAGTAAAATGTAGAACATTTCCTTTATAAACTATTTTATACCAATTGAGTTAGATTTTCTCCATGGTCCCTACAGCCCTGAGCCCAGTAATTCGGTCCCTCAGGGAGTTTTGAATACCATTGACTCTTGATCATATGCTACTTCCTGAAATGGTTGAACATCAACCAGTTCTTTTTGGTACAGGGACTCAGTGTATTCTTTCCATCCATAGAATCCTTCAATATTGCAACTTAAGGCGTGAATTTTTTCTTCAGCTCTTTCAGCTTGAGTAATGCCAAGTGTGTTCTTCCCTTTTGGTTTTCTAACGCCAGGGCTTTGCACATGTCATTATAATACTTTACTTTGTCTTCTCAAGCCACCGTTTGAAATCTTCTGTTCAGTTCTTTTACTTCATCATTTCTTCCATTCGCTTTAGCTACTCAAAGTTCAAGAGCAAGTTGCAGAGTCTCATTTACATCCATTTTGGTCCTTTCTTTCTTTCCTGTCTTTTTAATGATCTTTTACTTTCTTCATGAATGATGTCCTTGATGTTTTCCCACAACTTGTCTGATCTTTGGTCATTAGTGTTCAGTGCATCAAATCTATTCTTGAGATGGTCTCTAAACTCAAGTGGGGTATACTCAAGGTCATATTTTGGCTCTCATGGACTTGTTTTAATTTTCTTCAGCTTCAACTTGAATTTACATATGAGCCATTGATGATTTGTTCCACAGTCAATCCCTGGCCTTGTTTTGACTGATGATATTGAGCATCTCCATTGTCTCTTTCCACAGATGTAGTCAATTTGATTCCTATGTATTCCATCTGGCAAAGTCTAGGTGTATAGTCACTGTCTATGTTGTTGAAAAAAGGTATTTGCAATGAAGAAGTCATTGGTCTTGCAGAATTCTATCATTCGATTTCTGGCATTGTTTCTATCACCAAGGCTATATTTTCTAACTACTGATCCTTCTTTGTTTCCAACTTTTGAATTCCAGTTATCAGTAATTATCAATGCATCTTTATTGCATGTTTGATCAATTTCAGCCTGCAGAAGTTGGTAAAAGTCTTCAATTTCTTTATCTTTGGGCTTAGTGGTTGGTGCGTAAATTTGAATAATAGTTGTATTAACTGGTCTTCCTTGTAGGTGTATGGATATTATCCCGTCACTGACAGCATTGTACTTCAGAATAGATCTTGAAATTGCTTTTTGACAATGGATGAGACGTCATTCCTCTTCAATTTGTCATTCTCAGCGTAGTAGACCATACGGTTTCCTATTCAAAATGGCCAATAGCAGTCCATTTCATCTCACTCATGCCTGGAATACAGATCTTTATGAGTTCCATTTCTTTTTTGATGACTTACAGTTTTCCTAGATTCATACTTCGTACACTCCACGTTCCCATTACCAATGGACGTTTGCAGCTCTTTCTTCTCATTTTGAGTAGTGCCACATCAGCAAATGAAGATTCCGAAAGCTTGACTCCATCCACATCATTAAGGTTGACTCTACTTTGAGGAAGTAGCTCTTCCCCAGTCGTATTTTGAGTGTCTTCAACCTGAGGGGCTCATCTGCTGGCACTATATCAGACAGTGTTCTGCTGCTATTCATAAGGTTTCACTGGTCAAGTTTTTAGAAGAAGATTGCCAGGTCCTTCTTCCTAATCTGTCTTAGTCTGGAAGCTCAGCTGAAACCTGTTCACCACGGACAATCCTACTGGTATTTGAAATACTGTTGGCGTATCTTTCAGCATCACAGCAACATGCAAGCCACCGGAGTACAACAAACTGACAAGTGGTTGATAGACTCTCTAGGTTAGTTCAAATCCTATTACTTGTTGTGGCCATCACCATAAAATAGAACATTGTTGTTGCGGTCACTGTTGTTAGCTGCCATTGACTCATGGTGACCCCATGTGTGACAGAGTAGAAATGCTTCATAGGGTTTTCTTGTCTGTAATCTTTACAGAAGCAGATCGCCAGGGCTTTCTTCTCAGGTGCTGCTGGGTGGATTTGAACAGCCAACCTTTCAGTTGGTAGCCAAGTGCAAACCATTTTCCCTACCCAGAGACCTAAAATAGAACATAGGAGCCGAATATTGTATGTAATCAAGCAGGCAAGTAGTTTTTACAATATTTTATAACTGTTGTTATTAGTTGCTGTTGAGTTTGCTCCAACTCATGGTGAGCTTATGTAGAACAGAACAAAATGCGGCCCAGTCCAGTGCTATCTTCATGATCGTGGGTATGCTTGAATCCAATTTTATAAATAACAACTTTTAAAGTAGCATTTCACAGAGGACCCTCTACCAGGATGCCCATAAAACAAATATAATATGGCAGAAAGAACCCTGGGCTAAGAGTGGAGTCTTAGGCTTCAGCCCAAGCACTGCCCCTCACTGTGAGTGACTGAGTATGTCACCTGCCCCTCTGTGCCTCAGTTTCTCCATCTGTAGGATGTGAAAAGTATCATCTGTTTTAATTCGCAAGATTGTCTTAGAATCTGTTTTTAGAGTGAAAGAGGACATCAGAGATAATTTTACAGAATAAAGAAGTGAGGCTCCAAATTGGTGATTGACTCTCACCTAAAGTCACAGTTACATAGAGGCCCCTATGTAACCAGGATCTTTGCCATATTTCACAGCACTCCTTGCACCCCCATCTTCCTTGTCCTTAGCTGGAATCAGAAGACCAGGTTTAGAGTCTTGTCGCAATCACTAATTATAGGACTTCATGCTAGTCATCTAACATCTCTGAACCCTATAAAATAGGAAAAATAGCACCTGCATTTGCTACTGTAAGGTTTAACTGTGACCATCTACATGGCGATGTACTCTGGAAACTATAAATCTCTGCACATGTGTACGAAGTGACTATTGTGATGATGACAATTGTTATTACAATGACTATCTTGCATCTCACCATCCTCTGAGATGGCCAATTGTCCAAGGAGAATTCAGAAGATTCAGTAGAGTCCCAGGGCACTAACTGTTGGGCAATCTCCTTTGACCAAGAAGAATGGAGTAAGCAAAGACCATATCTTCCATAGGAATGAGGTTCAAAGAATCGAAACACCCAGGACTCTACACCCAGGAGAGTGCAAGCAGGTTAAGAAAGTTCTAAATCAAGTATGGTGATATGAAAGACTCAAGACCAGACAATATGAGAAGGAGGACTGAACAGCATACCCTCTTCCTAGTCAGCACCTTAGCCCACCAGCACCATACAGAGGACTTCGCAAAGGGAGAATAGAATGCAGGACACCCAGCCAACCTGAGAAGTAGCTCCAAGTGAAACTGTCCTTCCAACACAGAGTCCTCGCTACAGTAAGAACTGTATTCCTGGGTGGAGAAGGTGAACTCAGGTAGCTCATTCACTCTGCCTTTCTGTAAATATACAAATTCCCAAGGGGTAGGGTTTCCAACTGCTGTCTTACATGCCTTTGTTCCTTTGGCTGTTCCTATGAAGCTTGGAGCAATGGGGCAGACTTTGGGCTCCCAGTACTGGGAAACCCATATCTTTCCTATCCACCTCCCACTCTATCCGTTCCTGAAGCCAGGAACTAACACTTACACACACATCTTCAGTGGCACACAGATAAGAGGATGTGAAATTAACCCTCACTTCATTTAACAACAACTTATTAAGCACCTGCTGTATGTCACACTGGAGTCCCTGGGTTATGCAAATGGTTAAAACATTTGGCTGCTAACTGAAAGGTTGGTGGTTCAAGTCCACCCAAAGGCACCTCGGTAGACAGACCTGATGATCTACTTCCAAAAAATCAGCCATTGAAAACACTATGGAGCCCAGTTCTACTCTGACACACATTGGGGCACCATGAATTGAAGTTGACTCTATGGTAACTGGTTTTGCATGTCACACTGGTTCTGTGAAAAGCCTGGGCTACCACAGTGAGCTTGATATCTGCCTTACTAACCATAAACCACTAGCATTTACTGAGCATATACTATGTGAAGATTAAGTTACCAAAAAAGCGGGACTACTCATTTGTATTTCAATATGGAATATGTTTTACGGTGATCTTTTTATTGCTCTTGTTTTGTTTACTTTCTCATGTTCAGATTTATCTCTCTCAGGGAAGCCAAGTCTGAAAACTTTTAAATTTTCATGGCTAGTGCTTATATGTGTAATCATGAGGGCAGTGGGTCATCTATATGGAAAACCTTCAACTTAGTACTCTCAGAGGGGTAAAAAGGAATGGCCCCAGACTGTGGTTCTAAGCTTGCTGCATCATCCCATCCCCATCCCAGGAATTCTCCAGAATAGTTCAGCAGCAGCAGCAGCACATCCCACCCCACCAGTGCAGGACAACAAGAATCTGTAGTCTTGTATGTGGGAAGGAAAAAGACATCACATCAGTAAAGAAGGTGAAAATGAGATTATGTTTGGGGAGTAATTAGACAAGTCTGGCTACAGCATAGGGTTCACATAAGGGAACAGTGGCATTTGAGACTGAAAAGGTAGGCTAGGGAGAGAGCAGAGGAGGCCATGAAAGTCTGGTAAGATATTGGGTTGTATCCTTAATCAAGATCGAGCCACCAAAACTTTTGGGGCTTTTATGAGCTAGGGTCTAGGAAAAGGAGGTTGAGAACATCAACCAGTTAAGAACTTCTGCTGTAAGCCCACTAGGCCTGGCATAACTCAAAGGGCTATGAGAATGTTCCAGAACATATGAGTCTCATCTGCATTTCGTCCTCATCCCAAGACATTCAGGAAACTTCTGAAGCCCCTTCCACTGCTTACAGTTGAGTTGAAGGGATAGAAGAGTCGGCCACCCCTATGGGCCTGCCTTCACTGCCTCCATCCAGCCCTCTGTGACTGGGCATCCACTCACAGTCCCCACAATGTGTTCTCATTCCCTGAAAGAAGTCATCAGCGCCCTGGCGTGGCTGCAAAAATGAAAAAGAAAAGCATATTACAGTTGATGATGAAGATACTATGTGTTCTCCACGTGGGACACTCCACTATTGGGCCCCAGGGGTCTACGGTAATACTCCCAGCTTTCCCAGGCTCCTCTCTTTTGCTCACCTTCTCTCTGATTCCTGGGGAACCCTCGTTCTTAGCCTGTGCTCCTCATCAGCACTGGGGGAAAGTTGCTCCTTCAAAGCCTCACTCATGTTCTTCCAAATGGAGGCTCCTCCTCTGCTCCCTCTCCTACAGTCCTTTCTCTCCTCCTGCCACAGCTTAACATCCAGCTGACACGGCAGCCTGCAGTTCTGGGTCCTCAGCGTGCAAGGATTGTTGGACCATTTACTATAAATACGGTTGTTTACTTGAAAACTCTTTGTGGCCTCTGTTTTGTGTGTTTTGTGGATGGTGTATGTGTGTGTTTTATCTCTTCTAGGCTACTGGTCTCTGTACTTTTATATAGTGAATCACATCCTCCTCCAAAACCACCACCATCTGTCAGTTTGTCAGACTGTGATGGCTTACATGTTGCTGTGATGCTGGAGGCTATGCCACCTGTATTTCAATATGAGCAGGGACACCCATGGTAGGCAGGTTTCAGCTGAGCTTCCAGACTAGGACAGACTATGAAGAAGGACCTGCTAATATAATTTTTTTTAAAATTGACAAGTGTAAACCTTATGGATAACAGCGTAACATTGTCTGATATAATGCCAGATATGAGCTCCTCAGGTTGGTAGGCACTCAGTGAGACTGGGGAAGAGCTGCCTCCTCAAGGTAGAGTCGACCTTAATGACATGGATCAAGTCAAGCTTTCAGGACCTTCAGTTGCTGATGTGGCACAACTCAAAATGAGAAGAAACAGCAGCAAACATCTAATAATAATCAGAACATAGAATGTATGAAGTATGAATCTAGGAAAATTATAAGTCATCAAAATTGAAATGGGACACATAAAAATCTATATTCTAGGCATGAATGAGCTGAAATGGACTGGTATTGGCCATTTTGAATTGGAAATCATCTGGTGTACTCTTCCAGGAATGACAAATTGAATAGGAATGTCATCGCATTCATTGTCAAAAAGAACATTTCAAGACCTGTCCTGAAGTGCAATGCTGTCAGTGATAGGATAATATCTATATGCCTATAAGGAAGACCAGTTCATACAGCTATTATTCAAATTTACTCATCAACCACTAATGCCAAAGAGAAAGAAATTGAAGATTTTACCAACTTCTTCAGTCAGAAATTGATCAAACATGCAATCAAAATGCATTGATAATTACTGGTGATTAGAATGCAAAAGTGAGAAACAAAAAGGAAGGATCATTAGTTGGAAAGTATGGCCTTGGTGATAGAAATGATGCGTGATATCATATGATAGAATTTGCAAGACCAATTACTTATTCATTGCAAATACTTTTTTTCAAAAACAAAAATGGCGACTATACACGTGGACCTTGCTGGATGGAATATATGGGAATCAAATCGACTACATCTGTAGAAAGAGATGATGGAGAAGCTCAATATCAGTCAGAACAAGGGTAGGGGCCTACTGAGGAACAGATCATCAACTGTTCATGTGCAAGTTTAAGCTGAAGCTGAAGAAAATTAAAACACGTCCACAAGAGCCAAAGTACAACCTTGAGAATATCCCACCTGAATTTAAAGACCATCTCAAGAATAGATTTGACACATTGAACACTAATGACCAAAGACCAGACAACTTGTGGGATGAGATCAAGGACATACATGAAGAAAACAAAAGGTCATTAAAAGAAACAGGAAAGAAAGAAAGAAAAGACCAAAATGGATGTCAGATGAGACTCTGAAGCTTGCTCTTGAACGTAGAGTAGCTAAAAGGAATGGAAAAAATGATGAAGTAAAAGAGAAGACACAGTAAAGTATTATGATGAAATGTGCAAAGACCTGGACTTAGAAAACCAAAACGGAAGAACACGCTTGGTATTTCCCAAGCTGAAAGAACTGAAGAAAAAATTCAAGCCTCGAGCTGCAGTATTGAGGGGTTCTATGGGCAAAATGTTGAACAATGGAGGAAGCATCAAAAGAAGATGGAAGGAATACACAGAGTCACTGTACCAAAAAGAACTGGTAGATGTTCAACCATTTCAGGAGGTAGCATATAATCAAGAATTGATGGTATTGGAGGAAGAAGTCCCAGCTGCACTGAAGGCATTGACAAAAGACAAGGCTCCAGGAATTAATGAAATATCAGTTGAGATGTTTCAACAAATGGATGCAAGGCTGAAAGCACTCACTCATCTATGCCAAGAAATTTGGAAGACAGGTACCTGGTCAACTGACTGTCAGAGATCCATACTTGTGCCCATTCCAAAGAAAGGTGATCTAACAAAATGCAGAAATTATTGAATAATATCATTAATATCATGTGCAAGTAAAATTTTGCTGAAGATCATTCAAAAATGGTTGCATCTGTATATGGACAGGGAACTGCCAGAAATTCAAGCTTGATTCAGAAGAGGACGTGGAAGGAGGGATATTAATGCTGATGTCAGATGGATCTTGGCTAAAAGCAGAAAATGCCAGAAAGATGTTTACCTGCATTTTATTGACTGTGCAAAGGCATTCGACTGTGTGGATCATAACAAATGATGGATAACATTGTGAAGAATGGGGATTCCTGAACTCTTAATTGTGCTCATGAGGAACCTGTACATAGACCAAGAGACAGTCGTTTGAGCAGAACAAGGGGATAATGCCTGGTTTAAAATTGGGAAATTTGTGCCTCAGGATTGTATCCTTTCACCATACTTATTCAATCTGTATACTGAGAAACTGGACTATGTGAAGAAGAACCCAGCATCAGAATTGGAGGAAGACTCGCTAACAACCTGAGATATGCAGATGACACAACCTTACTTGCTGAAAGTGAAGAAGACTTGAAGCACTTACTGATCAAGATCAAAGACCACAGCCTTCAGTATGGATTACACCTCATAATAAAGAAAAGGAACATCCTCACAACTGGACCAATAAGCATCATAATAAACAGAAAAAATATTGAAGTTGTCAAGATTTTCATTTTACTTGGGTCTACAATCAGTGCCCATGGAAGCAGCAGCCGAGAAATCAAACAATGCATTGCATTGGGCAAATCTGCTGCATAAGACCTCTTCTAAAGTGTTAAAAAGCAAAGTTGTCACTCTGAGGATTAAGATGCACATGACCCAAGCCATATTAATTTCAATCCCCTCATACACGTGTGAAAGCTGGACTGTGAAGGAGAATTGATGCCTTTGAATTATGGTATTGGCAAAGAATATTGAATATACCATGAACTGCCAGAAGAATGAACTAATCTGTCTTGGAATAAGTACCACCAGAATGCTCCTTAGAAGGGAGGATGGCAAGACTTCGTCTCTTGTACTTTGGACATATTATCAGGAGGGACCTGTCCTTGGAGAAGGACATCATGGTTGGAAAAGTAGAGGGTCAGTGAAAGAGAGGAAGACCCTCAATGAGATGGATTGGCACAGTTGTTGCAACAATGGGCCCAAACATAGCAACAATTGTGAGGATAGGGAAGTACCAGGCAGTGTTTCTTTCTGCTGTACATTGAAACACTATGAGTCAGAACTGACTCGATGGCACCTAACTACAAAATAGTGGCAGCTATGCCACTGGTATTTCAAATACCAGCAGGATCAACCATGGTAGACAGGTTTCAGTGGAGCTTCCAGACTAAGAAAGACTAGGAAGAAGGTCTTGGCAATCTACTTCTTAAAAATTGGCCTGTGAAAACCTTCCTTTAGATAAATCTATCTCTCCATATATACTTGTATATATATACCCTTCATTGGTTTCCATTCTCTAGAGAACCCAACATAAGATCTTTGGTACTGAAAGTGGTTCTAGATAAACAAAATCATAAGAATGAGTTTTCTGAATTGGTTCTCACCAATGCTAGTCTTAAAGGGTCTGATGACTCAGCCTCCAGTAGTAAAGAGAGCACTGCTAATCCGTGGGGGGAGGCTGCAATAAAAATATGCAAAATATCATTACCAATGGATCAAACATTTGTGATAGACAAGGCTCTGGGTGATTGCATATTTGATACTTTTCTACAATTTTGTCAGAATGAGAAATATAAGGAGCAGGTTAGTTGGTCCTGCTTCACTAGACAAAGTAGTGAAAGAAAGAGATGAGCTCAGAGCTTCAGAGTCACACCTCAAGCATCACATAAAAGACCTGAAGGTTGCCACTTGTGCCCTGAAAGAAAGCCTCATTTCTTGTAGTAACTGAGTTGATATTGCCAAAAACCAAACCAAGAGTTGTACAGTAAGAGTGGATGAATTACAATGCCAATTGAATTCTCAATCTCAAATGGCGTCTAAAGTTAAAGTGAAGGCATTGGTTTGGAGAAAATGAGATCCTGAAACTGGGATGGGGATATATGGGTAGATAATCAGGAAGCTGGGGGCATTGAGCCATTAAATTCCATCGAATCACTCCTGCCAACAGAATCAGCCCTCTTACTCTCATCTGAAAAGATTACTCCATCTTTGTCTGCTAAGCCACTCTCTCTAGTAAAACCACTATCCCTTCCACCCTCATCTGATGAGATTTACTCAGCTGTTTCTGAAGAGCCTATGACTGAGATATCACCTGGGGCAGCGACTGGAGCATTGTGTGGGGCATTGCTTGAGGCAGATACCTTAAAAGACATTGTTTAATGTACACAGAGCCCACCCTCGCCACCCATTTTTGCTTCTGGACCTATAACTAGACTTATGTGACAGCAAACCCCAAAAGGTGAAGTACAAAGTGTGACCCAGAAGAAGGTATGCTACATTCCAAAAGAACTACTTGATTTTTCTAATATATACAGACAGGAACCTGGGGAATATGTGTGAGAATGGCTGTTAAGGGTGTGGGATAATTGTGCAAGAACATAAAATTGGATCAGTCTGAGTTTATTGATACAGGGCCCACTAAGCACAGATTCTTCATTCAATGTTTCAGCTAGAGAGATTAGAAAAGGATCTAATAGTTTATTTGGTTGGTTCACTGAAGTGTGGATTAAGCAGTGACCTACAATAAATCAAAATTGAAATGCCAGACCTGCCTTGGGAGACTATAGAAGAAGGTATCCAAAGGCTTAGGGAAATTGGCATGTTAGAGTGAATTTATCAGACCCACATGTGGAGTGTCCAGAACACACACCTTTCACCACAACTTTGAGGAATAAATCTATGAGGGGAGCTCCAGAGTCCTTGTAGTGTGCTGTGACTGCTAGTTTATGTAAGTCAGATTTGACAGTAGGAACTGCCCTAGATGAATTAAGTCACCTAACTACAATGGACCCCATGGGGTAGGGGCCAGAGCCAGGACTCAATCAACAAAGACAAGATGGGCAAGGTTACTATAATGAACAGCAGAGTCAAAGAAGTAATCAGAATAGTGTGACTCCTATGGACTTATGGCACTGGCTGCTTAGTCATGGTGTCCCTAGGAGTAAAATAGATGGGAAATCTACTAAATATTTACTTGATCTGTACAAGCAAAAGAATTCTGGGTCAAGTGAATGGTAGTCTAACTTGAATCACCAGAATAGTCACAGCCCCTTAATCAAGTCCCAGGCTTGATCTAGTTTACAGACCCACAACCCCTTGAATGAAGGAGAGGTTGGGTCTCCTTGAGGAAGGACCACACCACACTGCCAAAAATTTATACTGTTAATCTTTCTCCCAGCCTTTCCAAGGGATTTATGACCTTTTTATGAGAGTGACTGTTCACTGGGGAAAAGAAAATAATCAGACTTTTCAGGGATTACTGGACACTGGCTCTGAACTGCCACTAATTCCAGGAGGCCCAAAACATCACTGTGGCCCACCAGTCAGAGTAGGGGCACATGGGGATCAGGTTACTAACGGAGTCTTAGCTCAGGTCTGTCTCACATTGGGTCCAAAGTGTCCCTGAACCTATCCTTTAGTGATTTCCCTAGTTCCAGAATGCATAATTGGAATAGACATACTCAGCAACTTGCAGGACCCCCACATTGGATTCATGATATGTGGAGTAAGGGGTATTATTGTAGGAAAGCCACTAGAACTGCCCTCACCTAGGAAAATAGTAAAACAAAAGCAATACTGCATTCCTGGAGGGATTGCAGAGATCACTGTCACTATTAAGGATTTGAAGGATTCAAGAGTGGTGATTCCAACACCATCCCCATTCAACTCGTCTATTTGGCCTATACAAAAAACAAATGGATCTTGGAGAATGATAATGGATTATTGTAAACTTAACAAAGTGCTGACTCCAACTGCAGCTGCTGTTATAGATGTGGTTTCATTGCCTGAACAAACGAATATATCTGGTACCTGGTATGCAGCTATTGACCCGGCTAGTGCCATTTTCTCCATACCTGTTTCAAAGAAACATCAGAAGCAGTTTGCATTCACCTGGCAAGGCCAGCAATACACCTTCACTGACTTATCTCAGCGGTATAGCAACTCTCTAGCCCTATGTCATCATTTAGTCTGCAAGGGCCTTGATTACCTCCCCCTTCCAGAAGAGGTCACACCGATCCATTACATTGGTGACATGTTGATTGGATCTAGTAAGGAAGAAGTATTAATATCAATGACTCTAGACTTACTGGTAAGACATTTGCATGCTAGAGGATAGGAAATTAATCCAAGAAAAATTCAGGAGCTTTCCACCTCAGTGAAATTTCTAGGGGTCCAGTGGTATGAGGCATGTCAAGATATTCCTTCCTTCTAAAGTGAAGGATAAGTTGTTAAGTCTATCCCCTCCTACAAGTAAAAAGGAGGCACAACACCTGGTGGGTACAGAACAAGAAAAGGTTCTGCAACACATTCAAGTTGCCATACAAACCTCCCTGCAACCTGGGCCATATGATCCGGCCAATCCAATGGTGCTTGAAGTGTTAATGGCAGATAGAGATGCTGTTTGGAGTCCTTGGCAAGCCCATGTTGGTGAATCACAGCGCAGACCCATTAGAATTTTGGAGCAAAACCCTGCCGTCCTCTGCAGGTAACTAATCTCCTTTGAGAAACGGCTTTTGGCTTGTTACTGGGCCTTAGTAGAGACTGAACACTTGACCACGGGACACCAAGTCACCATGCAACCTGAGCTGCCCATCATGAACTGGGTGTTGACTGACCCACAGAGTCATAAAGTTGGACTACACAACAACACTCCATCATTAAATGAAAGTCATCTATATGAGATCAGGCTCAAGTAGGATCTAAGGCACAAGTAAATTGCCCAAATGCCCATGGTCTCCACTACTGTCACATTACCTGCCCTCTCCTAGTCTGCACCTATGGCCTCATTGCGAGTTCCTTATGATCAGTTAACTGAAGAAGAGAAAACTCGTGCCGATTAGCAGTCAATCGCTTTAATGACTGTGCCGCTAGGGCTCCTTACATATATATATCTTTGTTTTCTTCCCTCCTTTATTCCATTACTTATGATAAAATATAAGATGTAAATGGGGCTAGTGCATTTTCAGTTCGTATGTTAGTTGTATCATGTCAGCAGAAAGTATGACTTTATAATTGTCTTTATTTAGAGATTATGCATGATTTAAGGAGATGTGTACAGGTGTCAACTTGACAAGGGGTGGACAGTGATGTTTAAG
The DNA here is from genome assembly GCF_000243295.1 of Trichechus manatus latirostris. Classification (NCBI taxonomy): domain Eukaryota; kingdom Metazoa; phylum Chordata; class Mammalia; order Sirenia; family Trichechidae; genus Trichechus; species Trichechus manatus. Next base: position 5,087,972 of record NW_004444029.1, read on the forward strand.
ATTATGTGTCACCTTGGCTAGGCCATGATTCTGAGTGGTTTGGTAGATGATATGTAATCATCCTCCATTTTGATTCAATGTGAGCAGCCAATCAGTTGACAGGCCAATCAGTAGAAAGTCCAATCAGTTGAAAGCCAATAGTTCCCTTAGGGGTGTGGCCTGCATCCAATATATATGGATGTTCTGGCAAAGCTCTCTCTGGATCCTGGATACAACTCATCATCCTCTGACCTCCAGCTCTTGGGACATGAGCCAGTAGCCTTCTGCCTGACCTGCCGATTTTGGGTTCGTCAGCCCCTGCAACCACGTGAGTCAGGAGAAGCCTCCAGCTTTATGCTTGACCCATGAATTTGGAACTTGCCAGCCTCCACAACTGCAGGAGCCATTTCCTTGAGATAAATCTCTCTCTATATATATATTTATTTATACATATACACTTCACTGGTTTTGCTCCTCTAGAGAACCCAGCCTAAGACACCAACCATGTGGATCTTTATTTATTTTGAATAACATTCACAGGCTAACTGTACTAATACATCACGTACCTTATAAAAAATATACAAAATAGGAATTAAGACAAGATAAAAATAAACGTAAGCTAATGTTCTCACATCTTCTTCCCACACTCCAGGGATCATCCTGTACACACACTCTGGGTGTGAACACCCTGATCTGGAAACTAGCACCCTGGACAATGCCCTCCTGGGTGGGCACAGGAAGAGCAGGGTTGGACAAATTAGAAATTGTAGAGGATTTCCTTTGTTTTCCTTCTCTATCTCCTGTTGACCAAAACTGAAAAGCATTTTCACATCCAATATGTCCTTTTAATTCACCATATCACGAACACAGGAAATCATGGGTGGGCCTGTGGTGGGCCAGGACTCTCCTGGGTCCGCAACCTTCCACATGATCAAACAGAAAAGTCTCATGGGTGGAGGCGGTCTTAAACAGGGCTCAGAAGGAGAGGCAGTGGTGGTTCAGTGGCCAATATACCTCGTGGGCAGCCACCACCCATCTGTCTGTGGAGGCTTGTGTGTTACTTATGATGGAGCTTCCAGACTAAGAAGAACTAGGAAGAAAGACCTGATGATCTACTTCTGAATATCAGCCAGTGAAAACCTATGGATCACAATGATCTGATCTGCAACCAATCACAGGGATGTTGTAGGACTGAGCAGCGTTTTGTTTCCTTGTGCATGGGGTTGCCATGAGTCAGGGATGACTTGACAGCAGCTAACAACAACAGGGCTCAGCAGAAGGGAATGACCAGCAAAGGGATGGAAAGAGGAAGTTCCAGAGGGACTAACGACCTGAAAGCTGGAGGGAAGAAAGAACGAGAGTCTGGGGTGAGGCTTTCCTGGGCTAAAGCAGAGAAACCGAGCGGAGAGCAGGGCCAGGGTGAGGGCATCTTTGGTGTCGAGGAGAGGAAGGGGACTCATGGCACCCCATGTGTTTCAGAGTAGAACTGTGCTTTATAAGGTTTTTAATGGCTGATTTTTGGAATTAGATCTCCAGGCCTTTCTTCCTAGTCTGTCTTAGTCTGAAAGCTCTGCTAAAATCTGTTCAGCATCATAGCATCACACAAGCCTGCACTGACAGACAGGAGGTGGCTGCATATGGGGTGCATTAGCCAGGAATTAATTGAACCTGGGTCTCCCACATGGAAGGTGAGAACTGTACCACTGACCCACGATTGCCCCTCCTTCACTCTAGGTATATTGAAACACCAACCTTTCAGTTAGCAGCAGAGCACACTAACGATTTGTCCCACCCTCTAGTGGGAAGACAGAGGGAAGGAAGTAGATAATTAGGACCCTGGGATTGGCGGGAAGGGAAGAAGGAGTAGAATGAGGGAAGAGAAGGAAGGGTTCACACCTTAAGCCTCCTCATCTAGCGTGGGACTGATCAGCCTCGCACTGGCTCCTTATCTGAGCCCTCAGGAGGGACCTGTCCTCTGTCCAGGCCCCCACAGCCTTTGGTCCCAAAGCCCTGAAGCCCATTCTTGAAGGCCCTCCTGAGCCTGGGGCTACTGAACAGCAGGATGGTGGAGTGCAGGGAGACGCCGGCGTAGGTCACCACCTGCCAGGCAAAGTACCAGTGGCACTGCAGGGGCATGAACTTCATCACGGCCACAAGCACAGATAGGAAGTAGGATGTGTAGAAGACAAGGAAGAAGCCCAGCGACTTAAGTGCCATGATGTGTGCCTGGGTGCTGGGGTTGCCCGGCCGGGGCCTGCCCGACTGCATCTGGTGCAGATGCCTGCGCAGAGAGAACATGAGCAGAGCGGTGGATGCCAGGAACAGCAGAAAGGGCGGTGAGAGAGCCAGCATCTCGTGGAACAGGAATAAGTTCCCATATAAGATCCTCGCCCAATCAGCCCAGCTGCCATTGGTGTGGAGAGGCTGGGAGACCTGCATAAGAGTCACAATGGTATTTCCAGTGGCCGAGGGAATGGTGGTCAGGACGGAGATGGCCAGGGAGCCCAGCAGCAGCCTGGGCACAGAGCAGGAAATCCTCCACCTGAGCCAGAGGAAGGTGGGGTGGGAGAAGGAGGCAATCTTCACACAGTAGAAGACAGAGAGCAAGGCATTCAGCCAGAAGCTGAGTGTGTTGCTGAAGTCCCAGAGGATGTCCAAATAGTGCACTCTGTGGCCGAAGTTGAGGATGACCAGAAAGTTGTTCATGAAGGTTATGCCATGCAGGCTGAACCGGGAGGCAGACAGGCAGGCCACAATCATGTCCCCCTTGGGCAGAGCCTGGCCCTGCACCCCTTCCCAGCCCAGCACGGCAGCCATGATGCCGTTCTGCAGCATGGCAACCAAGGACTCCAGGAAGAAGATGGCCATGAAGAACAGCGTGGGCAGGGAGGGCATCTTATCCCAACCTGAACTCAGAACACATCCACAGGCAGAACAGCTCTCAACCAGCAGACCCAGAAACGTCTCTCCTCAGTCTGGCCCAGAATCACAGCTACTGCCCAGGACTGGAGAAGCGGCTCCCCCTGAGCTCCTCGCATGCAAATCACTCCATCTCATTGACACCAGCCTCTATTTGCGTAGCCTGAATTTGCCTGTTTCTTATCTGAGCAGATGTGAGGAAATGCCAACAGAACAGAGTCTGGGGGATCAAAACGCCCATCTGTGCACATTATTTCTCTTTTGTTATTATTATGGTAGAATATATAATAAAACATTTGTCATTTCAACCATTTTTAAGTGTAAATTCAGTGGCGTTAACCACATTCACCATGTTGTGCAACTATCATCACTAAGGGGTTTGCACATTATTTCTTAACCTTACTATTCTGTTCTGAATTCTTCTTAAGAGATTCCCTTACCCCCGTTTTCGTCCCCAAAGAAACCTCCATCAGCCACAAACCAACCCTGACCATCCATGTCCTGGGCTAATATTTGATCCAGTAGCCTGTGTATACTGTAATAAGCCCTTTTCCTGAATAAGTGGAGGTCTCCAGGTGGTGGAAATGATTTGTGCTCAGCTACTAACCTAAAGGCTAGCAGTTCAAACCCATCCAGCTGAGCCGTGGAAGAAAGACCTGGTGATCTGCTTCCATAAAGATCACAGCCCAGAAAACAGTGGCAGTTCTACTCTGTAACATACGATGTTGCTGTGAGTCAGAACGGACTTGATGGCCACAGGTTTGTTTTCCTAATAGGTGGAGGAGGAAGGAATCCATACCTGCAAGGCATGGAGCCATGACTCCAGATACCCACCCTTCTGAATGCTCTCGGTGCCCAAGGCCCCATGGCCAACTCCCTATTGGAGGTCAAGAAGACTCCAGTTGAAACATGGATGTCCCTGATGTGCTAACCTCGAATCTGTTAGCCACTAACACCTTCTCAACAGTGTGTCTGGAAAACTAAAATTAATGAGCCCCTGGTGGGTAATTGCCCAACAACAACTGTCTCCTTTGCCATGAGACCAGAAGAACTGAATGGTGCCCAGATACCATTACCAGGGGGGCATGGTCAACATGGCAGAGTAGTTAGATGTTTCCTATATCTCTCTTACAACAAAGACCTGGAGAAACAAGTGATTTGATTCTATGTGAATATCTGGGAGGCCTGAACAAGTCTGAGTAATACGGGAGAGGGAGACCACCTGGAAGAGGTGAGGGGGGCTAGAGCTGCGGTGGCGAAACTGCAGTGCCACAGCCACGCCGGTCCGTGGTGAAGCAGGCAAACAGCTGTGCTGTGCATGCGCTCGGGAAGCAGTTTACACATTGAGAGAGACCCGGTGGCAGAGATTCTGCTGGGACACTCCGAACCAGTGAAGAGCAGCTCCCAAGAGGATAGGATAAGTGCGTGCGTGCACCCTTTCGCAAGGATTAAAAAAAAAAAAGCCCTTTTGGGAAAAATCTCTCTCCCTTTTACCTCCTCCCTCTGTGCTTTACACCAGGAGTCCACTGGGCCGGAAGTAGATCCCAAAAGGTGCCCCGACCCATTCTCCTGGCCTTGGAGAGGGAACAAATAAGTTGCTGGCTCCCCTAGGCCAGGAACACAGGGTTGGCACAGCTCCTTTGCTGGGCACAGATATCAGGGGTCCACAGACTCTGAGCGCCTTACACCGCTGTATAGACTTGTGGGGACCCATCTCAACAGCATTAGTCCTTGCTGCCACAGTACAACAGGGCAAACACCTGAAGTTTAACTTCAACTGCTTCAGCTGTGAACTGGCAGATCTGTGACCCTCGAAACAGCCCTGCCCCTTAAGTAGGAACTTTTATCGATCTGTAGCAGGGGCTTGAGGACTGGTAATATCACCTAAAGTGCCTAGTCACCAGCTACAGGAGTTCAAGAAAAAGTGGTGCCCTCGAGTCTTTACAGCCAACAGAGTGGGGAGCTCATAGTCTGGCTGCAAAACACACCTACCTACTCACCCTAGAGACACACTTTCCTCTCAGACTCTCAGGGGCAGCCGTCAGCCCCCTGCCTGGCTCAGCCCGTGATCCCCTACCACAGCCAGAGTCCAGTGCCTGCACCAATCACCCATGCCTCTCTAGGACTGGCGGTGACAGCCTGCATCACACACTTGGTGACCAACTGCCTGAACACCTGAGCTGAACCCATATAGGAAAATTTAATGGACTCCATACTTACTTACAGAACTAACTGCCTGGTGACAGGACTTTAGAGATCCAAACGTGTCAAAAATCAAAACTAGTGCACACAAGCAGCCTATTTGGGCATATCAAAACAAAACAAAATAAGAAGCTAGGTCTCACTAAGCAAATACAAAATAAAATTATAATAAATTATTGACGGCTCGAAGACAAAAGTCAATATCAAGTCACATAAAGAGGCAGTCCATGATGGCTTCAGCAAGCTCCCAAA
>NW_004444029.1:5093572-5094718 GCF_000243295.1 Trichechus manatus latirostris
AGAAAACTTCCCTGATATCATGAAAGATGAAAAGATATCTATCCAAGAAGCTCATCGAACCCCACATAAGGTAGATCCAAAAAGAAAGTCACCAAGACATATTATAATCAAACTTACCAAAACCAAAGATAAAGAGAATTTTAAGAGCAGCTAGGGATAAAAGAAAAGTCATCTAGAAAGGAGAGTCAATTAGAATAAGTTAGGACTACTCAGCAGAAACCATGCAGGCTAGGAGGCAATGGGATGACATTTTTAAAGCCTTGAAGGAAAATAACTGTCAGCCAAGAGTTATATATCCAGCAAAACTGTCTCTCAAATATGATGGCAAAATTAGAGCATTTCCAGATAAACAGAAGTTCAGGGAATTTGCAAAAACCAAACCAAAATTACAACAAATACTAAAGGGAGTCCTACAGTTAGATAATCAATAACACCAGCTAACAATGCAAGACTAGAACACAGGACAGAGCAACCAGATATTGACTCAGGTACGGAAATTGAAAATACGTCAAAACTAAAACATTGAAAATAGGGAAACAGGTATCAATATGTGAAAAAGGATAATATTAAAACAAAGAAAGAGGAACGTAAAAAATAGAGACATTTATTTTCTATATGGAGGGGAAGTTAAGGCAATATAAAGTAATAAAAGACTGGTATAAACTTAGAAAAATAGGGGTAAATACTAAGGTAACCACAAAAGAATCTAACAATCCTACAAATCACAATAAAAAAGTAGAAAAATATAAAGACCCAGCAAACACAAAATCTACAACAAAGAAAAGGATGAAAAAAATACATAAAGAAAAACGACTCAGCACAGAAAATTGAGGAGAACGAAGAAACTGTAAACAACACACAAAAAGAGCTATCAGGATGACAGCACTAAACTCATACCTAGCAATAATTACACTGAATGTAAACAGACTTAATGCACCAATAAGGAGATGGAGAGTGGCAGATTGGATAAAAAAAACATGATCCATCTATATGCTGCCTACAAGAGACGCACCTTAGACTTAAAGACACAAACAGGCTAAAACTCAAAGGATGGAAAAAAAATATATCAAGCAAACAACACTCAAAAAAGAGCAGGAGTGGCAATATTAATCTCTGACAAATAGACTTTAAAGTAAAATCCACCAC
>NW_004444029.1:5095818-5113694 GCF_000243295.1 Trichechus manatus latirostris
TAGAAGGGAAATTCCTCAATATAATTAAGGGCATTTATACAAAACCAACAGCCAACATCACCCTGAATGGAGAGACTTTGAAAGCATTCCCCTTGAGAACAGGAACCAGGCAAGGATGCCCTTTATCACCACTATTATTCAGCATTGTGCTGGAGGTCCTAGCCAGAGCAGTTAGGCTAGAAAAAGAAATAAAGTGCATCCAAATAGGTAGGGAAGAAGTCAAAGTATCTCTATTTTCAGATGATATGATCTTATACACAGATACCATTACCAAACATTTTGATCAAAGATTCTGTAGAAGAATCTTCATCAAAAGGGGAGGAATGCATAATAGAATTTCAAATTCTCATGGAATCCAGACTTTCTGGAGTCGTAGAGGCTGGATGAACCCCTGAGCCTATTTCCCTGAGATAATCGTTAAACCTTAAACCATAATTACCCCCTGAAGTCTTCTTTAAACTAAATAGTAGTTGAGCTTAATTAGTAAAAAATGTCTGCCTTGAGCATCGTGCTGTTTTAAGATCTAGCTATATGGAAGCAAATTGACAGTAGCAACTCGAAAGATTAGATAGGAATCTTAGGGGGCAGTGAGTTTATGTTAATGGAGGAGGAACAATTTGGAAAAGGTGGGTGAGAATGGTTGCACCACTCAATGAATGTAATCAGTGTTACATGTAGAAACAGGTTGACTTGGTGTGTGTTCTAAGGTGTATATTTTTAACAGCAAAAATAAGTTAAATTGCTGTTAAAATAAAAAATAATTCATCAGCTCCTAGAAGGCTCTGAGGAAATGAGAGAGAGAGGAGATGAGTTGTAATGAGAAGAGCAAGAAAGAGAAGGGAAACTAGGAGGTCAGATCCTGACAGGGCTTCACATTAGGGGCTTGAGACGGGGAGCGGGGAGCAGGAGAGACTTGAGGCAGAGCTGGCTGCAGGGAGGGACACTCATGTATGGGAAGCCTTGTCCTGTCATAATACTTAGGCTCATAACGGCCAACCTGTTAGAACACTTTGCAAAGTATAAGTGATTGAACACGTGTTGCATTTTGCCTCCTCCACAAGCCACACACAGGGATGCTGGTTCAGGTGGGCTGACCAGAGGCAAGGAACCATCCAAAAAGTCCAGCTGAGGGGGGCCCTCGAAGGCCAAATGCATATGAACGTAAACAAGGCTAAACAAGAGGGGCAAGGGAGAGGGGGCAGAAGGGTAGCAAAAAGCGGGTGGAGGGGGAAGAGCAGAGCAGGGCACCTCCCCGCCATGTCCAGGTTCCCAGGGTCGGGCCACCACCCTGCACCGCGACAGCTCACAGAAAACGGCCTCGCTGTCCACTTTCTATGGTCTCTTTTCAGCTTTCACAGGGGAGAGGTTTGTGTGAGAATGATTAAAAATGAGGACAAACCTTCATAGTGGAGACCTCAGGAAGGGAGGTTTCCACTAACTGTCAGCTATGGCATTGGCTTAGAGAGTGCTTTGATTTTCATGAACTCTAGTAAGACTGAGAGAAGACGGCCCAATCACATCACTTGTTTTGCAACAAAGAGTCAGTGACTTGGTTCATTCTTTGCGTGGCTTCCTCTTCTCAAGGGTAGCAGCATTGAGTGGCTTTTGTATACTTCAAAACATTGTGGCTCTTTTCGGAATCCTCTATCGAGAGGTCAGCTTCATGATATCTTGCAGAAGCAAGTCGAGGCCACAGCACTCACACCCTGCTGCATCTGAAGTTAACCAGGTGCCCATTGTGCTCACAGCAACCTTCCTCCCAGCTGTCCTCACCATGGCACACTTTCCCGGAGCCAGATTCCACCAGACTTTTCCTTTCCTGCAGCTACAGCTCGGCAAAGTGGGTGTTTTCTTCATGTCAGTACTCTTTGATTTGTTGTCAGCTGCTGTCAAGTCGGTCCTTGACTCACAGCAGCCCCATGCACAACAGAACTAAATGCTGCCTGGTCCTGTGCCATCCTCATGATCAGTTGTGGATCAGAAACACTGTGATCCCCAGGGTTTTCATCGGCTCATTTTTAGAAGTAGAAGGCCAGAGCTTTCTTCCTTGTCTGTCTTAGTCTGGAAGGTTCACTGAAACCTGTTCATCATCAGAGCAACACACAAGCCCCCACTGACAGACCAGTGATGGCCTTCCTTACAGGAAGGATGAAAGAGTGCCCTCTCCAGGCAGCTGTTCCCCCATCTCCGAGTGCTGCACCTGCTGTTTCTTACCCAGGTCCAATGCCCACTCGTACTTGGTGTCATGGATTGAATTGTGTCCCCCAAAAACATCTGTCATCATGGCTGGGTCATGATTCCCAGTATCATATGATTGTGTACCATTTTGTAAATCTGATGTGATTTCCTTATGTGTTGTAAACTCTGTCACTATGATGAGGTTATACCGATGAGGTTTACAAGATTAGATAGTGTCTTAATACAATCTCTTTTGAGATATAAAAGAGAGAAGAGAGCAGAGACATGTGGGAACCTCATACCACCAAGAAAGCAGTGCTGGGAGCAGAGTCCGTCCTTTGGACTTGAGGTTCCTGCGCAGAGAAGCTCCCAGACCAAGGGAAGATGGATGCATCACAAGGATCTTCCTCCAGAGCCGACAGAGAGAGAAAGCATTCTTCTGGAGCTGATGCCCTGAATTCGGACTTGTAGCCTACTGGACTGTGAGAGAATAAACTTCTCTTTGTTAAAGCCATCCACTTGTGGTATTTCTGTTAGAGCAGCACTAAATGAGTAAGACACTTGCCTCCAAAAGAGGCCACAAGACAAGCTGGTCGTCAGGGTCCTACCAGCCTGCAGCCACAGAAAAAGATGAGGTATTTCTCATGCGAGTTTGGGTCGTGTTTCTTTTCTCTAGGTGTTTCATGCCTGCAAATAAAGTGGATAAATTCTTTTCTGTAGAACGATCAGCAGCTTTCTCTGATGACGCTCAAGTCCTCCGTGAAATGGTGTTGAATGAGTAGCAGCAGGAAGCTGGCTTCCAGGAGAAAGATGCCTCAAAGAGCCACTTGCGCTTTCTTCACTTAGGTCCTCCTCACCGGTGAAGGGCTTTTGGGTGTCTGTTCACTAGTTTTTTTATTTGCTTTTTGTTTTCTTATTACATTCAAGAATGCATTGGGTCAGTGGGATGTAGAATGGTGCAGTCGCTGTGGAAAACAGTTTGGCAGTTCCTCAAAAAATTAAAAATAGAACTACCATATGACCCAGCAATTCCACTCCTAGGTATAGACCCAAAACAAGTGAAAGTTGTTGCTAAAGGATACAAAGTTTCTACCTGGGGTGACGAAAAACTTCTGGAAATAGATGGTGGTAATAGCTGGACAATTGGAGGACATAATTGATGTCGATGAATTGTACACTTAAAAATAGTTAAAATAGTGTACATTTTGTTATATATATTTTACAGCAATAAAATGTTTAAAAAGAAGAATGCACTGCGTTGTCTTAGTTGTTGCTGTTTTGGGGTACCATTGAGTCGATTCTGACTCACAGCCACCCCATGCGATAGAGAAGAACTGCTCAGTAGGTTTCCTAGGCTGTAATCGTTACAGGAGCAGATTGCTAGGTTTTTCTCCTGCAGAGCCGCTGGGTGGGTTCTAACCACCAACCTTTCAGTTAACAGCTGAGCACTTAACCATTACACCATCAGGGCTCCTTGGTCATCTTAGAAACATGAAGAAATATGTATTTCATGTGACGGGTTTGTGAATCTTGGTCCCCGTCTCCCACTGGACCTCAGCGTGGTCTGAGCTTCAGGAATACTTCCATCAACCTCTGTGGTTCCACCAGGATGGTGGCCCGTGCAGAGAAAGGCAGAGGGAGGAGGAAATAACTATACTTTCAATGATAACACTGCACAGAAATATTAAACTAAGCTCAATCACAAATTTAATGATGATTTACTTACAAAATAAGCTCTAAACATCTTTCTGGCCCTATAGACCTCCTATCATGTTTAAGTAGATAATTTATGATAAAAAAATTATTGGATCTAATAGCAATCAGGTATGCAGTAGAATTTTAGCCTTCTAAAAGTAATCTTGGGAATTTTATAAGTTTATAATCCTCAGTTATCAAAATGTGTCAACATAGTTAAATACAGTTCTAATTTACACACTTTCCTTTCAGATAAAACAAGCATTTTAAAATTATTTTTAGGATCATAACGTTAGTTTGGAAGGAACTCCAGAGTCCCGTTTTATTCTAAGTCAAACATCATTAGAACCATCCTTTCACTGTCAGTCTTGAGCCATTTGAGAAATTGGAAGCAATAAAATTAATTTCTAAAGGAATAAACCAATGTTATTCCCATAATGGGGTCCCTGGGTGGTGCAAAAGGTTAACACACTCAGCTGCTAACCGAAAGGTTGGATGTTTGAGTCCACCCAGAGGCACTTTGGAAGAAAAGCCTGGCAATCTACTCCTGAAAAATCACCCTTTGAAAACCCTATGGAGCGTAGTTCTACTCTGACATGCATGGGGGCACCATGAGTCAGAGTTGTCTGGACAGCAACAGGTTAACAGTTTCCGCCCAAAATGCCATAAACTCTACCGAGAGGTCTACAACCTACTGAAGGGATGAATCGCTTAATGACTTCTGACCTCTCGATCCAGAGGAGTGGAGGGTAAGAAAAGGATGGAGAAAACAGAGCCCCAGGCCTCATCCCCACTTCAAATGGAGTGGCTCTGTTTATATCTACTTTAGAGATGCAGCTTCTGCCTGAGACTTCAGTGCAAGGCAGAATCCACTGCAAAAACAAGTTGGAAACTGCTATGCTAGGTCAAAAGTCAACATAAAGGGAAAAAGACAGATTGAATAAATGCATCTTCTTCCACTCACTCTCCAAAATCCTCCTAAACTGACAGTAAAGGGGCTTTTTAAAAATTATTTTTGAGGCATCAGTTGAAAAGAACAGAGGGAATGAGAAAACAGAAAACATTTGGGAAGCTGGGAAGTAGAGGGAGGGGCCATAAAAGACGGCAGACACAAGAAAACAGAATCCTATGCATGCAAGAGGAAAGTCCAGGACAGACCTTACTTACACATGGGGTTTGCAGGAGACCAGAAAAAATCGATTAAAAGCCAGTTTAAGATTCAGATTCACAGATCATCTCCCCTTCTTTGCAGAGCTGGACAACCACCACCACCACCACTAACACCAACACCACAAGCACCACCACCACCACCAGCATCATCTCCATCACCACCACCATCACCAGCATCATCTCCATCACCATCACCATCACTGCCACCACCGCCGCCACCACCACCATCACCTTCACCACTATCACCACCACCACCACCACCATTACCACCATTACCATCACCACCGCCGCCACCACCACAATCACCACCATCACCACCATCACTACCACCACCACTACCATCACCATCACTACCACCACCATCACTACCATCCCCACTACCATCATCATCATCACCACCAGCACCACCACCATCATCACCATCACTACCACCACCATCACTACCATCCCCACCACCATCATCACCATCACTACCAGCGCCACCAGCACCACCACCACCATCACCACCCTTACCACCACCACCATTACCACCATCACCACCATCATCACCACCATCACCCTCACCACCATGACCACCAGTACCATAACCATGACCACCATCACCACCACCACCAGCACCACCACCACCACCCGGACCACCACCAACCTTAGGGAAGGACTGGAGGTGTGTCTCTGGTGAGGATAAAGCAGGGTCTCTGACCTGAACTCAAACTCAGTTGAAGGCAAGAGTACTATTCTGAAAATGGGAATTCTATGAACAAATATTCCTGGATGCTTTTGGCTGGATGTCACTTGGCTTCCAGAACACTGGTTCCCAGGCCTTCACTCTCAGGCCAGAGAGGAGGAGAGTCTTCTCCTAGAATCTGAACATTCGAAGAGGAAAGATCTAAAGACACTGACGTCAGAGGTTCCTCCAATAATGGGCCCAGCCAACCCCCAACAGTGAAGCATGGCCAGCAAGTCCAATTATGAGTTTTGATCTTCCAATCTGCCCCTTACTCCAATAAGCAGACAATAGGGGCTTGTGGGCATCTGGGGGGGAACCTCTAACATGGATAAGACCAAAGCAGAAAACACAATAGCAACATGGAGGGAAAAAGAATGCAAGGAGAATAAACTTTTCTCCAAAAAATGATTAATATTCTCAGAGCACTAAGAGAAGATAATGAAACACATACAATACAGGATGTTCTCCAAAAAGGACACTCAAGGTATAAAGGGACCTTGAGAATTAGAAACAGGATCTCTGAAATTAAAAACTCAATAAAAGACCTGGAAGCTAAAATGTTATGAAATCGCTCAGAAAGTGGAGAGTGGAAAAAAAAATGAACATAAAAAAACAAAAGAGACTACTAGCCCAGGATATCCAATATCCAACTAACTTGGGTTCTAGAAAGACAGAAATGTTGAATGGAAGGCAGAAACCGTCAGTGAAATAATTGAAGAAAATTCCCCAAAACTAAAGGACAGGAATCTTCACATTAAGAGACCCCTCCAAGTATCTGACCAGTCATCCTAAGATTTCAGAATATTAAGGGTAAGGAGCAGCTCCTACAAGCTCCCAGAGAGGGAGAAAGAGGAAGAGGAGGAGATCGTATGCAAAATATTAAGAATCAGAATGATTTTGGACTTCTCTAAAGTAACTTTGGAAGTTGGATGGCAATAGAGCAATGCCTTCAATATTCTTAAGGGAAATTATCTCCAATCTAGAATTCTCTATCTGGTAAAACAGACTTTTCAGACAAGCAAAATCTCAAAACATTTACTTTCTATGTCCTCTTTTTCTGGATGCTACTGGAGAAAATACTCCTCCAAATCTAGAGAGTAGGCATGATAAAGGAAGACATGGACATATCATTCAGGGCTCTCCAGAAAAACAGAACCAACAGGAGATGTATAGAAAGAGAGAGATTGAAAGAGAGACAGAGATTTATTTTAAGGAATTGGCCCATGCAATTATGGGGGCTGGCAAGTCTGAAATCCCCGGGGCAAGCGGCTGGCTGGAAACTCAGGGAAGATGTCTACGATACAATCTTAAGGCCAAATTTCTTCTCCAGGCAACTTCAGTTTTTGCTCTTAAGGCCTTGAACTGATTGGATAAAGCACACCCACATTATGTGTCAACTGATTGTAAATGTTAATTATATCTGCCAAACACCTTCACATCAACATCTCGACTAGTATTGGACCAAACAACTGGGCGCGGTAGCCTAATCAAGTTGACACATAAAGTTAACCATCATACGTGGGTACAGGCAATAAGGGATTCAAGATGAGAACGAGGCAAAGGGAGCCACAGGGCGATTGTAAAGGCAGATCTCAGGGTAAAGGGGGCAGCGTGGGGACAGATGGAGCAGGGCAGGAGGCTCCAGGGGAGGCGTTCTCGGGCAACTAAAATATCAGAATACCTGATGTGTCCAAAATTGTTGAGGAAGGTTTAGACCGTAGATAAAGGTTCAAGGGGGAAAAGCAAACAGAAACAAGGCAATTATTAACTCAACAGAAAACAAAGGTTTGCAGAGGAAAGAACAAGTAACTGTAGTGTGACATATGGGTCAGCCACGAGGAGCATTTACACTGTCGTAAGAGTGAAAACACTAAATGTCGGTTTAACCAACATTATGATCCAACCCTAGTGAAAAGCAGGGGATATAAAGGGCGTATCCTGGCCATGGCGGGGGGAGGAAGAATGAAGAAGTCTTCACACTCCATAGTGGGAAGTAATGTCCAAGACCGGGAAAGAAGAAGCAGCAAAGCAAGCACATAATTTAAAGACAAAGACACATACCCTTGCACATACACACCACACACACAGGCACATACAGACACACACACGCACACACACACGCACACACCATATATACATGCACGTAGAGAAACTCGTGCACACACACATTCTCAAACATACACAGTCACACACAGACACATATACGAGCACACGTGCACACAGAGACACACATATACACACGTACTCACACACACCCAAGTCACACACAGACACACATAGGCATACCCACACATGCATGCACACAGAGACATACATGCACACGTGCTCACATGTACTCACACGCGCGCGCGCGCACACACACACGCACACACACACACACACACACCAGCTAAAAGCTGTGGAAGTGGTTTCTTTGGGAAAGGAGAACTGTAAGAGGGTGGGAGCAAGGGCTTCTGTTTTTTGAAACAAACCTCACAGGACCGTTTGGCTCTTTAAACGAGACACATCCGTAACTTTGACAAAAACTTACGAAAGAGGAGAAAAGGCAACGGGGAAGACCGCAAACAAAAACCACCAAGTTATTTGTCCTTGTCTTTTGTAAACAGCAGTGTCTCCTGGCAGCGAGCATGTATTTTCCTCTTGCAACTATGTATTGGGTTGCTGTCCTCAGTAAACAGGAATTAGGGTGATCTAATATTACTCATCATTTTATTAAACTCTTCCAAGTATGTGTTTTTCATCATCGTTTGGAGGGAGAAAGGGCAGAAGTCAACATATGAGTCACGTTTCTAAAACGGCTTCATCATCTTGCTAGGAAAACAAATCATAATCCAAGATTTCCATTTGTCGAGGGGCGACTTTTCTCCTGATTTCTTCCGTCCACTCCCCCCATCTTGGCGCTCTTCTGATCCTCCAGCCGCCCCGCCCCCATGCGTCGTCGTGCGCTTCCTGGAGGCGTGAGGGAGAGTGGTGGTAGCTGATTATGAAACAGTTGATCCTGGGTGGAGGCCAAAATTGCTTACCTACTGCCCACCAACAGTGCAAAGGAAATGCTGGCAATCCGCGGAGAAGACGTAGAGCAAAGGGCAGCCTCGCTGTACCCAAAAGCATGTGACTACTCATCCAGGTTCTCCCCACTTCCTCCTAAGCTCAGTGGAGAAGTTATCGTTAGCTGTCATCGAGTTGTCCCCTACTCATGGTGACCCCATGCACAGCAGAACAAACGTTGTCTTGTCCTTCACCCCCTTCACTCTCGTTGATACGCTGGAGTTCGTTATTGTGGCCACTGTGTATTAGGAGTGCTTTCCAACCTAGGGGGCTCATCTTCCGGCACCGTATAGTACAGTACTCTGCGGGTGATTGATAAGGTTTTCACGGGCTAATTTTTGGAAGGAGATCACCAGGCCTTTCTTCCTAGTCTGTCTTAGTCTGGAGGGTCCACTGAAACCAGCCCACCGTGGGTGACCCTGCTGGTATTTGAAATATCTCTGGCATAGCTTCCAGCATCACAGCAACATGCAAGTTACCCCAGTACAGTGTGGTGGCAACAGAGAAGAAAGGAAGTTAAAAAATCACTCCCAATCTTTCAGCTCCTTCTGACAATTCCCATAGAAAATTCCCGTCCTTTTATTTGCTTGCACAGGCAGAAACGAAGGAAATACAGGGCGTCAGCGTGGCTGAAGTGGCCGAGTTCCCTGCCGGATGAGAGGAGGGACAGACCTCAGAGTAGCTGCAGGAGCCCAGGAACCAGCAGGAATGGGCAGTGGGCTCCCATACTCGTTGGTTTTTCCCTCAGACCCTGGCCATAAAAGCAACGGTAGCAGATATTCTTTAAATATCAAGTAAGAAGTTCTAGGAAAGAAAAACGGTCTCAGACAGAACTACCACTGACGGGAAGCCTAGCGTGTGCCCGGCGCTGTGCTGGGCATGTTCTCGTGAACCACAGCTTCGTTCGCTCTTGCTGGAGAAGGCCGTGTGTCGCCATCTTTATCATTAAATGCACCAACTACGCCTCTGTTTTTGTTTTGTTCTTGTTTTTTTCCAAAAAATGTAGTGAAGCTGTTGCAGCCCCACTTTTGCCCTGAAGGGAGTACTGTGCTAACACCATGTCACTGCACAATATTTTCCACTGCCCGGCAGGCCAAAAGCAACTGGATTTACCTACTTTCATTTTTCAGCCATCGAATATCAAATATGTGAATCAAAATTGCTGATCTGAGTAAGCCACGGCTGTTTTCTCACGGCCCTATTTCTCTTGCTCCCCATAATAGTTTTTATTTACCATCAGGTGGCAATGGATAAACTCGCCCAAGCAGGCAACCATGAGGGAAAATCTAAGAAAAACCATGGCATTCCACAGAAAATTACAGAAATAAAATGCTCGTCGTAACTTTCTAGATGGTTAAATTAACTTAGATTTTGTTTGGTGTAAAGGGCACATAATTTAGATTCCAAAGACTTGGGTTTGGATTCTGTTTCTGTCCCTTTCTCAGCATGTAACCTTGGGAAAGTCTCTTTCTCTTTTTCAACCTTGATTTACACAATTTAGTAACATGCTCATCAGGTTTCAGCGGAGCTTCCAGGCTAAGACAGACCAGGAAGAAAGGACTGATGATCTACTTCTGAAAATCAGCCAATGAAAACCCTATGGGTTACAACAGTCACATCACAACCAATCACAGGGTTAGCAGAGGACAGGGCAATGTTTCGTTCAGTTGTGCCTGGAGTCACTGTGAGCTGGGCCCAACTCAGCAGCAGCTAACAACAGCAGTAAATAACATATACTTGGCAAGGCCGTGAATATTTGACAAGGCAATATACGTAAACATTTTGTACATTGTTAAGTCCTATATATTAGTTATAAAGTAAAATACGCAGACACAATGCAGCAAAGATAATGCATACAAAAGCAGAAGAAACAAAATGCAAATCCCATAAAGTATCTACTGTTTTCCTTTTCTGAAGGGAAATTGCCACAACTTTCCTACTCCAAAATCTTCCCTTTTTTTTTTAAAAAAAACCCTTTCTATTTCTTATGCATGAACAAATCTCAGATCTTGTACCAGTTTCTTTGTGATGCTTTTGGGTCCTGCTTCTCTCCTTCAGACCCCTCCAAGGACACTGCCTCCTCTGAGGCTTCTAAAGAAGACCCCACCCATGAGCAGACATCAAAGACCTGGGCTAGACTTCGCTGGAGCTCCAGAAAGCCTGAGGCCATGTTTCTAATCTCCTCTCTCTTTCCAGCCACAGGCTGGGAACTTTGACCATTCCCCCTTCTCACCAGTCTTGCTGGGAAAATTTACCCAACTTTAGCCCTCTCCAAGAAGTGCCTTCAAGCGCCTCATAATTTTCAATATGCACAATTAAGATTATCACTCATCAGGTCCACAGCTTCCAAGGCCTCCACCAGACTGAGTCTAGTACAGCTAGATGGTGCCCGGCTACCACCACTGACTGCTCTGACCAGGATCACAACAGAGGGTTCTGGACAGAGCTGGAGAAGGATGTAGAACATAATTCTAACTCATAAAAAAAGACCAGATTTACTGGCCTAAAGGAAACTGGAGAAACCCCGAGAGTATGGCCCCCAGATGCCCTTTTAGCTCAGTGGTGAAGTTACCTCCAAGGTTCACTGTTCAGCCTGGGAGTGGACAGCTCCGTAAAACCAAATGGGACCAATGAGGTACAGTAGTCCAGTGACAAGGGCCAGAAGGCAGAAGGGGACAAGGAAGCTGGTGATAGGGAACCCAAGGTTGAGTAAGGATATTGTTGATGTGTTGTGAGATTGTTAGCCATTGTCATAGGGCAACATGTTTAGTAACTGTTAAATGAGAAACTATTTTGTTCTGTAAGCCTTCATCTTAAGTGAGAATAACTGCACAACTGGAAGAGCATAGTCAATGTCACTGAACTGTGCATGTAGAAATTTTTGAAATGGTGTATCTTTGGCTATGTGTATTTTCACCAAAAAAAAGGTTGAGAAGTTAGAGGGTTGACATGTTGTGGGGTTGTTAACCAATGTCATAAAACAATATGTGTACTACTGTTTCATGAGAAACTATCTGTTCTGTAAGCCTTCACCTGAAGCACAATAAAAAAAAAAATATGTAATCACATATTAAAAAAAAAAAAAAGATTATCACTCATCAAAAAAAAAAATCTAATAATAGTAGAGAGAGAGAGAGAGATGCCTTTGAGCCAGCTTCAGCTCATGGCGGCCTTACGTACAACAGAAGGAAGCATTGCCTAGTCCTGTGTCATCCTCACAATCTCCAGCACGTTTGAGCCCACTGTTGAGGCCATTGTGCCAATCCATCTCACTGAAGATCTCCCTTACCTTTGCTGGCCCGCCACTCCACCAAACATGATGTCCTCCTCTAGTGATTGATCCTTCCTGAAGACGTGTCCAACACAAGTGAGTCAGGCAACATTCTGTTGTGATCCAGAGGGTTTCATAAGCTGGTTCTCGGGAAGTTACTTACTATTGTTGTTAGCTGTGATCATGCTGAAACCTGTCCGCCACGGGTGTCACTGCCGGCATTTGAAATATTGGTGGCACAGCTTCCAGCATCACAGCTGCTATTGATTGTGCTCCTATCCTGAGCCAACATTTGTCCTCCTAGTGGTCCCTCCAGAGGTTGAGCCTCAAGATAGAAAGCATGAGATAAGCTACAGCAGGGGGTGGGGGACAGAATCGCTGAGAAGGGCCTCCTCGGGAGAGCAGGGTGGGGTCTTTGCAATCACACATGTACCACCTCTCTTGGAAGCTGAACTCCCAGAAATGGAGGGAGGCCGTGGCTCCAGGGCTTGGGAGTGATTCACACTGGAACCTGACCTAGGGCTGGGAGCCACAGTGTGACGCCAAGAGGCACCCTCCAGAGAGGCCCCACATCAGGATTCACCTTCCCCGAAGTGTGCACTCAACAGCGTATACCAGGAGGGTCCCTGCTGCTTTATCTATCAGAGCAAAAACTAGAGGAAAAAGCACAAATGTCACCATTAAACCTTTGGTTCTTAATGAGGACAGCTGTCCCCCAGGAGGTATTTAGGGAATGAATGAGAGTGGTTCTTATTGTCACAATCTTTGAGGTCACTACTGGCATTTTTTGCTTGGGAGCCAAGGTGCGTCCCACACAATGAAGAATTTCCTCGCCCAGCAGGGAATAGGCTGTCCCACCAGATAGACACACCCATGCAGGTGCAAAACATCTGAGCCAAGAACTTACCTCTACTGTACATAAACACAGAGGAAGTTCTGCACAAGTTTATACATAATAAGTCTTCTGGGAATGGAGCCACCAAGTAAATTGAGAGCCGTTGGAACTTTGTTTCGCTTGGAGTTTTACCAAGAGTTGTTCATTATTTGACAAAAGTCATGAAATTGCTGGCAACATCCCCCATGGTGTGTGAGTCACCAATAAACACACCTAAATCTGCCTGCTTCCAGAGCCTTGTGTTCACGAGTCTACACAGAAGTGCAAACACCTGTCTCCCTCATAACGTTGCTTGCTGCTGCGTGTCTGAGCCACATGTCTATCGAACAACGTATTATTTTATTATAATTCACTTTTATTTATGTCCTTATATTACAGTGAATCAGTTGCGATCAAGTTGACTCACGGTGACCCCACATGTGACAGAGCAGAACTGCTCCACAGGGTTTTCAATGGATGATCTTTTAGAAGTAGATCACCAGGCCTTTCTTCAAAGGTGCCTCTGAGTGGATTGGAACGGCCAACCATTCAATTAACAGCCAAACGAATGAACGATTTGAACCACGCAAGGACTCCATATTACAGGTAGGACATTATATTGCTTTTTAAATCATCTTTTAGGTAACGTTATGTATTGAATTGTGTCCCCCAAAAAAATGTGTGTCAGCTTGGCTAGGCCATGATTCCCAGTACTGTGTGATTGTCCACCATTTTGTCATCTGATGTAATTTTCCTATGCATTGTAAATCTACCTCTGTGACATTAATGAGGTAGGATTAGAGGTAGTTATGTTAATGTAGCAGGACTCAATCTGCAAGATTAAGTTGTGTCTTCAGTCAATCTTTTTTGAGATATAAAAGAGAGAAGCGAGCAAGGAGACAGGGGACCTCCTACCACCAGGAAGATGGTGCCAGGAGCAGAGCTCATCCTTTGGATCTGGGTTTCGTGCACGGAGAAGCAGCTAATCCAGGGGAAGACTGATGATAAGGACCTTCCTCCAGAGCCGACAGAGAGAAGAAGCCTTCCCCTGAAGCTGACGCCCTGAGTTTGGACTTCTAGCCTCCTAGACTGTGAGAGAATAAACTTCTGTTTGTTGAAGCCATCCACTTACGGTACTTCTGTTACAGCAGCAGCAGATGACTAAGACAAGAAAGCCACGTTATTTATGAATTTCATTTCTGGAGAGTAGTGGGGGAATTCCCCAAGATTTTTATTAAAAGGAGGCATTGGTCCAGATAGTATCTATAAATAAAATAAGCTCTATCATACTGTGGAATACTCTGCAACAGTGAAAAGACTTAGCTAAGTCGACATGAACAGGTATGGAAAAACCTCTGAGATACGTTCAGTGAAGAAAGCGATTTCAGAACATGGACAGCATTACAGCTGAGACCACTTACCTACAAATACACACACACAAAGCAGCACTGTGTCTGACCGTGCGCATATATCTGGTGAAATGCGTGAAGGGAGGGTCTGGACGTTCACAAAACAAACAGATAACAAGGACACGGACTCAGGAGCAGTGGTCAAGATGTTGGGAAGTGTACAGAGGGAAAGGGTGCACGGATTCATTGCATCCTTTAAATTGCTAGAATAAAAATTTTGACAAGAGTCGCTGGACAAAGCATCCTGGGCCCGGGTGGTGGTCACCCCAGAGCGCCTGGCCTGAGCCCCAGGGCAGCCACCTGCAGAAGCAGCCTCCCGGCCGAGCGGAACCTCCTCCCTGGAGCCCACACATCCTGCTGGAGAGAGGTGTCGTGCACGGCAGTTCCCAGCCCTTGGAGCCCAGCCTCCGCCTGATGACCAGCACTGGTCAGCAGGGCTCCGAGTGCCGCACCTTCTACACAGGATGAGGCCAGAGAGAAATCACTGCCTCTCAGGGCCCGTGTTCATCTCCTGGGGCTACTGTCACAAAGTACCAAAAGGAGGTGGCTTCAAACAACAGAAACGCAGTGTCTCACGGTTCTGTAGGCTGGGACCCCCAAGGTCAGGGTGTCGGTCGTGTTGATTCCTTCTGAGGCGCTGAGTTAGACTCTGCTCCAGGCCTCTCTCCCAGCCTCTCCAGAGGGCCGGCGGTCTTGGCATTCCTTGGCTTGTAGCTGCATCACTCCAATCTCTGCCTCCATCATCCGGCGACCATCTTTTCTCTCTCTGTCTCTTCTCTTTTATAACGACACCACTCAGATGGAATTCGGACCCACCTACTCCAGCGTGTGAGTCGGAATCAACTCCACGCACGGCAACACGTTTGGGTTTTTTTGGTACTCCTGTACAACCTCATGTTAACCAATAACATCTTCAAAGACCCTATTTCCAAACAAGGTCACCTTCCCGGTTACTGGGGTTTAGGACTTGAACATACCTTTTCAGGGGTCACAATGCAACCCATCACAGGTCCACACCAGTGCAGGTGGAGCCCCCCAGAGAGTAACACAGTGAAAGTGGGCAGCCACGCCCACAGGTTTGCCCAGGAGCAGCACCGTGTTCCCGCGCCCACTCCGGGCTTTAGGCACAGGCAAAGGCTGATGCTCTGTGCCCATCAGATATTTCAAATACCAGTACGGTCACCCATGGTGCACAGATTTCAGTGGAACTTCCAGGCTAAGAAAGACTAGGAAGAAAGGCCTGGCGGTCTGCTTCCAAAAATTAGTCAGTGAACATCTCATGGATCACAACAGATCATGGTTCAGATACAGCACTGGAAGCGAGCCCCCTAGGGTGAAGGCACCACACAAGAGCCACGACAGCAGACTTGAGCACACGCGATCGCGGAGATAGCGCGGAAGTGGGCAGCGTTTTGTTCTGTTGTATGTGATGTCACCAGGAAGCAGAGTTCCCAGCAGCTAACCATAACAACACAGTGATGGACATGAAGACCTGTATCCTGACTTCTATACTGCCTTATTTCTCTAGCCTTGCCTTCTAATCTCACAACTGCTGCATGGGTGAGAATTCTTCTGAAATTGTGCTAACTGATCATGACTTTGTTCCCGGGAACTTCAAGTAAACAGAATTCTCAGAATTGTACATCTTGACACTGAAAAGGCCCCTGGCTTCAGATAAGATATTATTATCCACATTTGAAGCCCTGAGAGATCAAAAGACTTGCCCGGGATCTCATCGTAGTAAAGGATGGGGGATCAAAGGCCAAAGGAAGTCAGAGTTGATCCAATAAAATTCGGGCATCAGCCACTTCTATTGTAGGTGCATGTCAGTGGTTCTGGGGTCTGACTCCAAACCTTGAAGGGCCAAGACAGTTTCTGTGGGATAACTCTGTCTGTTCCTTGCTCTCCCTGAAGGCCAGGTACAATTACGTGCTTCGTCAAGACTTCAGGATAAAGGTGATGATAATTGTGATAATGACAAGGTAAACGCCATCTCCCTGTTACCCTACTGGCTTTCTTTTTAGTCCTGAGAGTTGGGAAAGATGTAACATATAAATAAGAGCTGCCTTCGAGTCTTGGCGACCCCATGCGTGTCAGAGTAGAACTGTGCTCCAAAGGGTTTTCAGTGGCTATCACTACAGTATTTTCAATCACCTCATAGGCATGGGAAGGCTGGACGATGAATAAGGAAGACAGAAGAAGAATCGATGGCTTTGAATTATGGTGTTGATAAAGAATATTGAATATACCATGGACTGCCAAAAGAACAAACAAATCTCTCTTGGAAGAAGTACAGCCAGAATGCTCCTTAGAAGCAAGGATGGCTAGACTTCATCTGACATACTTTGGACATGGTATCAGGAGGGATCAGTCCCTGGAGAAAGGCATCGGGCTTAGTAAAGCAGAGGGTCAGAGAAAAACAGGAAGATCCTCAACGAGATGGATTGACACAGTGGCTGCAGCAATGGGCTCAAGCATAACAACGATTGTGAGGCTGAAGCAGGACCGGGCAGCATTTTGTTCCGTCATGCATAAGGTCACGATGAGTCGGAACCAACCTGATAGCACCTAACAACGACAACAACATGACCTTTCAGAAGTAAATCGCCAGGCCTTCTCTCTAAGGTACCTCTGAGTCGACTTGAACAGACCACCTTTCAGTTAGCAGCTGAGCGCATTAACCATCTGCACCACCCAGGGACTGCCTGCTCACCGCAGAAGCGCCATAAACCTTTCTGAATGAAAAAATAAAGACTGTCCTATTGAAGCCATACTCCCAGGCCCACACAAAGGCCACCTCTTCCCTAGTCTGGCCCTGTCAGGATGAGCCTCCCATATTCCGGGGCCCCTTGCTTTGGCCTCTCCTGCACTGTTTCCGTGTCGGTGCGCCACTGCCCACCAGGTGCCCTTAGGAGGTAAACGACCTGTCTATAGATGAGGAAGCCGCGTCTCAGAGACTCAGGAAAATGGCCCACGTCTGACACTTGGGAGACAGAAAGTTCCAGGCCCATCTGAACCCAAAGGCCATCAACACCCTTTCCACTAATCCCCGGTGCCTCTCAAAACAGACAACAAACACAACGTCCCAAGTCAACTTCTGATGCAATGGGGTCGAGCTTTAATTTGGTTCAACATACAGCATGTTCCAAGAATTACTCTTTTTAAAAGGTAAAGAAAGAGAGAGAAGGAAGGAAGGGAGGGAGGGAAAGGCAGAAAGGAAGAGAGGAAGGAAGGGAGGGAGGGAGGGAGGAACGAAGGAAGAAAAAAGGAAGGAAACACCCCCGATGCTTTTCCTAACCACTCTCTGCCCGGTGGCGTGGCGAGGCTGCTCCGCCTGAGAAGGCGTGATCAGAACGTCGGCATCTCTCTCCAGCTTGTAACGAACGAACGGAACGTACTGCCAATGGTGGGGGCCCTTTCCTCCTGGCCAACGCCTCCTGCCACTTGGCTTCTGGTTTGTGTGTGTTCAGAGCAAACAGCCCCAAAAGTCACTCTCCCGCCGCC
>NW_004444029.1:5113794-5121033 GCF_000243295.1 Trichechus manatus latirostris
CCCCCGCTTCCTCCCTCCTGTCCCACCTGGACTCCACCCTCTTTGGGAAGGCTGTCATTACTGGGATGACTAAGAAACCTGCTTTCTAGCTAAGTAACCTGAGGAACAGCCCCTTCTTTCCTGCCATCTTTATGACAATGGGGACGTGTGAACAATCAGTCACCTTCCCATCCTGTTGATAAATTCTCCCATGACACGCTAAGATTGACAGCACAGAAGTTGTTCCCAGCACATGGGAACCGGAAGATGCCGACCCCTTACTAGGCGGCGCGCATATTTTACGACCCTCCGCCTGGGGCCCTTCCAAAGCATGCAGATGGTGGTTGTCTGTGTGTTCAAACGTGTCTGTGTCTGTACATATCCATTTATAACAGGAACTTTGTAACTAGAACTTGCTAGGAGAAATTACAGACTATCCTACTAGAATCCCTTTATAAGTAACTTCTTCGGAGCAAAATGTAAGAGGAATCAAATTGATGCCCAGTTAATACCCACAGGTTGCCGTCAAGTTGATGCCAACTCATAGCGACCCTGTAGGACAGAGTAGAACTGCCCCACAGGGTTTCCAAGGCTGTCATCTTTAAGGAAGCAGACTGCCACATCTTTCTCCACCAGAGCAGCTGGTGGGTTCAAACCGCCGAACTTTGAGTTAGCAGCGGAGGGCTTAACCATGCACCACCAGGGCTACTTTGCCCAGTCAATAGGGGCGGTGTTTATCAACCTCTTTTATAAGGCAACCCTCTAAAATGACCTCCAGACCTCAGGAGCAGTAACCGAACACAGCGAGCGTGGCCTCTGTGGACTTGGCCTCCCTGCATGTTCCCGGGGTGAGTTAGCTCCGCCACACTCCTAGCCCAGACTAACCATGACGTTGTAGGTTTTTAAAATAACCAATTCTAGCCTGACCCAGAGTGCAAAGCTGACTGTCCAATCCAGCCCTCTCCTCGCCCGTGCTAGCTAAACTAAGACTGGCTGTCAAACACGCGTGGTTGACCACTGTCTCCTCCCCTCCTCAGGCCTAGCATGTCCACTTCCTGACAAGCTGGCTCCACTCCCAGGGGCCTCTGCTGGTTAACGCTTGTCTCGATTTGTTCTTAGGCAGCGTCTGACAAGCCCCAGCTCACGGAGACCTGGCTGTGCTCTGGTACTCGCCCCCTCCTGCGGACCTGCCCAAGCTTTAATGCAGTGTGTTAACGTCTCAGGCTGGAGACCTTCTTCTCAAGCAGTCAGGCACACAAGTTAAGGTGGAGACAATGATTTCTAAGGAAGCACACACAAATGTGATCGTGAGGATCGAGTCACAGCCCTTCTCACCGGGCCGCCCTGCCACACGCTTCCCCTGCTCCTGAAGCCAAATGGAACATTAGGAAGCCCTGGTCGACTTGAATTGCTTTTATTTTCACTTTGGCGTGAGATCTGTTTACAGTGGCGGAAGGAAGGCATTGAGGCAAAGGCTTGTACCTAAATGCATCCTGGGAAGCAGTGCGCGACCCCAAGCTAACCCCCCTTTCACCCCTTTCCTCTGCCATCAGCTGCAGCACCCAGCCTGTCTCCTTCTTTTTGCGGCTGGTGAGATCATCTTTTATAGGAGCTTCCCCTTCTCTGCGACCTGCTCTGGAACGCCTCACGGCCTCACAGCTCCCCCGCTCCCTGCTTGCCCCTAAAACAATGGAATGCTCTGGGAGGTTTTAGAATAGCAGCCTCAGAGACAGGTTAAAAAAGAACAAGTGTAGGGAGAATTGCAGTGGGTCCTAAAAGTGCCAGAGCGATTAAAACCAGTAGCCAGATGCCATGTGTCAGAGTAGAACTATGCTCCATAAGGTTTCCATCACCAGACCTTTCTTCCAAGGCACCTCTGGTGGACTTCACCCTCCGGCCTTTCAGTTACCAGCTGAGCACATTAACAATCTGCACCCCCCAGGGACACCTTCTAAGTGATTACTATCCCCATGATGCATCATCATCGAAATGGATCTAGACTGATTTCTCTTAGCTCCTTCTTCATCTTTCTTTTGCCTCTTCTGGAAATCCAAGCTCCATTCCACTACCTTTTTTTAACTCAGGGGCTGATGCAACTCAGCACCCTCCTCCTTCAGCAGACTGGACCCTAGGTTCCCCTGAACCTATCCTGCAAAAAAACCTGCATAGGAGGACACACGGCAGCAGCGAGGCATCCTCTAGCTGCTCGGCAGGAGTGGGAGGGTTGTGGCACGCTCTCTCTCACCTGCACTCACAGGACACAACTGTGAGGCGGGCATCTCTGACCAACATCGTCCCACCGCTCCCTCCATTCTGCAGATGAGGAAGCGAACGCAAAGCAGCCGGGTACTTTGCCCAAGACCGTGCGGTGGTTATTAGCTGCCCTCCAGATGATGCTGACTCAGGGTGACACCGCGCGTGCAGAGTAGAACTGCTCCACAGGGTTTTCAAGGCTGTCATCTTTGGAACGCTGGTGGCGTAGTGGTTAAGAGCTATAGCTGCTAACGAAAAGGTCAGCAGTTTGAATCCAGCATGCGCTCCTTGGAGACCCTGTGGGGCAGTTCTACTCTGTCCTACAGGGTCACTGTGAGTCAGAATCGACTCGACGGCAGTGGGTTAATGATCTTTATGGAAGTAGATTGCCAGGCCTGTTTTCCGAGGGGCCTCTGGGTGGGTTCAAAGCACCAATCTTTCCATTAGTAGTCTAGCACTTAATCGTTTGTGCCGTGGCAACATTAGGACTTTATAACAGATACCTGACACCGAAAGACAACCTCAGCCTCTTTCTTGGTGTGGAGAGTTTCTGCTAAGAACCAGTACCGAGTAGGGGAGGGAGGGATATGAAAACTGGGGAGGGGGATGGGCGGGGGCTACTTTGCCCTCTGTTTAATCCATTAAAGGCCACTGGAGTGGGCACAGAGTCCCTCCTGGAGGGGTTAGCCTCATTAGCCTCATTCAGAGTTGCCCCCAATGGGTGTCGCCCAGTGGAGCGAGTCAAGCGTAGACAGTCTGAGCACAGGTCGGGGAGGGCTCTGTACACACAGATGAATCAGCTCACACCCTATGAATAGACGTCACAAACAAGGAGAATGAGAGCATTCTGACCCCATGGACACCGACCAGTACATACTGGGTGACTGTTTTATGAAGTTCCATAACAGGCAAACCGGACCCATGGTGTTAGCGGACAGAACCCTGGTCCCCCTTGGCTGAGGGGAGAGATGGTAAAACAAGCAGGAAGTGAGGTGTTCCTGCTTTCTTTTTCTGGAGCCCCTGAGTAGGGGTTGGGGCCACCAGCCCAAGTCAGAACTGAGTTTCAATCCTGGTTCTACATCTGAAAGACTTTGATCAAGTACATAAACTCCTTGCCTCGGGTTTTTGCATCTATAAAATGGGAGTCATGAGAGCTTCCTCTCGAGGTTGGGGTGAGAATAAATGTAATGTATGTATGCACAGTGCGATGAAGCCAGCGTAGGTGCTGCGGTAAACAGAGTTGTTACCCCGCCCTCGCGCCCAGTGGCAAGCAGCGGCCAAAGCCCAGACAGGCCAGAGCCAGGAAGGAAAGGGGGAGGGAGAACCGAGCGAGCTCCTGATCAAAGATGCGCACACCGACCAGAATGCTCTCCTGCCCCGGCTGCTCACACTTGTCCCCAGGATCCTTCTGCTTCAAGTGCAGGCCGCCTCACCAGCCCGGGGAAGCCGCTGCGGCCCCGCCCATCAGGCCCCTGCCAGGGAACCTGATACTAATAGTTTACATTAATTACTGCTAATGTTCCCATAGTGGCTCAAAGGCTGACTGGGCTACCCTCCTGGTGTGACTATTGCGTCTTGAGCAGAGCCTTTGGACGCACAAGACCTTGACCTATGCTGGGCGTAATTGCATGCTAAGGGGGAGGGGGGCAGTATAGACAGAGTAGTGTTAAAGTCAGCGTCCCTGGCTGGTCCAGATGGTTAATGCGTTCAGCTGCTAACTGAACGGTTGAAGGTTCAAGTTCACCCAGAGGCACGTTGGAAGAAAGGCCTGGCGACCTACTTCCAAAAAATCAGCCATGAAAACCCTGTGGAGCCCAGTTCTGCTCTGATACGTGTGAGGTGGCGGTGAGTCGGGGCTGACTCGAAGGCCGCTGGTTAGTGATCTGGTAGAGGCTGCGGGGACTAGCCGGAGGCTCCAGGTCTGGGGCAGGAGGTCTCTGCAGGCCCCCTCCCGACCGCAGAGCAAGAACAGGGCCGTGTCAGAGGAAAGAGAGCTGCTCAGAGGCCTCCGGATCCCAGGAGGTGGGTTTGGGCTTTGCATTGCTAAATGGCGTTTTAGAGCATCAGTTTGGTGGAACACTCCTCTGCAAGAAGGAGCAAAGGGTTAAGGTGATGACATCAGGACTTTGGGGGTGTCCTGCGGGAGGAAGACCAACAGGCTCAGGAGAATACATGGAATTCTGGAAAGGGAAAAACGTGTCTCTGCTGACAGAGAGCCTGACGCCAGAGTGGAGAGGACCTCGAAGGGGCCCAGGGCTCCTTCTGGAAGATGAAGTGTCCTCTATCTTGATGAGGGGTGGCTACAAGCGCATATGTGTCTGTTAGAAATCACTGAGCCCTGCATTTGGAATGAGGGCACTTTATTTATGCAAATAATCTCTCTACAAAGTTGATTTTCAAAGAAAAGAATTGAGATCTGAGTCATGGGGTTTTCCAGTTGAGGGGTGAGCTGGAGCCCGGCTCCAGGCAAGGGGGGTGCGGCTCTGGGGGGCCTGCCGGGACGCCAGGAGCCGCTGCCCGCCACCCACGCCCGCAGGCCCCGCTGATCCGGTCCTTGCGGTTGGCACAGCAAGTTCCCCTCTCGCCCTCCATCAGCGCGCCCGCTCCACAGGGTGCCATGAGCAAACGCCGTTTCTCAGCCAAGGACACAGAGACACAAAATGGCCAGCGCGTTCCGACTGCGAACCCCACCATTGTCGAGGGGACCCCTGGAAATGACCACAGGGTCACCTCGCTACAAGGAAGCCATGGCCCAGAGAGCGTAAGCAACTTGATGGGAGCTGTGTTTAGTTCAGAAAAGAGGGCACAAGCGAAGATGCCTCCCCTCAGGACAGACGGAAGGGCCAGTGTCAAATTGCACACTCCTGGGCTGAGCCAGAAATGGACTGTCCGAGCCCAGATGGAGAGCTGATTCTAAAACAAGACGGGGCTCCTTTTCAGTGCTCTCGACCCCTCTCCTGCAAGGACAGACCCGCCTGGAGCCCCACGGGTCGAGGTCCTCAAAGAAACTGCCGTGCAGCATGCCATGACCTCACTGGCTTCTCCAGGCAGCAGTTGTCCAGCCCTGCTCGGTCTCCCCCCTGCTGGCAGGTCACCCTTCGCCCATTCCTCCCCGCTGAAGTCACAGAGCTCTGAGCCCCTTGAGCCACACACGCCACCTCCTCCTTCCCAACATCCTCAGGGTCAGAAGAGAGGCCCCTGGCAGAGCTGTGAACACGGCAGGGCCGGTTCAGTGCCATGTGTGTGTGGGAGTGAGGGAGACAGGGCGGGAGACGCACAGGGTGGTATGTGCATGGGAAGTCCCAGAAGGACTCACAAGAAACAGTCGGTGGCGGTTAGCTTTCCAGGCAGAGACTGAAGGGCTGGACGAGGGAGGATTTTACTTTTTGTTGTGTCCCCTTCTGTTCAACACGAAGTTCGAACCAATGTACGTGGATGGCATTTATTTCTTCATGTTAGTAAGGACCGTCTAGGCCAGGAAGCTGGGGCCATTTTTTCCTACTTATCTAAAACAGAAAAACCCTGAGAAGTGTTCGTTGTTAACAATGAAGTAAGCACCTCTAATCCACCACATCCCTTCCTCCAGTGACGGAAACGTGCAACAATGCAGATGAGAGAAGAGCTAGGAGTGATTCACCCGGTGAGCCAGGGAGGGCACAGGAAGTGGGGCATCAGGAGGGCCTCTCTTCCGGGATCCGCACCCTCCGGGCGCCCCACCCTGGGGGCCCCTCTGCCAGTCTCTGTAGTCACCTGTGTGTTTGCTTGTTGCCCAGTTCAGGCCAATAGCTTCTTCAGGGACTTGCTCTCCTTTTCTGCGTTCCGAGTTTCATGCATGCAGTGTAGAAACTGAATAAGCGTTGGTAGCACAATGGTTAAGCACTCAGCTGCCAACCGAAAGGTCGGAGGGTCGAACCCACCAGCCCCTCCGAGGGAGAAAGACCTGACAATCTGCTTCCATAAAGATTTTAGCCTTGGAAACCCTATGGAGCAGTTCCTCTTGGTCCTATAGGGTCGCCATGAGTTAGAATCGACTCAAAGGCACACAACAACAGATAATTCTGGAGTCCCTGGGTGGTGCAAATATTAACGAGCTCAGCTGATAACCCAAAGGTGCCTCTGAAGAAAAGCCTGGCAGTCTACCTTCAAAAAATCGGCCATTGAAAACCCCATGGAGCTCAATTCTACTCTAACACACATGGAATCGCCATGAGTCGGAATCAACTCAACTGGCAACTGGTTTTACTGATAATTCAGGGCATCACCAAGAGCTATGGCCCCACCAGGCAGACCTAAAGTGGCCTGCCAGGTCCCTCCGCCCCACCCCTCTGCTCAGAACCCCCGAGGAGCCCTTGCGACTGCCCTGTACAGGGCCATGAAAGTTCAAACTCGCTGACAAGTTTGCCGAGACCGCCCCGCTCTGGCCACACCTGCCCTTCGGCCCTGCGCCCCAGCAGTCGAACTGGTCCATTCACCACTCCCGAGCGCACCTGGGGCGCCCTGCCTTCGGGCGCTCGCCTTTCCCAATCACTGCCAGTGGAAACTCAGTTCACATGGCTCCTCCCTAGTGAGCGCCGGGGCTGGGCCCTTCCTCTATCACCATGCCAGGTGCGTCTCAGAGGGCTGCACGCCCGGTGAGAGTCACCTGCCCCCAGCCCCCCACCCCCACCCCGGCGAACGGTCGCCTCTCGTACCCTTGCTGGCTTCCCCGGTGTCTGCTCAGGTCTAGGCCCTGAAGAGGGGAAGAGGGGGGATCAGAGGCTGCAGGTGGAGCGCCCTGTAGAACGAGGTCAAAGGCTGCTGCATCAGGCTGGGCCAGGTGAGGAATTGGGAGAGGGGAGTCCATTCCGGTCCCGCCCACCAGGCGGGGCCCGCAGCCTCTTTCCGGCCCGGCCACCCCCTGGGTGGGAAGTTGGTTACCTGATCAACAGGTTTCGCCCGTGGCCCTGGCCCTGGCCCTTTAAGAAGGTGAGCCAGGTGAGCGGCCCCGCCCCGCGTGGGTCCCGCCCC
>NW_004444029.1:5121354-5121937 GCF_000243295.1 Trichechus manatus latirostris
GGCCTCGCTCTGCGGCCTGGGCACCGCCTGTGCGGGGTAGGGAGGGCGTCCTGAGCCCGGGAGGCCGCGGCCTGGACCCCCGCCCCGCCTGCACGGGGACCCCCTGACCGGCGGCCCCGGGCCCAGGTGTTCGGAGCTCGGAGGCGGGATGCGCCCAGGCGGGCGGGCAAGGGAGGGGGAGGACTCGGTGCAGGACTCCCGGAGTGAAGGCCCAGCCTTGCAAGTGGAGGCTCACCCTCGCTCCCCGGCCACCCTACTCCAAACTGGGCCTGTACTCTTCCAAGCTGGGTCTGTAGCCCCTCCAAGCTGACTTGTACCCCTCCAAGCTGGGTCTGTGCCCCCTCCAAGCTGGGCCTGTGCCCCCTCCAAGCTGGGTCTGTACCCCCTCCAAGCTGGGCCTGTACCTCCCTAAACTGGGTCTGTACCCCCCGAAGCTGGGCATGTACCCCCTCCAAGCTGTGCCCCCTCCAAGCTGGATCTGTACTCCTCCAAACTGGGTCTGTACCCTCCAAGCTGAGCTTATACCCCTCCAAGCTGGGTCTGTACCCCCTCCAAGCTGGGCCTGTACCCCCTCCAAGGTGGG
>NW_004444029.1:5122316-5128509 GCF_000243295.1 Trichechus manatus latirostris
CTGTACCCCCCTAAACTGGGCCTGTACCCCCTCCAAGCTGGGTCTGTACCCCCTCCAAGCTGGGCCTGTACCCCCCTAAACGGGGCCTGTACCCCCTCCAAGCTGGGTCTGTACCTCTCCTAGCTGGGCCTGTGCTCCCTCCAAGCTGGTCTATACCCCTCCAAACTGGGTCTGTACCCCCTCCACGCTGGGTCTGTACCCCCT
Source organism: Trichechus manatus latirostris (assembly GCF_000243295.1). Taxonomy (NCBI): domain Eukaryota; kingdom Metazoa; phylum Chordata; class Mammalia; order Sirenia; family Trichechidae; genus Trichechus; species Trichechus manatus. Next base: position 5,122,521 of record NW_004444029.1, read on the forward strand.
CCACGCTGGGTTTGTACCACCTCCAAGCTGGGTCTGTGCCCCCTCACGGGCCAAAGCAGGCCTTGGAAGGTGGCGGTGAGGCTCCCCACTCGGAACCCACCTAAGACCCTGGCCACACCCTCCCCAGTTGAAACTCTCTCCCCGCAGAGCTGGGCCCCACCATCCCAGCACTGTGGTCCTGCAGCAGGGCACCCGGCCTCCCCAGCCTGGCTGGTGGATGCTCTCCTAATGCTTCCTGCAGTGGCTTCGCCAAAGATCTGCACCCACCCGGCCCCCTCAGCCTCCCTCACCTGACATCTCTTCCCTGGAGTCCTCCCTGGAGCTTGAACCCCTCCCCAAGCCCCAAGAGGTCACAGCCATCAGGGCCCCCCAGGAGGTGTGTGGGTGGCACTGGGGCCCCCTCCCCCAGGTGACAGCTCCTCTCTGTCCACCCAGTCACTCTGATGGACACCAGTACCGTGCAGGGGGAGCTGGGCTGGCTGCTGGACCCCCCAGAGGACGGGGTAAGTGTCAGAGGCCAGGAGGGCACAGGGTTAGGCTTGTGGGAAATGGGTGGAGAGGTGGGTGGAGGAACCGAGAAAAGAGCAGGGAAAACTGGAAGTGTCTCCTGGCAAGGCGATGGGGGGAGGCTGAGTCAGCCTGCTGAATGGGACTTGGGGGACCAGACTTCACCCCGGGAATGCCACCACAGCCAGCAGCTCCCCGCCCACCACAGAGAGGGTGGATGTGGACTCCAGAGGGGTCTCTAAGCCCACACTCCAGGGAGGGGTGGGCCGTGCCAGGGGTGCTAGGGCTGAGGCCAGGTCCTCTCTGGGGAGGGACAGAAACACCCCAGCAGTGTTCTCAGTGTGAGGCTCACCCATCCCTAAAGGGGCTGCCGGGGTGAGTCTCAGGGGTCAGGGAACCCCACAGAGGATATTCTAAACATCTGGATGAGGGGAGAGCCAAAGCTTTCATCATATGCCCCCAAAGTTAAAGCTGCTGCTCGAGGCCTGAGCCCCCACGCATGCGCCACAGCCGCCAGGCAGGCCCCGTATACCACACAGCAAACACCGCGGACCCCACTGCTGCCTGGGCCCGCTCCCGTCCTCCCTCCTTGGACACACCTGAGGCCTCTTGAGTAGGGCAGCATGCAGGGTGAGCCCCAAAGAGCTCCGTGCAGACTCCGGAGAGCCTCTAGGATCCAGGCCTTGGGCCCTGCGTTCCAGAGTGGAACCTCAGTGCACCTCTCCTTCCTGGCTGCTGGCTTCCCTTCCCTCTGGGTCCCAGGGCCCTGGCTCCAGCCTCTGTTCTCCCACAGAGCCTGTAATTAGCATTAACAGTCTAAACCATAATGTATCCTACAGGCGGGGCTGCTTGGCAAGGCCTGGATTAGCGCAGCCCTAATAGGCGCCTCATCCCATAAACCACCTAATCGCCCCCACGAGAATGGCTGCAGGTCCATCTGCTGGCTCCCACGGGCCCTCTCTGTACCCCTCCCCAAATAAGTATCCCCTCACTGGGCTGGGCTGGGTGCAAGACCCCTTACTCAGCCTTGCTTGAGAGGACAGCCAGTGGTGACGCACTCCCCCTGCCCACCCTGGCCCCTTTCCTGTCCCCACCTTTTCAGCACATATGCATGTGCCTGCACACGCATGCATGAAGACATGCACATTTGTGAATATGTGTGTATACATGCACACGTGCGCGCACACACACGCGGGTCCAGCTCCCCAGGATGTGCCTCGTAGCCACCCGCAGCGGCCAAGTGATGGGTGACAGGATCCTTCTCACTGCTCTTGGGCAGCTGGTCCCCACATCTGTCACTGCTGGGACTTGGAGAGGCGAGCTGCAGCTGGAAACATCTGCTGCTCTGGGCTCCAGCTGCAGCTGCAGCGATCTGGCTAATGACCTGCGTATTAACCTCCCCTCCCCGTGCCCTCCCAGGCCCCACCCCACGCCGGCCTAGGACCAGGCCTTCTATCACCCCAGCCCCATCGCCTTTGAGACACCCCCATCAGTGAATGCCCTGGTGCCCGACAGAACAGGGGCCTTGAGCGACTTAGGTGTGTGCCCCTGCCCCACCGGCCCTGAGTTCTTGTTTGATGACCCGTTTCCTTGCCTTTCCCCAGAGCAGAGAGGTGGTCCCAATGAAAGCCCTGAGCTATAGTGGAGAAGTCGGGAGACACCCCATGGGCAAAGGAACATCCCAAGGGCCGCCTTGTGTCTCCTCTCTATAAAATGGGGGGGGGAGGAGTTGCAACCAGAATATCAGTGGGGTATTTCATGGGATTTCCAAGCTGCTTTCTTCATTTGGAAGAAAAAATAAGAATGACTGGAAATTTTTTTAAAAAAGAACAATGATGACATGGGAGACTGGTCCGACCCGATATCAGAATATGCTGTGCATCAGCTCTAATTAAAACACGTGGCATTGTCCAAGAATACACAAGTCAGTGAAGCAGGAAAGAAAACCCAGAAACAGGCCCACATGTGTGAGATTTTAGCAGCGATGAAAGTGAAATCACAACCCGGTGTGGAAAGTAGGGAGTCAAAAAATCACAAGTGGAGTCCAGAATTTAAAAAAAAAAAAAGTTACATCTCCACTTCACACCATGTGCAAAAATAAATAAATAAATTCTAGAGATCAGAAGTCTCGCCCTAAAATCCCAACCTACAAAAATACCAGGAGAAGATCTTGATGATCTTGTGATGGGAGATCTTCCCAAGTAAAATATAAAGCCCAGAAATCATAAAGGGCAAGACAAGAGGCATCATTATGTAAAAAATGTAAATGTACGGCAACATGACAGACACCATAAACGAAATTAAATGGGATGTGGCCGGCAGGGAGAAAATATTTGAAACATACATTCCAAGCAAACAATTTCTTTAATGTGTAAAAAAGCTCATCCAAATGAATAATCAAAAGAGAGCACTAGGACATAAGCAAAAGGGATGAACAGATAATTGCGTAAAAATACAAACGCGCAATGAACAAAAGAAAAACCTCCTCAAAGAAATGCAAATCCAAATAAGCAGCAGCTGTGTTTTTATGCACACCCATTGCCATCCCTGGTGGTGCAGCAGGTAAGTGCTAAGGCTGCTAACCAAAAGGTCAGCAGGTTGAATCCACCAGGTGCTCCTTGAAAACGCTATGGGGCAGTTCTCCTCTGTCCTATAGGGTTGCTATGAGTCGGAATCGACTTGACAGCAACGGGTTTGTTCTTGGTCTTGGCCATCCAGTTGATTCTGACTCATAGTGACCCTACACGACAGAGTAGAACTGCCCCATAGGGTTTCGAAGGCTGTCATCTTTACAGAAGCTGACTGCCACATCTTCCTCCCGAGGAGCAGCTGGTGGGTTCGAACCATTGACATTCTGGTTAGCAGCTGATCGCTTTAACCACTGCGCCACCAGGGCTCCTACGTTTTGTTTATAGAAACGTCACGAATGCCCAGTGTGGATGAGGTTCTGAAAAAATGAGGACTGAGGCTTTGCTGGTGGGAATGTCGGTGGATAGAGCCTTTCTGAAGGACAATTTGGCAAAATCTTATAGAAGTTATAATGTCTACTCTGTCATATAGCAGTTCTACAGAACTGTGTACATGTTTACTTAAAAACAGATAGAAAGCTAGAAGCTTCCTAAATGTCCAGTAGTAGGTGAATGGTGAAATAAACTGTGGTACATCCATATAATGCAATACTATTGCATGTTGTTGTTAGGTGCCATCGAGCTGGTTCCAACTCATAGCAACCCGATGTATAGCACAACAAAACACTGCTCCATCCTGCACCATCCTCATGATCATTGTTATGCTTGAGCCCATTGTTGCAGCCACTGTGTCAATCCATCTCATCAAACGTCTTCCTGTTTTTTGCTGCCCCTCTACTTTACCAAGCATGATGCCCTTCTCCAGGAACTGGTCCCTTCTGCTAACATATCCAAAGTATGTGAGACGTAGTCTCGCCATCCTTGCCTCCAGGAAGCATTCTGGCTGTACTTCTTCCAAGATAGATTTGTTCGTTCTTTTGGCAGTCCATGGTATATTCAGTATGCTTTGCCAACACCATAATTCAAAGGCATCAGTTCTTCGGTCCTCCTTATTCATTGTCCAGCTTTTGCATGCATATGAGGTGATTGAAAACATCATGGCATGGACTATTGCACGGACTGCTAAAAAGAATTAGATCTATGTATCTGCTCATGTGGACATCTTTCAAAGCTATATTTATTTTTTTAAAAAAAAAATAATCTTGTGTGATCCCATTTATGTTAAAAGCAAAACACGGAAGTATTAAAACATTTCTGTAGATGCATTGAAAATGTTCCAGAAGGTTTTACCCCAGATTGTTAAGAATGGCTGCTTCTGGGAATGGGACTAGGAGAAGGAGGGATGTTCACTTTTCATCATATGTAAGTCCTTCTCTTTGGCTTTCTATAATCAACATGATGATGAAGATCCTGGGTTCACAGCTTCGTTCTGCCCCTAATCGCTTAATGCCTTGGACAAGCCACTTGCCCTCTCTGCCTCAGTTTCCTTGTGGAAAGGCTTAAAACAGTGACTGCCCCATATTAGCCAGTGTTAGCCACTATTATTACTAAGTTCTAAGAGTGGTTTTATTGTAGAAATGAAAGAGGGGGGGGATTGGATGGTGGATGGGAATCCAGCCAGCTCTGGCAGTTGTTGACCTTGACAGTGGCCTTCGTGGTGGAGCAATGGAGAGGGTGAGGATTTTCCTTGCCCTTCAAAAGCTGGGGGGCTTTAATATTCAATGTCAGTCTCCTGTTCTCTGAACAAAGAGGCAGAGAGTCTTGTGAATAAGCTTTGGCTACAAAAGTCTGACTTTGGGGTGCTGGACGGCTCTGCCAATGAAATAGGTAAAAACTGGTGCTCAGTCTTGCAGGCAGTGGGCTCATCGAAGGGGGCCAGAGCTGGCTAGGGGCTTGGGGGGATGTCTTGCCCATCCCATCTCTACATAAATCCCCCACCCTAAACACTTTTCCAAGGAGCGGGGAGAGGCAGGAAAGCGATGGGGGGCACTGGCACAGCCTTTGCCTCCATCGCTCTGAGAACAAAGGGTGTGGGGGCCAGGGTGCACTGGCCCCCGACTCTGGCTCTCTCCCCTAGTGGAGCGAGGTGCAGCAGATGCTCAACGGGACGCCGCTGTATATGTACCAGGACTGCCCGCTGGAAGACAACGGAGACACGGACCACTGGCTGCGCTCCAACTGGATCTACCGGGGCGAGGAGGTGGCGCACGTGCACGTGGAGCTGCAGTTCACGGTGCGTGACTGCAAGAGCTTCCCACGCGGCGCGGGGCCCGCCGGCTGCAAGGAGACCTTCAACCTGCTCTACATGGAAAGCGACCAGGACGTGGGCATCCAGCTCCGGCGGCCCCTGTTCCAGAAGGTCTGTGCGCTCACCCCGCCTGGCTCCTTGCCTGTAACCCCCAAGCTGAGAAAATGAGCAGGGGACCCACCAGGAGAGTCGGTATAACCGCGGAACTAACGCGAGGTAGAAACGAGCGGCTGGACGGAGCCAGGTTCCTGTCCGCAGGCTGTGGACCACAGCACTCAGCCTCCCGAGTCTTGCGTTCCTCGTCTGAAGCAGAGACGGCCGTGGTACCAGCCTGGGGGGTGTCAGAGGCTTTTAGGAGACTCTGTTGGGAGACCAGCCTGTCCCAGAGGAGGCGGGTGTGTAGGGCAGAGCTGTTTGGACTTTCTGTGGGCACCAGGCAGACTGTGCAGAGCACACCCACGAGCAGGGTAGAGCTGATTCCACCCTTTCTTTCCTACTCAAGAACCTGCCAGAGTGCAGGAGAGGGAAGAGGCCATTATGATAGGATGTGCTCTCTTTTTTTATTTTTCCCCAAAGAGAAAATGTTGCAAAGTTTCTTAGGAGTTAGTTAATGATGACGTGCTTTATAACCAGGCACCTCTTGGCTCCGAGGTGAGGACACCTCAGAGCAGTGGAGATCATGCTGTAGAGCCCAGCCAGAGTCCCA
>NW_004444029.1:5128728-5147081 GCF_000243295.1 Trichechus manatus latirostris
TGCGATCTTGTGCAGGGTGTGTAACCTCTCTGAGCCTCTGTTTCCTCCTCTGCCAAGTGGGGATGATACCAATCCCACCTGGTAGGATGGCTGCAGAGATTCAGTGATGAGGGTCCAGGAGTCCTAGCCCGCACCTCCCACGTGGGTGGGCCCTCTCGGTGGTCTATGAAGTGAGGAGCAAGCAGCAGTTTCCGCTGGCTGTGTATAAAGTGTGACTTTGCCGCCTTCTCCCCCCGCCCCCCCAGGTGACCACCGTGGCTGCAGACCAGAGCTTCACCATCCGGGACCTGGCATCCGGCACCGTCAAACTCAACGTGGAGCGCTGCTCACTGGGCCGCCTGGAGCGCCGCGGTCTCTACCTGGCCTTCCACAACCCCGGGGCCTGTGTGGCCCTGGTGTCCGTGCGGGTCTTCTACCAGCGCTGCCCCGAGGCCACGCACGGCCTGGCTCGCTTCCCTGGCACACTCCCGGGCCCCGGCGGGCTGGCGGAAGTGGTGGGGACCTGTGTGCCCCATGCCCGGGCCGGCCCCTTGGGCACACCCCGCCTGCACTGCAGCTCGGACGGCGAGTGGCTGGTGCCCGTGGGGCAGTGCCACTGTGAGGCCGGCTTCGAGGAGGACCCTGCCGGCGCGGACTGCATAGGTGAGGGGGCAGGAGGCTGAGGGAGAGCCACGGGGGCTGCCGGGGGCAGGAGTCGGGGTGTAAAAGGGGGCGGCAGCCTAGGGCCCTCGGAGACACCCACCCAGGTGTTTCAGGTACACAGGTTGGGGTGGGGTCCCTGGGTCTGTGAGCCATTCAGTCACCCTAGTTCTGCTTCACTCTCCCCCCAGCCTGCCCCCGAGACTCCTACCGGGCTAACACGGACACCCCCCACTGCATTGTGTGCCCCCAGCACAGCTCAGCTGCCTTGGAGGGGGCCACCATCTGTGCCTGTGAGAATGGCCACTACCGAGCCTCTGGGGAGGGTCCCCAGGTGGCCTGTACACGTGAGTGGGGGGCTGAACCTGTCAGCCAGGGGGGCACAGGTCCTGTGCTGAGTCCTTGTTGGGGTCAGAAGTTTCCGGAGCTTCTCAGACCTTAGACATCGGGGACAGATGCTTACAGCCCCTCTCTGCCCCTGCTCTCCCTGGAGGGGTAGAGGACAGGGTTCAGCCACATCTCCCTCCAAGGCCCCTGGAGGGCCAGACCTTCCAGGCTGGTGTGGGGGCCTGGGGTGGGCGTGGGGGAGCACTGAGCTGGCACTGCTGATGGCCCCACCCTCCCACAGGTCCCCCCTCAGTCCCCCGAGACCTGAGCTTCTCTGTGTTGGGGACCCAGCTCTCCCTGCACTGGGAACCCCCAGCAGACACAGGGGGACGCGAGGATGTCAGGTACAGTGTGGAGTGCTCCCGGTGTCTGGGGACAAGCCTGGACAGGGGCCCCTGCCAGCCCTGTGGAAGCGGCGTGCGCTTCTCCCCAGAGGCCAGCGAGCTCCCGCGGCCAGCTGTGCTTGTCGACGGCCTTGAGCCATATGCCAACTACACCTTCGAGGTCAGTGCCCAGAATGGGGTGTCGGGGCTGGGCCCCTCCGGGCCTGCCAGCGCCACGCTCAGCGTCAGCATGGGGCATGCAGGTGAGGCCTGGGCAGGTGTGGCCCGGTGGGTGGGCCAGTGAGGGGCTCCTGACCCGCCCCTCTGCCTCCCTCAACCCTGCCTCTCCTCCCAGAGCCACTGGCAGGCCTGTCCCTGCGGCTGGTGAAGAAAGCACCACGCCAGCTGGAGCTGGCCTGGGCAGAGGCCCAGCCTCGCAGCCCTGGGGGCAACCTCACCTATGAGCTGCACGTGCTGAACCAGGTCAGGAGGGATGGGTGGCCGGGGTGGGGCGGGAGGGGGAGCCGCCCACCTCCTCAGGACAGGAACCCACAGGGGCCTGTTCCCAGCCCCTCCCCACGGGCTCCCAAGACCCCCATCACATCCCGGGCTGAGAGGCCCAGCTGGGTAACACAGCCCCCGCCCACAGGACGAAGAGCGGCACCAGACAGTTCTCGAGCCCAGGGTCTTGCTGACCGAGCTGCAGCCAGACACCACATACATCGTCCGAGTGCGCACAGTGACCTCGCAGGGCCCTGGCCCCTTCTCCCCTGACCACGAATTCCGGACCAGCCCACCGGGTAAGCTCTCTGTGTTCTTTCCAAACCATCGTACCTGTCTCCTGCTGACCAGCTCAACCCTGTTCCCGTTGGGCCCTCCTCTTTCTCTGTGTGCACACGGGCACACACACGCATACGCGGGCACGTGTGTACATAGTGTATTGCAAGCACACGTCTACCTGTGCACCTGTACACACACACCTGCATCTACACGCATGGATGTGCTCGTGTGTCTGTGCGATACCCAGCACACATGCAAGAACACGTACACACACACCTACATGCATGTGCACACAAACATGCACGCACACACAGGTACACGTGCACACGCACGCACAGATCTCCCCTGCACAGGGCACAGGCGCACACCTGGCCCTCTGAGCCACCTGGCTGGGGCGCACCATGCCCTGCCCCCAGCCCCCGACTCAGCCCGCACCTGCCCTCAGCTTCCAGGGGCCTGACAGGAGGGGAGATCGTGGCCATCATCTTCGGGCTGCTGCTGTGCGTGGCGCTGCTCCTTGGGACCCTCATCTTCCGGTCCAGGTGCTACTGCCGGGCTCACCCCTACCCTGCCCATCCCGGGCCCCTATGCCAGTCAGGAGCTCCACATAGAGTCCTGACACCCTCCCACCCCTGCTACCCAGGGCGTCCCACTGCCATCCTGACCCGCCCCTCATCCCGGGGAGAGTTCCACCCAAGCCCAGTGGGTCTCCAGGACTCAGGCCTCCCCCGAGGACCTGAGGTGGGCCTGGGGGCTGAAGGAGCTGCCCCCACCCCACAGGAGAGCACGGCGGAGGCAGCAGCAGAGGCAGCGCAAACACGTCACCGATGTAGACCGAGGTGAGCCGGGGCATCTGGGTGTGTGCACGTACGTGTGTGCTGCGTGAGCCTGTGTGTGTGCGCCTTCGTGTGCGTGTGCACGTGTGTGCACGTGTGTGCGCGCGTGCGCCCGTGTGCGCACGTGTGTGCGTGTGTGCATGTGTGTGCGTGTGCACCCGTGTGTGTGCGCGTGCGCCCGTGTGTGTGCGCGTGCGCCCGTGTGTGCACGTGTGTGTGCGTGTGTGTGCACTGTATGCATGTGTAGGTTTGTGTGTGGTAGGGGGTACTGGGAAGGGACCCAGGGGCCCACGTGTGCTAGGCCAGCTGCGGGGCCACGTGGGGTTCCGTGGCCCCGGGCTCTGCGTTGCTACCTAGTTAATGGTGGTCGATGATCTCTGCGCCCGGCCCCAGGGGCATGGGTGCTGTTATCTATCAGCTGTTGTGCGCGGCCAGGCCAGGCTCTGGGCAGCGTCCCCACCCGCTGGCCAGGCCTGTGGTCTGGGGCTAGGCAGGAGGGCAGTCCTGGGCCCCTTGGGTCTCGAAGAACGTGGGCTTCATGCTGGTCTCCTCATTCGGGTGTCCATCCCAGCCACGGGCCGGGTGAGGACTGTCTGGGAACGAGGCGTGAGTGAGCGGAGGAGGCTGGAGCAGGCATGAAGGAATGTGAAGTGTGGGTGATGAGACAAGCAGAGAGTGGGTGACTCACCTGCTAGGGGGACGCAGGGCCTAGGAAGCGAGGACACAGGAGCTTAGGGCACTGACAGAAGGAGGGGGCTGATGAGGAGGCCTGCTCACAAGGAGAAGGGCTTCACCCTACTTCACCTCAGGGGAGAGGAAACCATGGAGCCAGGACCCCTCCTTCTCATCACCCCCAGCTCTGGGGTCCCTGGGCTGAGTGCCCTGTCCCCACAGAGGACACGCCCTCAGGTCCCTGGGCTGAGCGCCCTGACCCAACAGAGGACCCACCTGGGGTTGGGATCCCTGAGCTGAGTGCCCTGTCCCCACAGAGGACACACTCTGGGGTCCCTGGGCTGAGCCCCCTGTCCCCACAGAGGACACACCTTGGGGTCCCTGGGCTGAGCCCCATGTCCCCACAGAGGACATACCTGGGGTCCCTGGGCTGAGTACCCTGTCCCTACAGAGGATCCAGCTGTGGTTGGGGTCCCTGAGCTGAGCGCCATGTCCCCGCAGAGGATACACCCTGGGGTCCCTGGGCTGAGCGCCCTGTCCCCACAGAGGACACGCCCTGGGGTCCCTGGGCTGAGTACCCTGTCCCCACAGAGGATGTGCTTTGGGGTTGGGGGTCCCTGGGCTGAGCCCCTGTCCCCGCAGAGGATGTGCTCTGGGGTTGGGAGTCCCTGGGCTGAGCCCCTGTCCCCGCAGAGGATGTGCTCTGGGGTTGGGAGTCCCTGGGCTGAGCCCCTGTCCCCGCAGAGGATGTGCTCTGGGGTTGGGAGTCCCTGCGCTGAGCCCCTGTCCCCACAGAGGACAAGCTCTGGCTGAAGCCATATGTGGACCTCCAGGCGTATGAGGACCCTGCCCAAGGAGCCCTCGACTTCACCCAGGAGCTCGACCCCACCGGGCTAGTCGTGGAAACCGTCATAGGGGAAGGTGAACCCCCTTGTGCCCCACGGTTGACCTGCCCACAGGTCCTTCCTACCTCCCACCCTCCTCCCCCGTGGGCCCTCTCTGCTCTACTCACCATCACTCCCAGCCCTTACCCGGGGTCCAGGGCAGCCTGCCTCCACGCAGGCCTGTGCTTCCGCGGTCTGATGGGGTGCTCACGTGCCGTCTTTGTGCCCGGAGGTGTGGCTGTATCAGCTCAGGCTGTTCTCAGAGGATTCCCAAATGCAGGAGAGGTCCAGTCTCCCAGCCCCACTTTCCGCCCGCCAGGGCCCAGTGTCCTTGGGCTGCCCTGGTCCCTTGGGTCACCAGAGGAAATGGATCTGCCCAGAGAACCAAGTGTGGCAGTGGGCTTGCCGGCTGTACGGCCGGGCCATGCTGTGACCAAGGGGCCCGTGGGAGGGAGCAGCAGATAACCACTTGCCCTGGCCGGCCCCAGCCCTTCTGTCCTGGCCCCTCTGTCCCCCGCCCCCAGGCCATACTGTGACCAAGGGGCCCGCGGGAGGGGGCAGCAAATGACCACCTGCCCTGGCCGGCCCCAGCCCGTCTGTCCTGGCCGCTCCGTCCCCTGGGCCGTACTTGGCAAGCGTTCACCATGCTCTCCAAGCGCTCCCATGAGGACAGTGTTGCAGTGTTGCGGGGGGAGGCTCACTGCTGTTCCAGATCCCTGGCCTCGTGTCCCTGGATGGGCAGCCACATTTCTGACCCTCCAAAGACAGCAAAAGGGCACGAGGGCTGGAGCCCCTCTGTCCCCGGGGGCCTGGCTGGCCCTGGGGTGACCCTGATCCCCCCCACCCAGGAGAGTTTGGGGAAGTCTACCGAGGCTCCCTTCAGCTCCCCAGCCAGGACTGCAGGACAGTGGCCATCAAGACCTTGAAGGACACATCCCCTGATGGCCAGTGGTGGAACTTCCTCCGGGAGGCGACAATCATGGGCCAGTTCAAGCACCCGCACATCCTGCGGCTGGAAGGCGTGGTCACTAAGAGTATGGGGGAGGAGGGGAGTGGTCCCTGAGGGTGGGGGGAGTGGGCAGCAAGGACGGGTGAGGCCCCAGAGCGGAGGGGGAGATATGAGGCCGGAGTGGGGCCGCTGTGACGCCGCGTGTGCCCTGCTGCAGGAAAGCCCATCATGATCATCACGGAGTTCATGGACAATGGAGCCCTGGACGCCTTCCTGAGAGTGAGCAGGGCACAGGGCAGTGGGGGATGCACGGGGCCCTGGAGCCCCACCCTCCCCTGACACGCTCCGCCCCTGCTGCAGGAACGGGAGGACCAGCTGTCCCCCACGCAGCTGACGGCCATGCTGCAGGGCATAGCGTCCGGCATGAGCTACCTCGGTGACAACAACTACGTGCACCGGGACCTGGCCGCCAGGAACATCCTGGTGAGCCAGAGCCTGTGCTGCAAGGTGGCGGACTTCGGCCTGACGCGCCTCCTGGACAACTCTGACGGCACCTACGAAACCCAGGTGTGAGCCCTTTGCACACCAGGGGCACCCATGCACATACACGCGTGTGGTGACACCCTACACAGCACACGTGCACACACACGTGCACACAATCACGTACTATATACAGTACCCATGCACACACACACGTGGTCACCCTACACGGCACACACACGTGCACACAATCACATACTATATACAGTACCCATGCACACACACGTGGTCACACACCATAACATGGCACACGTGCACACATGCAATGTAGTCACATATGCACAGCACACACACACGTGGTCACACACCATACACAGCACACATGAACACATGCACACGCATGCAGTCACAATGTGTGCACACAGCACACATGCACACACCTGCACGCACATGCACGCAGTCACATACCATACACAGCACACACCGCACACAGGTGGCACACATGCTCAAGGACAAGGATGGTGCCTGTGTGCACCCCATTGCTCTCTAGCCCTTCCCCTGTGTGCTTTTCTTCGTCACCCACACGTCCTGAAACCCGCCCCGTGTCCCTCGTGTCCACTAGGGAGGGAAGATCCCCATCCGCTGGACGGCCCCAGAAGCCATTGCTCACCGGATCTTCACCACCGCCAGCGATGTGTGGAGCTTCGGGATTGTGATGTGGGAGGTGCTAAGCTTTGGCGACAAGCCCTACGGGGACATGAGCAATCAGGAGGTGAGGCTGCACGCTTCCCCTCAGGTCTCCCCAGCACACCCTATCTCCTCCCAGGTCCTTTTGTGGCCCTCTCCTTAATACCCTATTTCATCTCCCTGACCCCCACTTCGCAGCCTCCTTTACCTGTCCCCCACACCCTGCTCTCATTGCCACCCCACCTGGCCAGGGCCGTCTCAAGGCCCCTGTGATGCCCTGTGTGGACACAGGCTGCCCCTGGGCATCCCCCTGTGCCGCCTGCAGGTGATGAAGAGCATCGAGGACGGGTACCGGCTGCCCCCGCCCATGGACTGCCCAGCCCCACTGTATGAGCTCATGAAGAGCTGCTGGGCCTACGACCAGGCCCGCCGGCCCCCCTTCCACCAGCTGCACGCGAACCTGGAGCAGCTGCTGGCCAACCCTCACTCACTGCGCACTATCGCCAACTTCGACCCCAGGTACCGTGCTGGGGAGGGCACTTGGGGCTGTCCACCAAGGACAGGGCCTGCGAGCTCCGGACAGAGCCGAGAGCGTGAGGCAGGGCCCTGAGCCTCACCCCGGGACTGTGCACTCCAAGAGGAGGGGCATCTCTTCCTGGAGAGCCCCCAGCTGGATAGATGGCAGGTAGTAACCCCAGGCGCATGCACACAGGAAAGGCAGGGTGGGTTCTTAAAGGCACTGCTTATAGGGGCTGGCGGCAGAGTGCCCACACTGGCAGGTCAGCTGCAGCTAGGCCCTGAGCGGGGGTCCCTGTCCACACCTGTCCCCTGCTCTGTGTGCCAGGAGCTCCATCCCCCCACTGAGCTTCTGAGGCCACTGGACTCGGAAGGCACACCCCCACCCCCCATAGAGTAGAGGGCACAGGAGAGGGTCACTCACTGTGTGCATTTGGGAGGACACTGCTCTGACAGGGTCGCTGGGTGGCGTACACAGTTTGCGCTCGACTACTAAACGAAAGGTTGGTAGTTCAAACCACCCAGAGGCACCGCAAAAGAAAGGTCTGGCTTTCTGCTTCTGTAAAGCTTACAGTCAGGAAAACCCAGTGGAGCACATTCTGCTCCGACACACACAGGGTCGGCATGAGTTAGAATCGAGTCGATGGCAGCACTGGGTTTGGTTTTTTTGGTTTGCTGCGTGCTGAGTCTTGGACTTGGAGGTACAGCCATGCTCATACCAGCATCTGCCCCAGGGGGCGTGGTCAGTGAAACCGGGGTGGGGAAGGCAGGTGAACAGGCAAGTGCCGGCAATGGGGGTGTGCTGGGCCAGGGAGGCTGGAGAGGTGGCTGGTCAGGGCCGGAGGGCCAGCTGGCCAGGCGTTTGGACTTCACCCTGGGTGCAGAGAGCCCACTGTGTGAGATCTGCCTGTGGCAGTGATAGGGTCAGAATTGTGTTTGACCAAAACCATTGCCAGAATGTGCAGAAGGACCTGGGGGCGGGGGAGACAGCCACGGCTGAACTTCAAGAACTTTCTCGGAGCTGGCCTTGGGATCCCACCACCATAGATAACGCTGCATCTTGAAGACAGTGTGCTACTAGTTCCAACTTCTGAAGCTATCTTTTGGAACACGGCTCCCCATACACTGGAGGCTGCATGTGCTAATCTTTCTGGAATGCTGGATACTTTTCCCCAGCAGATCTGCCCTGCTAATGGTTTTGGCTCCCCTGGCTCCGGCACAGGAACGCTCTCTGGGCTGTGGGTGTTGAGTCAAGAATAACAGGAGACAGCCCGGCACTCAGTGGCCACTCCGAGGGCAGCCGGCCAGCCCCCGGCCTCTGCTCCCTGCCCTCTGCCCCCAGCTGGGCCCTCAGTACTTCCTGTCCCTGCAGAACGGCCACTCCGGGGAGATGGGCCGGGGGTCCCCGTGTGAGGGCCGGCAGGGCTGGTGGCCACCCTCCCTGGGATGGGCAGGGCTGTCTGCCACCCGCTGTGGCCAGCATGCCAGGAGAATAGGCTCACAGACAATAGCCGCTAGACCCCAGACTCGTCAGAGAGCTCTGCTTAGACACCCCACCCCACCTGAGTGGGGCTGCAGTGAGCCAGGAGGCCACCCTGATTCAGCAAAGTTGGGTGTGCAGGCCGAGGGCAGCCCCACACAGGGCAAGGCAGCCGCACCCTACCCCCCCCCATTCCCCCATGACCCGGTCCTGCACTCCCAGGGTAACGGGCTCCACACACCACCATCCCCCTCCCCCACCCTCGCAGCCCTGTACCCCCCTCCCCTCCCCGTCACCAGTCACCACCCCATGCCCCGCTATGACCCAGCCCTGCACCTCCAGGGTAATAAGTCTCATGTCCCTAGTGAAGCAGTCCCGTACCTGCGGGTGACATAGTCCTGCACCCCCGGTGACGCAGCCTCCCACCCCGTGCTCCCCAGGGTAACCCTCCGCCTGCCCAGCCTGAGTGGCTCGGACGGGATTCCGTACCGCAGCGTTGCGGAGTGGTTAGAGTCCATCCGCATGAAGCGCTACACCCTGCACTTCCGCTCCGCGGGCCTGGACACCATGGAGTGTGTGCTGGAGCTGACGGCTGAGTGAGCACCCAGCGGGGCCGGGGTAGTGGCGGGGCTGAGCACGCCCTTCCCCGTATACCCTCACACCCCGTACCCCGCAGGGACCTGACGCAGATGGGCATCACGCTGCCCGGGCACCAGAAGCGCATCCTTTGCAGTATTCAAGGGTTCAAGGACTGAGCCGCCCCCTCCCTGCTCTGGGAGCCAGGATCCCTCCGGGTGCACCGCCCTACCCTCCCGCCCAACCAGGCCTGGGTGAAGGGAGGACTCAAGGGTGATGTGGGGGGCTGGGGTTTAATATTTGCACACACGTATCTATTTTTGTAAATAAACAGAACTGAGTTCTCGCCCTCACCCCATTCTTTACCGCCACCCCTCCATCTCCCCTGAGCGCTGCAGGCACCACACAGCAGTCCACCGGGAATTCTGGAAAAAGTTTCTTTATTGCAGCTGTGGCCACAACTTGGCGGGCGGCATTGGTGGGGGCAGGCCATCCCGCCCCCAGGCTTGGCACCCTCCCTCAGAAGTGGGGTGCTGGGCTTACAGCGGTGAAAGCAGCACTGAGACCTCCTGCCCTGGGTGGGTGGGTGGCTGGCTGGGTGTGGTGGGGGTCATGGGGCCCTGCGGGGTGGGTGGGAGAGGGAGCTGAGAGCACAGAGCTTGGGCCCTGCAGCCGGAGGGCAGGTGGGGTGCACTGGTCAGGGCCCTGGGTCCCGAAGGGGCTGGAATGAAGGTGGGGTTGGAATGGGGGTGGCCTGATAGGGCTCAGGTCTAGGCCCGGGCCGTGTGGCAATTCCGGCAAAGCACGTGTCCATCCAGGGGGAAGCAGCCGTTGTCGTCCGCCTCGATGGACAGAGGCTTCCCGCAGTCCTGCGGGAGGGACAGCGAGCCCTGGCTGGTTCTGGCCACTGACACGCCTCCAAGCAGGAGCTCCCTACAGCCACCTCTGGTCCCCACTTGGCTGGATGGGCGGTGGGCAGGGCTGCTCCAAGGTGCCCCCTATCCTCCCAGCCCCTCCCACCATCTTGACCTCCTCCTCACCAGCAGCCTGACCAGCCCCTGCGTGACAGATGGCAGTCCCTCCCTCCCACGGCCTTGGTCGACCCTCATGGTCTATCCACAACTCAAGGGACCTCACAGAAACCCACTCCAGGGCCGGGGAGGGGACCACTGACCCCGCCCCAGGATGGAAATGGCCTCCCCTACCGTGTTGGTGAGCAGCGCCCCACCTCCACCCTACCCCTGCAATGCGCCCAGGAAGCAGGGACGCGGACCTCACACTTGTAACACTTCATGTGGAAGTTCTTGTCCAGGGCCACCACCCGCACGGTCTCGTCTCGGCCGGGCTCCGGCATAATGGGCTCACCACAGACGGAGCACCTCGGGGCGTACTGCCTGGGGGACAGAGGGGCGCAGGTCAGCGGGGGGAGAGAAAATGAAGCACCTCGGGGCATACTGCCTGGGAGTCAGAAGGGTCAGTGTGGGAGAGAGAAGATGGAGCAGCTTGGGCATACTGTGTGGGGGACAGGGGTCAACGTGGGGGAGACAAGATGGAGCACCTCAGGACACACTGCCTGGGGGACAGAGGGGTCAGCGTGGGGGAGAGAAGACAGAGCACCTCGGGGCATACTGCCTGGGGGACAGAGGGGCACGCGGGTCAGTGTTGGGGAGAGAAGATGGAGCACCTCAGGACATACTGCCTGGGAGTCAGAAGGGTCAGTGTGGGAGAGAGAAGATGGAGCAGCTTGGGGCATACTGCCTGGGGGACAGAGGGGCACAGGTCAGCATGGGGGAGAGAAGACAGAGCACCTCGGGACATACTGCCTGGGGGACAGAGGAGTCAGCGTGGGGGAGAGAAGACAGAGCACCTCAGGACGTACTGCCTGGGGGACAGAGGAGTCAGCGTGGGGGAGAGAAGACAGAGCACCTCAGGACGTACTGCCTGGGGGACAGAGGAGTCAGCGTGGGGGAGAGAAGACAGAGCACCTCAGGACGTACTGCCTGGGGGACAGAGGAGTCAGCGTGGGGGAGAGAAGACGGAGTACCTCAGGGCATACTGTCTGGGGGACAGAGGGGTCAGCATGGGGGAGAGAAAACGGAGCACCTCAGGACGTACTGCCTGGGGGACAGAGGGGTCAGCGAGGGGAAGAGAAGACAGAGCACCTTGGGGCATACTGCCTGGGGGACAGAGAGGTCGGTGTGGGGGAGGGAAGACGGAGTACCTCAGGGCATACTGTCTGGGGGACAGAGGGGTCAGCGTGGGGGAGAGAAGACGGAGCACCTCGGGACATACTGCCTGGAGGACAGAGGGCTGTGGGTCAGCGTGGGGGGGCACAGGTGAAGGGCACAGCCCCCTGCGCACACTATGTCCCACGGCCCCCATGGGGAAGCTCATGGGAAGCAAGGACCTGCCTCCATGACCAGCCCTCACTGACGGTCTCCGCCTCTCACTCGCCCCTCCAGGTGCGATCCTGACACACCTCCACTGCCCTCCCTCCACTCCCCTCCACTCTGCCTGCACATGGGAGGGGTCCCCTCCCCAAGTCCTGGACCCTTGCCTAGACCAGCTCTGGGGAGCCTGCCGTCTCCGGCCCTCTGCCGGGGGGCGCTGTAGTGAGAGGTCAAGGCTGGCCCCGAGGCAGGGTTCTCCAATGTGCACCTCAACAGCACGGTCAGAGGGGAACCAGATCCAAGGTCTCATCACACTGCCCATTAGCTGGTGATGGGGTTTTGCTGGTGGCCTGTGCAGGCAGCCACCTTGCAAACACTTTCCAGGGAGAAAGCGAGTCCCAGACAGCTACCTCCCAGAGGACTTTTAGAACCCAGCCTGCACATGGAGAAAGAAGTCACTCACAAACTGTACAGAACATAGTTCAGGGGCCCTGAGTGAGCTCAGCCAGCAGGCCGGGACCTGCCGCCCAGCCTACGCCCCTGGGCAGCTACAGCCAGACAGGCCGGGCCCGCACCAACCGGGGAGCCGCGCGCTCGGGCCTGGGAGCAGCAGGAAGGGGCAGGGTGCTCACCTGTGGTAGTCAGGGACACAGTGGGGCCGGTTGGCCTGGTCCACAATGAAGGAGGTGCCCTCCAGGGGGCAAGCACAGAGCACGCAGGTGAAGCAGTTGGGGTGGTAGGCCCTGCCCGTGGCCCTCAGCATGCGCTCGGTGATAGGTTGCCCACAGGTGCTACACTTCTCCAGGGTCTCCTGCAGGCACAGCGAGCGTGGGCAGGGGCTCCAGGCCCCCACCCGGCCCCACACAGCCCGCGGCCCCAGCCCCCACTCACGGTGTAGCAGCCCTCGCAGTAGGGCGACCCCTCGAGGCTGTAGAACTGCTGTCCCTGCAGCTGCCGGCTGCACTGGTGGCAGATGAAGCAGGTGATGTGGAACAGCTGGCCCAGCGCGCGGACCACCGGCTGGGCACGGGCCAGGGGCTGGCAGCAGCGGCCACAGAGCTCTGCGGGGCCGGGGAGGTGGGTGTCAGCAAGAGGGGGGGTACGGGGAACCGTGGTGGTGGGGCTCACTGCTGGCAGCTCCAACAGCAGAGCTCTGCAGGGCTGGGGAGGTGGGCATCAGCAGGAGGGGACACCGGGCAGGGGGCTCACCGCTGGTGCCCGCACTCGACTTCTGGGGCTGTTCCATGTCCTGCATGAGCTGCTTCGTCAGCTGCTCCAGCTCTTCCACCTCCCTCAGTGTCAGGGGGCCGGGGGCCCCAGGGGGGCGCACCTGAAATCCCAACGCCTTCCTCAGGCTCCAAGGCCCTCTTCTTCCAGCTTCCCAGAAGCTCTGGGCTGACCTTTCAAGCTGTGTGACCCTGGCACCAACCCAGGCCCCACACAAATAACCGAGGGAAGGGACGCCCCTGAGCCTGGACATGTCCACCCTTTGCTGGCCCTCCCTGGGTGTCACAGACAGGCCGAGGACGGGTGGACGCAGGCCACACACAGCAGCTCAGCTCACAGAAGCACCGACACGCCAGGGCCACGCAGACGTCACTAAACATGCCACACACCACCCAGAGCGCACACAGCGGGCACACACCTACCGTCCGCCTGCTGCCGGGCAGGGAGAGCGTGAGGACACAATACAGGCAGTCACGGTCAGAGCCCAGGCCGCACCAGAGCCCCGGGCCCCGGGCCCCGAGTGTGGGCTTCGGGACTCCCGACCCCCCACTGCCAGGCCAGCCCACCGCCTGTGCGGGGGATGATGGAGCCGGGGTGGGCAGAGGCTGGGGGACACTGCTGGAACCCCAAGAACTGGAGACAGGGCCACAGGGCTATACCTGCCCCAGAGACACCTGAAGGGAGCGCTGGGCTGGCCTGCTCTGAATCCACCCGCTGACCACTGAACATCCTGCCTACGTGCAGCACCTTCCTCCCAGCCAGGCCACCACCCAAGGGGAACACACCCTCTCCATCCACAGCTTTGTGGGTCTCTCTGCCCAGAAGCACCGCTCCACCACCGTCACATGCCCCCGAGCCTGCCCGGTCCCCTCTGGACCCCTGCATCCCCGTGTTCCCTGACACGGGTCCCGGTAAGCCCCTCCACAACACAAGCTTCACCTATTTCCCCCCCGTCCTCGCTTCCCAGCAGGCTCTGTGGGCCAGAGGGTGGGACGCGGCCAGCCCCTGCTCTCTGCTACTCCTGGGTGACCGCTCCATTGCCCTCGAAGTATGAATTGGTCTTCAGTCCACCTGGGCAGCCAGAGTCCTCCAGGACGCACCTGCCTGCCACCGTTTCCCTCCACCTGCCAGCTGCAACATCCCAGCTTCCACACCAGAGGCAAGCTAGTGCCTCGGCTCCACCTCAGTCACCGTCCAGCATGGGCCCCTGTGGACCTCAGGTGTGACAACTTCGTGACCTCCAAGACCCTGGGCTTGGGCCCCCCACCATGCACACCTGTTCCGCTGCCCCACTCAGAAGGCTGCATCCTCCACCCAGCCCGTCTCTCTGACGTGCTCACCGCCACTCTGCCACCGTTGCTAATTGGCTCCAATCTCCAACCCTGGGCCACACCACCCCTTCCTGCGTCTGCCTCAGCTGCAGAGCCATGGAGAGCTGGCCACACTGCAGGGGGGCACACAGCGCCGTGGCACCCTCCGCCCCGCTCCTGTCTGGGACTTGCTCCCCGTTGTCTTCTCCCCAGCAGCTGTTCCAAACCCTTCCATCCCCTCAAGCCCCCGATGGCTTTGCCCCCTCACTCCAGCTGACCTCACTGCCTACATTAGAGAAAAGATGGAAGCCAGCCAGCGTCAGCTCTCTCGCCACCTACCCCTCCACAGGAAAGAGTGGTGATGTGGTCCTCGCCCTGGAGACGCCTCTGGAGGCCTGCACCAGGCCCTCTTCCAGACCCTCGACATGCCTGCCTCCTCATGTGCCCTGGGCCCCACGGGCCCCCTCCACCTCCCACCACACCGAAGCCCTCCCCTAACTTGCAAAGGCCACACACCCAGCCTCAGCCCTTCTCTGTGCCCCAGGGCAGGCACTCCAGCCAACTCCTTCCTGTCAAGCTCAGGACACCAGCCAGCAGGCCTCCGCATGGCCACCTAAGATGTCCTAATAGTACATCTCTGGCCGCTAACCCCGTCCCCTGCCCCCTGCCCTGAAAAGCACCACAGCTTTGCTTCTCCTCCTTGGCTTCACTAGGTCCACCAGTAACTGCTCCACTCCTTAAGCCCGTCTTCCACCCTTGCTGCCCCGACCTGGGGCCTTCTCTGTGCACCCCGACGTGGGCAGCCTCCACGCACCCACTGCTTTGTGCATCATTGCCCACAACCTGCACCCCTCCAGCTGGAAGCCCACCCACCAATGCTAACTGAACACAGTTCCTTCTAAGACGGTCCCGCTAGAACCTCTTGCTCAACTTGCTGACAGCGGACTCCTCCCCTTCCCCTTCGTTTCCCCTTCTGGACTTCTCTATTTGGTCTGCAATCTGCATTCCCAGCACGCCCAGATTCAGCCTCCTCCAGGGCACTGCCCCCCCTCCTCCAGGGCTTATCAGTTCCTCAGCCGGAAGCGCCTCCCTCTGTGGCAGCCACCACGAGGAACCCATTGTTCACTGGCCAGTCACTGCGGCCCCGAAGTGGACCCTTACACCTCTGCTGGGAGTGCCCCCCACAAGCCTCCAAAAGCGGGGCTTTCACTGCCCCCCCACCACAATGCCCACCCCCAGCACTCGCAAGACCCCACGCTGAGCTTTCTATTCCTCTTCCTTGAGCTCCACCTGCCGCTCCAAGCCTAGCTTTGTGATGTCGCCACTGGAGACCGCTACTTTCTCTTCTCCAATCGCCCTGTGCATCCCTGCCCTGGGGTGGTGCTCATGGTTCCCTCTCCTCTCCAGAACTTTCCAGCCCCCACCCTTCAAGCACACCAGCTCCGCGAAACCTTCCCCAGCCTGCAGTCCCCAAACTGCTCCCTCGTCTGGGTCCCTGCAGCACAGCACTCACGGGCGCCTGGCATCCCTCTCTGTGTGCCTGCACAGACATTCACACTGTCACCTGGACAGCCCAGCAAGATGACCTCTCTGCCGGCCAGACGCTGGGTTCTGGTGGCAGGAACCATCTTGGAGTCGCTGCTTCTGCCTGGTGCATTCAGGCCAGGCACAGTGCCCAGCCCTGCCCAAGTCAGCTCCCTTCACCACACAACCACAGTATCGGGTAGTGCTGTTTGCAACAAGGGCAGCTGGGACTCAAGTTCACCTGACTCGCCTGGGGTCTCCCGGATTCTGTCCCAGGACCATGCGCGCCCACCCTCCATGCCCCAGGTGTCTCTCCCATGTTCTGAACGCCCCGGCCCAGCAGAGCCCAGCACCACAGAGCTGGCTTGGCCATGTCACCACATGCTCAGCAGATGGGCCGTGGGCAGGAGAGGGACACAGCTCGAGAAGGGGAAGAACCAAGTTCGGAGTGGTGACCTTGTCCCTCCCCTAGAACATTCAGGTGGCAGTCTGCACTGGTCCCCACTCCCAGTCAGGCCCCACCCAAACCAGACCCTGCCAGGCCCTTCCTCCAGGGGCCCTTCCTCTTCCGACTGCCCCCAGCCCAGGTCAGAGGGAAACCCCTCCCCCAACCCCACCACTCAGCACCCATTCTGACTCGCCCTCCACTCTCTGCTCCTGAGCCAGTCGTGCCCCCAACCCCAGCCTAGACATGACCCTCTCACCTAGTCTGTTCTCCCTCACCTGGTTTGGAGCAGGCCGCGGTAGGGACCCTGGAGACTGCTTCTCCTGTACATGGGGCTTCTCCTTCTGCTGAGCACAGGTGACACTGGGGGGCTGAGGGGAGACTGTGCCCATGGAAGAGGGAGCTTCAGGGGACCCCACCTTCTGATTGGGCTGTGACACAGGTCCACCTGGGGCTCCAGGGGCTCCAGGGCTGAACTTGGAGGCTACAGGAGTAAACCTGGAAGCCACCGGAGAAAACTTAGGGGCTGTGGGACCTCGGGGCTGGGTGTCAGCCGAAGACATAGGCTCGGCCTGGGCCTGGAGTTTGACCTGGGGTGGGACCTGAGGCCGGGCCTGGGGCCGGACCTGGGGTGGGACAGGGACCTGCGTCTGGCTCTGGGGCAGGGCCTGAGCCTGGGATAGTGGCTGGGAGCTAGAGGGGGCCTTCCAAGGAGGCAGGGGTGCCGTCGCCCCAGCTGCAGGCCTAGGACTGGAGTGGAGACTGAAAGGCGTGGCAACTGGCGGGGGCACATATCCAGAGGACACCTGCAGGGAGGCAGTGGGGACAGAAGGGTTAGAGAGGTCAGAGATGGGGTGTCCTCAGGGTGCTGACCAGCCTCTCCCCACCTCGCCCCTCACCCGGGCCTTGAAGGGGTCGTTCCTGGTCATGTCGTCCAGCAGCGAGGACAGTGAGTCGATCTCCAGGTCAATGCTGCTCACCTTCTCCCTGGGCTGCAGGGCAGGGTCAGAGAGGCCCAGTCCTCCAACCCACCCGCCCACCTGGGCACAGGCTGGAGGTCGGGGCCTCCTCCAGCAGCCCTCCCAGCCCCTGTACCTGTGACCGGAGCGGTGTGGGCCCTTCAGTCCCTCCCTCCTCCTCCAGAGGGGGTGGTGGGGACGGGAAGATCTCATCCTCCAGGGGTGCAGGGGGGAACGGCTCATCGATCGGGGGAGGGGGTGGCGGGAAGGGGCCTCCCAGGGCACCCTCGGCCTCATCGCCGTCCCCGAGCGGCGGAGGGGGCGGTAAGGGAAATTCTGGTCGGAGAGAGAGGGCGTTGTCAGCAGAGTCCCTCAACCCCCTCCTACCGCTCCAGCCCCCACCTCTCTCGTGGGACCCGCGGATGTGTGCGGGGGTGAGAAGGGGCACAGGGTGCCGGGGCACCGGCCAGGCGAGGGCACCGCGGAGGAGCTGGACGCCCCGTTACAGTGCGGAGAACGCACCCCAAGGAAAAGAGTCCTACCCCACACCAGTCCCCGCCGGCAGGGCTTGGCCCAGCCCCGGGAGCCCTGGCTCCGGGCCACGAGCCGCGATGAGGTAAGAACATCTGCTCGGGACGGGGGCTGCGCCAGCCCCTCCGCAGCGGCCTCTCCAGACGACCCCCATCACCCCTGAGCCCTCCCGGGGGGGGGGTCCCTCCACCCCTGCATCGCCCTCCCCCGCCCGCTGGTTCCTCTCGATCTGTCCCGGCGCTTCTCCAGGCCACGAACCCCCGTACCCCGGCACTCACCCGCCGACGCCCCCAGTCCTCCTGACGCTGCCCCGGCAACCCCTACCTCCCGCAGCTTCACCCCGGGTCCTTGGCGTCCCCCATACTCCTGATGCCCCTCGTACCCTCCACCCCCCCGGCACTTCCCCAGGGGCCCCCCATCCTCCTGATGCTTCCCAGGCGCCCCCCACTCTCCGCATCCGGCAGCCCCTAACCCCTACCTCCCCACCCCCGGCGTACCTTCGGGGGGCGGTGGGGGCACCTCGCCCACCCGGCCCATCTGCGCGCGCTGCGCCCCGGCCGCGGCGGGCGGCTCGCCGTCCCCGTGCCGGAAGGGGTTCACTTTGGGCTTGGGGGCCACCACCGGGCCGAACTTCTTCTGCGGCGCGTAGAAGGCGGGCGCTGAGACCGAGACGACGGGGGGCGGGCGTGGGGCGGCCATGCCGGCGTGCGGGGAGCGCTCGGGCCTCGGCGTCCTGGCCGCCCGGCGCCGGGGCTCTG
>NW_004444029.1:5147772-5156753 GCF_000243295.1 Trichechus manatus latirostris
CAGGAAAGAACCCAGACCGGGAATTTTTTTTTTTTTTTTTAATGGAACGTGGAAACTTACCCAGTCACTTCCTGAGGTCCTGCGCACTCGCTACCTGCAAACACGCGCCATCCACCCCCTAAGGCCAGTACCCCAGCCCTAGGCCCTAACTCTTCTCATCAGACCGGTGCTCACGGTCACCTTAGGCTGTCCTGCCCGCCCCCTTTTCCTGTGTCCCTGGCCCTTCACTCAGCGGCACTCAAGCCTCTGCGCCATGCTTCAGAGATCATCCAGACCGGCCCTTCAATTTACGCAGAAAACAGGCCGAGAGCATACCAGATTGGCCACAGGGCCCAGGCTAGAACTAGATGTCGCGGCTCGTCCCCTACACCCTGATGTCCACCCCATGGCCACTGGTCTGTCACAGGTGAGGCTGTGCTGGGTACAAGAGAGTAGGTGAGGTCAGTGGGCAAAGACCCAGGTTAAATGCCCAAACTAACTGGCAGGACTCTTAATTCTCTCCACTTCTTCTCCAAGGGTAAAAGAGTGGTGATCTACCTGCCTTACTGCATTATATGGAGGCATAAATGAATTAACCCATCTGGAAGTATGCTATTTAGTCTTATCATCCAAGTCCCCGCGCTGTCCACATCAGAAATCCTAAGGCCAAAACCAATTGAGTAGATCTGACTCATGGCGACCCCATGTATGTCAGAGTAGAACTGTGCTCCATACAGTTTTCAGTGACTCATTTTTTGGAAATAGCTGGCTGGGCCTTTCTTTCCAGGTACCTCTGGGTGGACTCAAACCTCCACCCTTTCAGTCAGCAGCTGAGCACATTAACCCTCAGTACCATTCAGGGACTCCTACCTTAAGGCAGTTTCTCTCACATACACCCTCCTTGGTTACCAGGCGGATCTTGGTATAGGCCATGCCCTCTCCTTTCAACGTTACAGAGAAAACCCATTGCTGTTGGTTCAATTCTGACTCATAGCAACCCTGTAGGACAGAATAGAACTGCCCCATAGGGTTTCCAAGGAGCAACTGGTGGATTCTAACTGCCGACCTTTTGGTTGGCAGCCTTAGCTCTTAACCACTGCGCCACTAGGGCTCCCCTTCAACATGACCAAATCTTTAATTTAAACACCTAAAGGAGGCCTGGAAGTACAATGGTTAAGCACTTGGCTGCTGACTGAAAGGTCAGCAGTTTGAACCCGCCCAATGGCCCCACAAGAGAAAGAGATGGCGGCGTGGTCCCATAAAGATTACAGCCCAGGAAACCCTAAGGGGCAGTTCTCCTTTGTCACATAGGGTCACTATAAGTTGGAATTGACTCAAGGGCACACAATGACAATACCTAAAGCTATGCCTTCTCAGACCCCACTGATCTTTCTTCTCTCTGGTGTCTTGTTTTATCTGTCACCAGCATTTCTCACAGCAGCAAGCATGTATGGCCATGTACATCGCAAGGTATGCCACGCCTCACCTCCTCTGACACGGATGAGCTGGTCCTGGGCCTGTCCCTTGGAAGACCTGCTAGCAGTGTGATACTGGATTACCTGTACGTGTTGGAAATTGTATCTTGAGCTTTCCAGACCAAAAGTCTCATCGCCAGTTGTTCAAAGAAAAACCAATGGCTGTCAAGTCGATTCTGACTCATAGCCACCCTATAGGACATAACAGAACGGTCCTATAAAGTTTCCAAGGCTGTAAATCTTTTCAAAAACAGACTGCCACGTCTTTCTTCTGCAGAGCAGCTGGTCAGTTTGAACAGCCAACCTTTTGGTTAGCAGCCGAGCGCTTAACCACTGCACCACGAAGGCTCCCTCTTCAAAATATACTCACTTGAAAAAACAAAAAGTTAGAAAGAAAGGTTTTTAGAGAGCTTTATGGGAATAAAAGCCATGTACCCTCTCAATGTCTCCTTAAGGAAAATGCATGTGCAAAATATAGTAAGTTTAACTGGCAGGCAGCTAAACCTATTTATAAATCAAGAATAGAAGAGTGCGTAGGCAGGTTTAGTTTTACTGACAAAGAGCATTCAGGATGCAGAAAATACTCTGCTAAGCGTTGAAGCCTGCCATTGTAAATACAATCAGAAATGCTGCCGAGTGTCCCAGAAGGATCACGTCACTGCCCAAGCAGCCAGGAAGCCCCAGCGGGGCCGAAGACCCAATGCCAGTAAGTGCAGACAATGAACAGGAACAGCCCTTCTGAGTCGTCGGTATTTTTCTTATGTAAGCAATTCTGATGGATATCCTCAGGTAGGATACGTAAAACGCAGCAAGTAAGTAGATGCCCCACCCAAAGCTTGGAAGGGAGAAAATGAGTCCTGGCCTTGGCTGCCTAAAACATCTTGACACCTCCAGGGCTTTCTATCAACCAGGAACCCAGAAAGCTTTTCTCAATGACCAAAAAAAAAACAAACTCAAACCCGTTGGCATCGAGTCAATTCTGACTCATAGCGACCGTATACAACAGAGTTGAACTGCCCCGTAGAGTTACCGAGGACCGCACAGCATAGATTAAGAAGTTGGAAGCACTCAAGGAAGAAACAAGTGGCCAAGTTGTGAGCCTTGGGCTCACTTACTTTGGACACGTGCTCAGGAAAGACCGGTTGCTAGGAAAAGAAGGACATCATGGTTGGTGAAGGGAAGGGTCAGAGACACCGAGGGAAGTTCTCCATGAGATGGATGGACACGTGGCCTCAACAGTGGGCTCAGACACAGCAACAGTCATGAAGATGGCACAGGACCGGGTGATGGTTTGTTCTGTTACACATATAAGGTCACCATGAATCGGAGCCACGAACAACATTCCCGTACACGCAGAGGGCTAGAGGACGATGAAGTTCCAGTGCAATGCAAGGACTCTCTGTAAGATAATGACAGCACACGTCAGATACTGCTAGATGTGGCGCTGGACAACACTGAGCACTTTAAATATTTCACCCTCATTGAAGCCTCATGATAAACCTAAAAGGAATGTACAGTTATTATCCAAACTAGACATTAGACGTTTCACCTCCTAAACGGCACATTTTTTTTTCTGGCAACACTAATATTTTATTATTTATGGCACCCCCTGGCCCCTCCTCCACCCTCAGATTCTATTGCCTCCTCCCTTTAGCAGCCCCAGCCTGGCCCGTTGAAGAGCCTTCCCTTTCCTCATTGCTTTAAACTCCTGGACCAGCATTTTCTCTTTCCATCACGTGACACATTTCTTTCTGCGTGTCCATGTGTACACATGCACATGTGTGTTTGTACATGTAGGTTGTGTATCTGCAAGCTTCTGCGTAATAGAACATCCCAGAAGGCTTCTCAAAGGATTAATCACAATGGTTAGCATTAGAGAGTAGACTTGGGGGAAGAAAGAAGGCTTTTAGGCTCATATCTTTCCTCAAGCACATGTATCACTTTTATCATTAAGAAAAGAATGAAGAAGAACTGGATCGTGCCCAGCTAGCATTACTGAACATTTTGATCAAGGATCCTATAAAAGAATGCTGATCAAAAGGGGAGAGATGTGGAAGAGAATTTCAAATTTTCATGGAATGCAGACTTCTGGAGCCATTGAGGCTGGATGAGCACCTGAAACTATTGACCTGAAATAATCTTTAACCCTTAAACCAAAACTATCCCCTGAAATCTTCTTTAAACCAAACAATAGTTCACCTTAATTAGTAAAGAATGTCTGCCTTGAGCATTGTGATCTTTTAAAGAGCTGTCTATATGGCAGCAAACTGACAACAACAACTGGAAAGAGTAGATAGGAAGCTTAGGGGGCAGTGAGTTTATGTTAATGGGGGAGGAACCATTTGGAAAACAAGGGTGAGAATGGTTGCATGGATTGTATACATAGAAATTGTTGGATTGGTGTGTGTTCTGTTGTGTATATTCTCAACAACAACAAAAATAAATTATTAGGCAAAAAGAAACCCATACATCAAAGTTTTTAAACTTGTATTTACTATGCATATCATATAGTGGAAGATATTGGAACACATACCCGCTCTCTAAACCTGTAAGAAAATAAATAAAAGACTTTCTCTCCTGAAAAAAAAACTAAAAAAGAAAGAAACATGACCATCAACCACTGATATCAACGCATCAGAGAAAAGCCATTTGAACTTTCAAAAAGTTCCAGCAATAAATGTCTCCGATTAAGGCCTAAAAAAGGGGGAGAGTAGAGAGAAGGAAGGAAGGAGGGAGGGAGGGAAGAGGAAGGAAGGAGGGAGGGAAGAGGAAAGGAGGGAGGGAAGAGGGAGGGGGAGAAAGAAAAGAACTCTGGTGTCAGAGTGCTCTCCCTGCACTCAGCTCGCTTCCGATCTTCCCTCCTTTCCTTGTCCCGCTGGCTTTTTGTCTCAGCCCAGAGGAATCTCTAGCTGATGAGAGTGCAGACTCAACAGAGGGTTGGGTGGCAGTGGGAGGTTGACATCGTGGAACACCTGTTTCAGTGCCCTGGGGCTGCCGTGACAGAATGCCCAAGCCAGTGACCTAAACCAACAGACGTTTACTGTCTCACGGCTCTGGAGGCTGGGAGTCCTAAACCGAGGGGCTGGCAGGGCCCTGCTCCCTGAAGGCTTCAGGGGAAGAGGCTTTCTTTCTCTCAGCTTCTGGTGGCCTGCCCTTCCTCGGCTTATAGATGCGTCTCTTCTGTCTGTGTCTCTTCTTCTGTGTGGGGACCCCACTCAGAGGGGATCAGGCCCACCCTACTGCAGTGTGACCTGACATTAACTTAACTGATGACATCTTCAAAGACCCTATTTCCAAACAAGGTCACCTTCATAGGTACTGGGGTCTAGCCTTCAACATATCTTTTTGGAGGACGCAATTCAGTCCAAAACAGCACCCGTCAAGAGCCAAGGATCTTTGTGGCCAAAGCCAACCCAAAGCAGCTTCCTGCTCTGCCCAGGGGCCCACCGGAAGGAAGGGAGGGAGGGAGGGACTGACAACCACAAGTGCCCCTTTTCCCCTTTCTTCCCCGGCCAGCCCAGGAGGCTGACTCAGATCGTCACCCTCTATTCACCTTTGTCTCCATTTCCCAACCTCAGCTCTGCCAGTATTTACCGACAACTTCTCCATTCTAGACGCTCTGGAGAGACAGACACAGAAACCTGGTTCCTGCCCTTGGGGTAACTCTCAGTCTAAAGAAGACACAGGTATCTGAGCACATTATTTGTAGTACACCCAGGTAAATGTTAGGATTAGAAAGAAAACTTTCCCCCACCAGACAGTGCTTGAGTGGGGTGGCCACCACGATTGCAATAGCCAGGCAGCCTTCTCGCCACTGAACCCTTGTTACTGCCCGTCACAGGGTTGGGAGCAGCAGGGGAGACACAGGGCCAAGGGGAGCACAGCCCCCAACACAGTGCATCCGGGAAGCAGAGGATGGCAGGAGTCCCGCAGTCCGAGGCAGATGGTGCCCAAAGACACTGCAGTGTCAGCCAGCCAGAAACATGGGGTGGCTGCGGGGGCCTGGCTGTGCAGATGGTCAGATGGTGGAGAGTCAGTGAGGGGGCCGGGAAGGGCAGGCGGGAAGAGAGGCCCAGCCCCACAGCACACAGCCGGCCTGCTGGCACTGAGACCACCAGTGCAAGGGGCATCTGCCGCCAGCCGCCTCCCTGAACCCATGAAACCAGGCTCTGAACCTGGCCTGGAAGCCCCATGTTTGTCATGGAAAGAGCCGATGCAGTACCTACAGGGAGCAAACATTCCAGGGAACAGGAATGGTGGGTTAATATAGGTAGATAAGCTATCTTGCCTGAGATGAGAAGCACTGATTTTTTTCTAGTTTCTGGGTTCCTTTCATGAGAGGTAGGCTTAACATTCAGGTAGAGTACCTGGTGGTGCAAATGGTTAACACACTCGGCTACTAACCAAAAGGTTGTCCATTCAAGTCCACCCAGAGGTGCCTTGGAAGAAAAACCTGGCAATCTACTTCTGAAAAACCAGCCATTGAAAACCCTGTGGAGCCCAGTTCTACTCTGACACACATGTGGTCGCCATGAGTCGGAGTTGACTTGCTGGCAACTGGTACTAGTGATATTCAGACACCCACCAGGCTGCTTGGCACAGGAAGCTGAGTCCCTGGGCAAACCCTCAGAGCTCGCTCACGCTTTCTCCTGCCCTTCCTGCCACCCAGCTCATTGTTGCCTTTCAGGCCCCCCAGAGATGTGATGAGAGGAGCAAGTGGACACTGGGCCCAGAGAGGGGAGGCGATTGCAGGGACCACATCTGGGTGGTTTCAAACAACAGAAATGGATTCTCTACAGTTCTGGAGGCCAGAAGTCCTGAATTAAGGTGCCAGCAGGGCCACGCCGTCTCTGAAGGCTCTAGGGACAGATCCTTCCTTGTCTCCTGGCTCCTGGTGGTTCTCAGCCATCCTTGGCTTGTGGCTGCATCACTCCAGTCTCTGCCCTGTCTTCACATGGTTCTTCCCTCTGTGTCTCTGTCTTCTCCACTTTTATAAGGAGACCACTCATATTGGGTTAGGACCCAACCTACCCCAGCGCGATCTCCTGTTGTTGATGGACAGTGGGCCATCCCTCCTCAGAGTCCAGGAACACCCGCCTCCGTGTCTCCTGCAGGGGGGCAGAAAGGACACCTCCCCCACCCCACCCCCAGTTCTCCAATGCTCACAGCCTGGCCGCCTGCCTGGAGACCACCAGAACTAATTTCATGGAGCCCCTCATAACAGTCACTATAAGCAGCCCTGGGTTTCCTGCTCACTCCAAACATGGTACCCAACTCCTGAGACAGTCCCTGGAGCCCCCTGGAGCTCAGAGGCCAAGTTAAGCAGACACTCTTCTCTGAGATCCTCCTCGCCTTCTTCTCTAACCTGGTCACCCCTGAGGACACCACCTCATCTGTAGTCCTTGAAAGTGGCCGCAGACTTTTTCTCTCCCACAGCCCTCTTACCACTAGCGCTGAATGTGAACAGATGTCCCTTTTGATCCTCATTGCTGCTTCCTGACAATTCTCCTCCCCTCCTCCCTAAAACCTCAGCTTTGGATATGCTGCCATCAAACCATCCCACTCACTGCCCCTCCCTGTACTATCAGCTACTTCCCAGGTTGTTCATCTTCACTTCCAAGGACTTAGGTTCTAGCTCATGGTCACTCTCTCCAGAAACAACTTCCCTATTGATCCTTGGCGATTCTGATACCCACAGAGATGGTCCTTCCTCCTCCTGCCCCCCATCCCTGAACTCTCCCCTCCAGTGACCTCCCCGTGCCTGACCCCACCACCATCCCACAGTAACATCCTAAACCAGTGCTGCCCAGTAGAAATATAACATGAACCAGATCTGTAATATTTTAAAAAGAAACAGGTGACATTCATTTTAATAATACACTTTATTTAACGCAACATTTCCAAAATACTCTCAACTCAACATGTCATCAACATTACAAGATAATGAAGGAGATAGTTTGCATTCTCTGGTTTGGGTCCTAAGCTTTGGGAATTCGGTGTGCATTTTGCCCTCACAGCACATCTCCATTTGGACTAGCCCCGTTCAGCTCAGGAGGCACACGTCACTAGCAGCCACCCCACTGGACAGCGGCCCCAGCTAGGGCGCACGCAACCCATGGCAAACTCAGTCCTAAGCAGCTCTCTCTCCAGCTACTACCTTGTAGCTTCCCAGCACACCCCCTTTTTGTGCCTTAACTCTAGCAATCCTTGGGCCCTTGGATTCAATCATTGACTCAATCATTGGCCCTGTCAGTCAGTGGTTCCCTCTACTTCTCCCTCTCCCATGCCCTCCTTGCCCAGTTAATTATGTGGACAATCACCAACCACCACTGCCGCTCCCTTGCACTGCTGTCAACTCCTCTGTGCCTCTCTCTCACTCTGTAATACTCACTTGGCAAGACCCAGACCTGGGTTCAGCCCAGCTCTCTACCAGCTCCACCCCTGCACCCACATGGCTCAGTGGGGCTGGGGAGACACAGCCTTCTGGTCTAATTTTTAACTCATGAGCCTCAAGTGCCACCCAGCAGTTCAACTTCCTGATAAGCATGTCCCTTGTCCATCCATCTCCACTTCTAGACCTTCTCCTCACTCTTCAGATCTTCAGCCCCTCCTTCCTCATCCCCAGTCACAGCTGATGACCTTGCTTCCTGTTGCACTGAGAAAAGTGAAGCAAACAGAAGGCACCTTGCCCAGTTCCCTCCACATCCAACCTCCTGCCTGAGTCTGTATTCCTGCCCTTGGCCTGCCTTCCCTCTTATGTAATGAACCACCCTCAGTCCTAAAGCCATCTCTGCCACTCACTGCTCTACTACTTCCCACCTGCTGTGATGGGTTGAAGATATTTTGAAGCTGTGGTGGCTCAACAATTAAGCACTCGGCTGCTAACCAAAAGTTAGGTGGTTCGAACCCACGGAGAGGTTCTGCAGGAGAAAGACCTGGTGATCTGCTTTCGTAAAGATTGTTTTTGTTGTTGCTAGGTACAGACAAGTCAATTTCAGTTCACAGCGACCCCATTTGACAGAGTAAAACTGTCCCATAGGGTTTTCTTGGATGTAAACTTTACGAGAGCAGACGGCCAGGTCTTTCTCCTGCAGAGCTGCTGGGTGGGTTTGAACTGCCAGCCTTTCAGTTAGTAGCCTAGTGCTTAACCGTTTCACCACTGAGGCGCTTTACAGATGAGAAAATCTTTCAGGGTCTCTGTGAGTCTGAATCAATTCCACAGCACACAACAACCACCCCTGGTACCTATGAAAGTGATCTTGTTTGGAAACAGGGTCTTTGAAGATGTTATCAGTTAAGATGACGTCATACTGGAGTAGAGCGGGTCCTGATCCAGTCTGCGAGGTGTCCTCACAAAAGAGGAGAAGAGAGACAGACACTGAACATGGAGGGACCTCATACTGGAATAGAGCGGGTCCTGATCCAGTCTGCAAGGTGTCCTCATAAAAGAGGAGAAGAGAGACAGACACTGAACATGGAGGGACCTCATACTGGAGTAGAGCGGGTCCTGATGCAGTCTGCGAGGTG
>NW_004444029.1:5156997-5182974 GCF_000243295.1 Trichechus manatus latirostris
GACAGGCACTGAACATGGAGGGACCTCATACTGGAGTAGAGCGGGTACTGATCCAGTCTGCGAGGTGTCCTCACAAAAGAGGAGAAGAGAGACAGACACTGAACATGGAGGGAAGACAGCATGTGAAGATTTGGCAAGAATCACAGGCCGTCACCAGAAGCTGGGAGACAGGCATGGAATAGATTCTCCCTCAGAGCCTCAGAAGGAATCAGCATGGCTTACACCGCAATTTTGGACTTCTAGCCTCCAGGACTGTGAGACAATACATTTCTGTTCTTATAAACCACCTACTCTGTGGCACTTTGTTACAATAGACCCAGGAAATGAACACAGATGCCATGGATGTTGACCAAGCAATTGACATCTTTCTTGTGAATGATCAATTTTTCCCTGTCTACTAAATCATTCTCATCAGCATAAACATACGCCATTTTTCTCCCCAACTTAAAAAAATTTTTTTTTTAATTCCGTTTTCTCCTCCAGCTACCACTTTGTATCTCTGCTCCTTTTTGGAGCAAAACCGCTTCAAAGAATTTTCTATACTTGCTATGCTATCGTGAATTTCTCCTCTCTAACTTTCTCTTAACTGGTTCCAATCATCCAATGGACAATTCTTAGTCCCCAGTTTTGACGTTACCAGTTGTCATCGAGTCGGTTGTGACTCAAGACAACACTATGTGTTTCAGGGTAGAACGTAGTTCCACAGGGTTCTCAATATGCTATGTTGTTGTTGAGTGCCATCGAGGCAATTTCGACTCATAGTGACCCCATGTGATAAAGTAGAACTGCTTGATAGGATTTCCTAGGCTGTAGTCTTTGCTGTTGTTGTTGTTGTTAGGTGTCGTGGTTCTGACTCCTAGCAACCCTATGTACAACAGAACAAAACACTGCCCAGTCCTGTGCCGTCCTTGTGATCATTGTTATGCTTGAGCCCATTGTTGCAATCACTGTGTCAATCCATCTCATTGGGGGTCTTCCTCTTTTTCGCTGACCCTCTGCCTTATCAAGCATGATAGCCTTCTCCAGGGACTGGTTCCTCCTGATAACGTGTCCAAAGTACATGAGACAAAGTCTCACCATCCTTGCTTCTAAGGAGCACTTTGGCTTTACTTCCTCCAAGACAGACATGTTCGTTTTTTGACAATCCATGGTATATCAATATTCTTTGCCAATACCATAATTCAAACGTGTCCGTTCTTCTTCGGTCATCCTTAGTCATTGTCAAGCTTTCGCATGTATATGAGGCAATTGAAAATATCATGCCTTGGGTCAGGCACACCTTAGTCCTCAAAGTGACATCTTTGATTTTCAACCCTTTAAAGAGGTCTTTTGCAGCAGATTTGACCAATGCAATATGTCATTTGATTTCTTGACTGCTGCTTCTTTGTGTGTTGATTGTGGATCCAAGTAAAATGAAATCCTTGACAACTTCAGTCTTTTCTCTGATTATCATGATGTTGCTTATTGGTCCAGTTGTGAGGATTTTTGTTTTCTTTATGTTGAGGTGTAATCCATACTGAAGGCTATACTTTGATCTTCATCAGTAAGCGCTTCAAGTCCTCTTCACTTTCAGCAAGCAAGGTTGTGTCATCTGCATATTACAGGTGTTAATGAGTCTTCCTCCAATCCTTATGCCATGTTCTTCCTTATATAGTCCAGTTTCTCGAATTATGGTTCAGCATACAGATTGAAAAAGTAATCTGAGGGGACCTCATCACCACCAAGCAAGAAGAACCAGGGGAAGATTGATGACAAGGACCTTCTCTCAGAACCGACAGAGAGAGAAAGCCTTCTCCTGGAGCTGACACCCTGAATTTTGGACTTCTAATCTCCTAGACCAAGAGGCAGTCATTCAGACAGAACAAGGGGATACTGCAAAGTTTAAAGTCAGGAAAAGTGTGCGTCAGGGTTGCATCCTTTCACCACACTTGTTCAATCTGTATGCTGAGCAAATAATCCAAGAAGCTGAACTACATGAAAAAGAACGGGCATCAGGATTGGAGGAAGACCCATTAACAGCCAGTGATATGCAGATGACACAACCTTGCTTATGAAAAGTGAAGAGGACTTGAAGCACTTACTGGATGAAGATCTAAGACCACAGCCTTCAGTATGAATTACACCTGAACATAAAGAAAACAAAAATCCTCACAACTGGACCAATAAGCAACATCATGATAAACGGAGAAAAGATTGAAGTTGTCAAGGATTTCCTTTTACTTGGATCCATAATCAACACCCATGGAAGCAGTAGTCAAGAAATCAAACAATGCATTGCATTGGTCAAATCTGCTGCAAAAGACCTCTTGGACTGACCCAAGCCATGGTGTTTTCAATTGCCTCATATACATGGGAAAGTTGGACAATGAATAAGAAAGACTAAAGAAGAACTGACGCCTTTGAATTATGGTTTTGGTGAAGAATATTGAGTATACCACGGACTGCCAGAAGAACAAAGAAGTCTGTCTTTGAGGAAGTACAGCCAGAATGCTCCTTAGAAGCAAGAATGACAAACGAGACTACATCTCACATACTTTGGACATGTCATCAGGAGGGATCAGTCCCCGGAGAAGGACATCATGCTTGGTAAAGTAGAGGGTCAGCGAAAAAGAGGAAGACCCTCAATGAGATGCATGGACACAGTGGCTGCAACAATGGGCTCAAGCATAACAATGATTGTGAGGATGGCGCAAGAGTGGGCAGTGTTTCGTTCCGTAGTACATAGGGTTGCTATGAGTTGAAACCAACTCGACGGCACCTAACAACAACAGCCTCCTAAACTGTGAGAGAATAAATCTGTTGTTAAAGCCACCCACTTGTGGTATTTCTGTTATAGCAGCACTAGATAACTAAGTCAATAACTAAAACAATCTGCTACAAAAGTAGATTGCCAGGTCTTTTCTCCTGCAGAGCAGCTGGTGGGTTCAAACCACTCACCTTTCTGTTAGTGGCTAATTCTTCACTACTGCTGTCCCCTCCTCACCATTTCTTACACTCGACTTTAAGCCCCATGAGTGCATGAGTTTTCACCCCTAGCTACAGATGTTGATCCAGCAATTGACATCTTTCTCTTGAATAATCAATTTTTCCCTCTCTACTAGATCATCCTCATCAGCATACAGAAGTGCTGTTATTTTTCCCAGTTTTAAAAAAAAAACTAGTGCTGGCATATAATACAAAAAAAAAAAAAAAAAGTTGTTGCATAGAGACGATTCTGACTCATAGCGACCCAATAGGCCAGAGTAGAACTGCCCCATAGGGTTTCCAAAGAGCAGCTGGTGAATTCAAACTGGTGACCTTTTGGTTAGCAGCTGTAGCTCTTAACCACTGCACCACCAGGGCTCCAATATAATAGGTGCTCAAAAATACTTTTAATATGGAATGAATGAATGAATGAGATGAACAAATAAAGAAGACAGAGAAGGAGCAGCCAGAAAGGAAAAAAGAAAACCAGGAAAGAGTGTTTGCGAACAAAGGAATGCTCATCAGTGTGGAATGCTACTGAATTGTCAAGTAAGATAAGAAAAACATTCCTGGAAAGATGGCAGGAAAGATAAGAAATTGGTTCCTCTGTGAAGAATTTACTGACATGGAGTTTATAGGAGACATTAGTGCAAGCTTTTCAGTAGAGAGAAGATGCCCTCAAGGGGTTGAGGAGTCCTTGGAGGTGAGGAAATAGGGAAGAAAAGTGAGGAAAGAAGAGAAACGCAGGGAGGGGAGGTCAAGTGGCAAATCCAGCTCTCCCACCAAGAATGCAGAAATTGCCCCCACTGCCTCCCCCAATGCAGTTTTCCATGTTCAGTAATAACATCCCACCTCTACAACCACTAAGTGCCTCAGTGCGTGCACATGCATGGAAAAGATTAGAAAGGATGCACGTCCAAATGTTAGCAGTGTAAAAAATAGGCTGATGA
Organism: Trichechus manatus latirostris; assembly: GCF_000243295.1. Lineage (NCBI taxonomy): Eukaryota > Metazoa > Chordata > Mammalia > Sirenia > Trichechidae > Trichechus > Trichechus manatus. The sequence continues at coordinate 5,160,912 of NW_004444029.1, forward strand.
CTTTGATTTTCTGAATTTCGCTCGTCTATATTTTTAAATTTTTCTAAAAGGAATGTATCTCATGTGTGTAATTTTTTTTAAGTTAAAGAGAGAAACACACACCCACTCAGGGTTCAAAGTTTCCAGTATCTCTGGGGCTTTACCCTCTGGGTGGGACTATGGTAGTTGACACAGTGAGTAAACAGCCAGTGAGTGGGCTGAGTGGACTCTACCCCACCCCCAACCAGGAGAGTAATACTTTTTACCCTACAGCTTATCTTTGCAGGAAAAAAAAACCTTCACCAAACAATAGCCCTAAGATACACATAAGGATCACACACCCATTCTTAAGCACAAAGAACAAGAGAACAGTCAACTCCTAAACTCCTGAATGAAAAGAAACAATGCTCTTTATAACTCATTTAACTCATTTAATCCGCAAGGAGCTTCAATCTACAAAGCAAGAAGAGTATGAGGACAGCCTATTTCAATAGTGTTCAGTGTTATAATAACCATACAAAATAATAATTTACTATAGATCTAGGTAGGCATCATAGGATTGTCGTTGTTAGGTGCGGTCGAGTCACTTCCAACTCATAGTAATCCTTTGTACAACAGAACGAAACATCATAATTCAAAGGCATCAATTCTTCTTTGGTCTTCCCAATTCGTTGTCCAGCATCCACATGTATATGAGGCCTGAGTCAGGCACACCTTAGTCCTCAAAGTCCCGACTTTGCTTTTTAACACTTTAAAGAGGTCATTTGCAGCAGATTTGCTCAATGCAGTATCTCATTGATTTCTTGACTGCTGCTTCCATGGGTGTTGATTGTGGGTCCAAGTAAAATGAAATCCTTGACAACTTCAATATTTTCTCCATTTATTATGATGTTACTTATTGGTCCAGTTGTGAGAATTTTTGTTTTCTTTACGTTGAGGTGTAATCCATACTGAAGGCTGTGGTCTTTGATCTTCATCAGTAAGTGCTTCAAATCCTCTTTCAGCAAGCAAGGTTGTGTCATCTGCATATCACAGGTTGTTAATGAGATTTCCTCTAATCCCGATGTCATGTTCTTCTTCATATAGTTCAGCTTCACGGATTATTTGCTCAGCATCCAGATTGAATAAGCATGGTGAAAGGATACAACCCTGACACACACCTTTCCTGATTTTTAATCACACAATATCCGCTTGTTCTGTCTGAACAACTGCCTCTTGGTCTATGTGGTTTTACATGAGCACAATTAAGTGTTCCGAAATTCCCATTCTTCACAATGTTATGCACAGTTTGTCATTATCCACACAGCTGGTTGCCTTTGCATAGTCAATAAATCACATGTAAACATCTTTCACAGGGTAGGGAAAAGTATACTAGCCTAAGAATCAGAGGAGCTGAATTTGGGTCTCAGTTCAGCCACTGACTAGCTGTGTGACTGCAAAAATCTGAGAGATGGATTTTCCTTGTCTGCAATAGTACAGACAAGATCTCTAGTTCTAATGTTCAGTTATCTGTATTTATTGCCTGTATATCCACTGCTCTTTAATTGCTGGGGAAATGCCTCTGCTGTCCTCTCTTCACACCTGTTCTGGTTGCTTCAGGAAGGAAATGGACAAATGGGGAGGGTTGAGACTCAAAGCTACACTTACCCATTCTACATATAGCACACCCCTCAGGAACAGACCCAGTTGCAGGAAAGAAAAAAAGATTCCAGGAAGTTAGACTTTGCAGCACAAACAGACCATAGTCTGTTTGCAAGAGGAATTCAAGCTGAGGGTGCAGGACTTCCCAGAAGCTGGGGAGGGTACAGGGTTGGAAGCCCAGGTAACAGGTATGTTCAGGAATCCAAGAAGTGGGTTGTCAGTTGTCACTTGGTGAGACAACTCTGACAGGTGTGTTAAATGAAATAAAATGAGTCATGTGGTTGACAAAATGATGTCAGCAGTCCAGCAGACAACACCTCTAAGTCTTGTCTTTTCCAAAACTAGCTGTCTGCTATAACAGAAATACCACAAGTGGATGGCTTTAACAAAGAGGAATTTATTCTCTCACAGTCTAGTAGGCTACAAGTCCAAATTCAGGGCATCACCTCCAGGGGAAGGCTTTCTCTCTCTGTCTGCTCTGGAGGAAGGTCCTTGTCATCAATCTTCCCCTGGTCAAGGAGCTTCTCAGAGCAGGAACGTCAGGTTCGAAGGATGCGCTCTTCTCCCAGCGTTGCTTTTTGGTGGTATGAGGTTGCCATGTCTCTCTTCTTGCTTCTTTCTTTTATATCTCAAAAGAGATTGGCTTAAGACACTACCTAATCTTGTAGATTTCATCAGTATAACTGCCATTAATCCATTTTATTACATCTTAGTGATAGGATTTACAACAGATAGGGAAATCACATCAGATGACAAAATGGTAGACAATCATACAATACTGGGAATCATGACCTAGCCAAGACAGATATTTTTAGGGGACAAAATGCAATCCATAACACTAGCTTTCCTGTAAATCAGGCCACTCTTGTTGTCTTAGGCTAGTTCTCTAGAGAAGCAAAACATATATATATATAGAGAGAGAGAGAGAGATTTATCTCAAGGAAATTGCTCATGCAGTTGTAGAGGCTGGCAAGTCCCAAGTCAGTGGGTCAGGCATCAGACTGGAGGCTTCTCCTGACTCACATAGCTGCAGGGGCTGACAAACCAAAGATCTACAGGTCAGACAGTGGCTGCTGGCTCACAGACTGCGAAGGGTAATGAATCCAAGATCAGCAGGTGAGACAGCAGGCTGCTGGCTCAAGTCCCAAGAACTGGAGATCAGATATTGATACCAAATGCAGGACACAGAGCAGAGAAAAAGCTAGCAAACTCTGTCAGAAAGTCCGCATATACAGGCCACACCCCCAAGGAAATACCCTTTCATCTGATTGGCTACTCATGGCAGATTTCATCATGGAGGTGATTACATTATATCAGATCTCATCACTGAGTTTATTACATCATTACACAAACGCCAAACTACATCATACCTTCCAAATCACTGAGAATCATGGCCCAGCCATGTTGACACACAACACTAACCATCACAGTCCACCCCTTGTCAACTTGGCACCTGTACACATCTCCTTAAACCATATGCAATCTCTAAATAAAGACAATTATAAAGTCATACTTACACCTAACATGACACAACCAAAAATGCACTAGCGCTGTTTACATATTTTATAATTGACAAAAGCAAATATACTTGATGCACAGATACAAGGGAAAAATACTCATAGCAATGACAGTCCTTGTTTCTGCAACCGGTTGTGTGGTTGTAGCTGATATTTAGAACTACCCTCTTCCACCACCCATTCCATATTCCCTTTGTTCTCAGTAAGCACCTCAGCTGGTTGTGGTTCTTTGCCTGGTGAGGTGACCAAAACCTTCATTCCTGAAGGGTCTGGGCCATTAATAGTCATGTTGGAATTGGGTTGCTGTAGTTTCCCATTGACTTTAATCACAAGGCATGGTAGTACTAAGAGATGCCCTAAGGGAGCTCCTGCATTACAGACATACTCTTCTTTACCTCCATTATGTAATATAATCCAATTTCCTCTTGGTAATCAGGATCAATCACACCAGCCAATATGGCAACTCCCTTCTTTGCCAGTTGATCCAGAGGCATAAGGAGCCCAAAGCGGCCAGGTGGCATTCTTAACTTCCTGTTCAATGGAATCAGTGATTTGTCTCCAGGGTGAAGCATTCCTCCCTTTGGAACTAAGACCTCTAGAACCACAGAGCATAGGGTTGTGGGGACAGGAAGCAAAACTGTTACAAGTGGGTACTACAGGTAACAGTGTATGGTGACATTCCCATTTTCACCCCTTGATGCCTGGACCCATGAATCCTGGCTGCAGGAGAAACGGCACTATATACTGGATGCTGATTTAGAGCATATATAGCCTGGAGAACATTGTTCCAACCCTGCAAGGTGCTGTCACCTACCTGGAACCATAATTGTGTCTTTAGAAGGCGATTCCATCATCCTAGCAATCCAGCTGCTTCAGGATGATGGGGAACATGGTAACACCAGTGAATTCCATGAGCATGGTCCCATTGCCACACTTCACTTGCTGTGAAGTGAGTTCCTTGATCTGAGGTGATGCTATGTGTGATACTGTGACAGGGGATAAGGCATTCTGTAAGCCCATGGATGGTAGTTTTGGCAGAAGAATTGTGTACAGGGAAAGCAAATCTGTATGCAGAGTAAGCGTCTATTCTGGTAAGAAAAAAACACTGCCCTTTCCATGATGGAGGTGGTCCTATGTAATCAAGCTGCCACCAGGTTGCTGGCTAATCACCTCGAGGAATGGTGCCATACTGGGGACTCAGTGTTGGTCTCTGCTGCTGGCAGATTGGGCACTCAGCAGTGGCTGTAGCCAAGTCGGCCTTGAGTGGAAGTCCATGTTGCTAAGCCCATGCATAACCTCCGTCCCTGCCACCATGGCCACTTTGTTCATGAGCCTATTAGGCAATGACAGGAGTGGCTGGGGAAAGAAGATGACTGGTTTCCACAGAAAGTGTCATCCTACCCACTTGGTTGTTAATATCGTCCTCTGCTGAGGTCACCCTTTGGTGAGCATTCACATGAGACACAAATGTCTTCACATATTTGTCCCATTCAGAGATGTCTGCCCACATACCTCTTCCCCATACCTCCTTGTCACAAATTTTCCAGTCATGTTCATTCCAAGTTCCTGATCAGAGACAGAGCCAACATGACTGTATAGACAGAACTGTCATGCTGTCTTTCTACAGCAAAGACCCGAAAAACTAAGTATAATGGGTTCAAATGTCAATCCTGGAACCCTAAGCGTCAAATGAAGGGATAAAGAACTCGATCAAACACTGAATGGAATAAGAAACTGACAGAGAACAGAGAATGAGTGAAGTTACTGAGTGGAGGTCCCCTATCAGCTAACACGGCACAGATTCACCATCTTGGACTACAGCCACCAAGGAACACAGACAGGGAGTATGGGAAGGCAACTTCACGGAGCTCCCAACAGGAGACATAGCACCTGGTAACCAGGGATACACACTTTCCCACTGTCACCTTTCTTCCCTGTACGAGGCTTTTGCCACTTTTCAATGGGCCACAGTCACTTGGCTAGAGAGATGCCAGCCTACCACCACCCAAATTCTCCATCTTGGACCTCAGCCATCAAGGACTGAGGACAGGGAGTACGGGAAGACAACTTCACAGAACTCCCAACAGGAGACAGAGCACCTGGCCCTGTGCTGCCTCCGCCCCTTCCTGATGTGCTGTGCTGCACTGCTTGGAGAGAGAGACATCAGCTCGCCACCACCCCAATTCTGCCCCACTCCCAACAACCGGCTCCCTCAGCACTGTATTTACTTTTGTTGTTGTTCCTTTTGTTTTTTCTTCTCTCTCTTTCCCTTCTTTCCTTTCCTTTCCCCTGCCCACCTAGCCCCGGGCACCTCCCATGCCCCTTCTCAACAGGCTGAGCCACATTGCTCGGCTAGAAAGCCACTGGCACATGGCCTTACCAGGTCTTCCCTGCACCACCACCACCCCGCCGAATCCTACTGCAACACCATTTTATTTACTTTTCATTTTTATTTTTTCCTTCACTTTTCTTCTTTTATTTGCTTCTGTTTCTGTTCTTTCTCTTCTTTCTCTCACTGACTTAGCTTCACACATCAAATTCTCCCCCTTCCCTCCTGCCTATCTGCACCTTGTGCCAAGCACCACAACACTGAAAACCACAGGCGTGAACCACTGGACCCCGCACTGCACTGTCCCCCACCTCACCCTGTCAACTTCAGTATGTGCCACAAATGATCCATCCCTGCCCTTTTCTCCCAGGTGGACATGCCCTGCTGCACCATAGCTCTGTTCACCTAGACAAGGTGGTGAGTAGTATCGTGCCCACAGATGAGCAAGCAACAAAGCACGCCCTGCCTGCTTACCCAGACATAATCAAATAAAATTTAAAAAAAGAATGAAACAAACCTACTATCAATAAACAAAGAAAATAATTCCTGAAAGTCCCAAAGACAGTAGACAATATCAAAACATATTTTTTTAAAAAAAAAAAAGGACAGGAAGGCTCCAGAAAACAACCAAAACAAAACACCAGATAACATTCTGAAGAAAAGTCACTGGAACTACCTGACAGGGAATTCAAAACTGTAATTAATATTCAGGGCTCTCCAAGAGATGAAGGAAACGGCAGATGAAAATAAGGGAAAAATATACAAAATCATGAAAAATACAGACAAAATCAAAGAAAATACAAAGCAATGAAACAATTCAGGAAAATAATACAGGAACAAAAGGTCAAACTAAACAAAAAACTAGAAATCATACAAACACAGCAATTAAAAATCCAAAAGATAAACAACAAAATTACAGAAATGGATAGTGCAATAGAAGGTTTTAGGAGCAAATTTGAAACAATGGAAGACAGGATCAGTGAAAATAAAGACAAATCCTTGGATACCACTTTGTTTGAGGAAAAATTATAGAAAAGAGTAAAGAAAAATGAAGAAACCCTGAGAACAATGTGAATTACAATCAAAAGCAAAAATTTGCATGTGATGAGATTTCCGGAACAGGGAGAGAAAATGGAAAACAGAGGATCGCTGAAGATTTGCTAACAGAAAACTTCCCTAATATCATGAAAGATGAAAAGCTGACCATCCAAGAAGCTCAATGAACCCCAAGTAAGATAGACCCCAAAAGAAAATCACCAAGAAATATCATAATAATGCTAAAACCAAAGACAAAGAAAGAATCCTGAGAGCAGCTCGAGAAAAATGAAGTCACGTACAAAGGGGAAACAATAAGACTAAGCTCTGATTACTCAGCAGAAACCATGTAGACAAGAAGGCAATGGGATGACATATATAAAATCTTGAAAGAAAACAACTGCCAACCAAGAATAATATATTCTGCAAAAATCTCACTCAAATATGATGATGAAATTAGGACATTTCCAGATAAGCAGAAATTAAGGGAATATGTAAAAACTAAACAAAAAATTGGCTATGACAAACCTGACAAAGGCCTAATTGTTAAAATCTACAGGAAAATCCAACACCTCTACAACAAAATGACAAATAATCCCATTAAAAAATGGGCAAAGGAAATGAACAGACACTTCACCAAAGAAGACATTCAGGAGGCTAACAGATACATGAGGAAATGCTCGCGATCACTAGCCATTAGAGAAATGCAAATCAAAGCCACAATGAGACACCATCTCACTCTGACATTACTGGCACAAATTTAAAAAAAAAAAAACAGAAAATAACATATGTTGGAGAGTCTGCTGAGAAATTGGAACTCTTATACACTGCTGGTGGGAATGCAAAATGGTACAGTCATTCTGGAAAATGTTATGGTGCTTCTTTAAAAAGCTAGAAATAGAAATACCATATGATCCAGCAGTCCCACTCCTAGGAATATATCCTAGAGAAATAAGAGTCGTCACACGAATAGACATATGCACACCCATGATCATTGCAGCATTATTCACAATAGCAAAAAGATAGAAACAACCTAAGTGCCCATCAACAGATGAGTGAATAAACAAACTATGGTACATACACACAATGGAATACTACTCAGCAATAAAGAACAATGATGAATCTGTGAAACATCCCACAACATAGGGCATTATGCTGAGTGAAATAAGTCAATCACAAAAGGACAAATATTGTAGGAGACCACTACTATAAAAACTCATGAAAAGGTTTACACACAAAAAGAAACAATTTTTGGTGGTTACAAGGGAAGGGAGGTGCGGGGAGGGAAAAACACTAACTAGACAATAGATGGACCCCTGGTGGCGCAGTGGTTGAGTGTTCGGCTGCTAGCTAAAAGGTCTGCAGTTTGAATCCTCCAGCCACTCCTTGGAAGCCCTTTCGGGCAGTTCTACTCTGTCCTACAGGGTCACTATGAGTCGGAATCAACTCAACAGCAATGGGGTAATATAGACAATTAGATAAGTGGCAACTTTGGTGAAGGGTAAGACAGTATACAATACTGGGGAAGCCAGCACAACTTGTCCAAGGAAAGGTCACGGAAGCTACATAGACATATCTAAATTCCCTGAGGGATGAAATTACTGGGCTGAGGGCTGGGGACCATGGACTAGGGGAACATCTAGCCCACTTGGCATAACATAGTTTATAAAGGAAATGTTCTACATTCTACTTTGGTGAGTAGCATGTGGGTTTTAAAGCTTGTGAGCAGCCATCTAAAATATTCCACTGGTCTCATCCCATCTGGAGTAAGGGAGAATGAAGAAAACCAAAGACACAAGGGAAACATTAGCCCAAAGGACTAATGGACCATAATATCACAGCCTCTACCAGACTGAGTCCAGCATGACTACATAGTGCCCAGCTACCACCACTGACTGCTCTGACAGGGATCACAATAGGGGGCCCTGGACAGAGCTGGAGAAAAATGTAGAACAAAATTATAACTCACAAACAAACAAACAAAAAAAAACAGACTCATTGGTCTGACAGAAACTGGAGAAATGGACCCTGGACACCCTTTTAATTCAGTACTGAAGTCACTCCTGAGGTTCACTCGTCAGCCAAAGATTACACAGGCCCATGAAACAAAATGAGACTAAATGGGCACACTAGCCCAAGGACAAGGACTAGAAGGCAGGAGGGGGCAGGAAAGCTGGTAATGGGGAACCCAAGGTCGAGAAGGGGAGAATGTTGACTTGTCGTGGGATTGGCAACCAGTGTCACAAAACAATATGTGTACTGTTTAATGAGAAGCTGGTTTGTTCTGTAAACCTTCACCTAAAGTACAATAAAAAATTAATTAATTTTAAAAAAGAAGGCAATGGGATGACATATGTAAAATCTTGAAAGAAAAAAATTGCCAACCAAGAATAATATGTCCTGCAAAACTCTTGCTCAAAAAAGATGGCAAAATTAGCACCTTTCCAGATAAACAGAAATTAAGGGAATATGAAAAAACAAAACCAAATTTACAAGAATTATTAAAGGGAGTCCTTCGGTTAGAGAACCAACAACATCGGACAACAGCCTGAATCTAGGACACAAGACTGCATCAGCCAGATACCAACCTAGGTAATGAACTCTCAAGGATAAAACAAAACAAAAGATTTACAACAGTGAACCAGAGAGATCAATCTGTAGATGACAAAGACGTCAGAACAATAAAAGAGGCAATACACGGTATAGGTATAGCACTTTCAAATGGAGAGGAAGTCAAGGTGATATCAAGTAATAAAAGATTGGTTTAAACTTAGGAAGATGGGGTAAATTTCAAGGTAAGCACAAAGAAAGTTAACAAACCTACTTATCAAAATAAAGAAGAAAGACAGTCTCAGTAAACACAAAATCTACAAAAATTAAAGAAACAAAGAAAAAAAATCCACAAACAAAAAGAATTGAGCACAGGAGAGTAAGAGGAACAAAGAAAACGTCAGCACCACAAAAAAAGAAAAAGCACAAGACGGCAGCAATAAACTCACAGCTATCAGTAATCACACTGAACATAAATGGCTTAAGTGCATCCATAAAGAGACAGAGAGTGACAGAACGGATTAAAAAACAGGACTCATCAATATGCTGTCTGCAAGAGACACACCTTAGAAACAAAGACATAAATTTATTAAAAATCAAAGGATGGAAAAAATATATAAATCAAACATCAACCAAAAAAGAACAGGAATGGCAATACTAATCTCAGATAAAACAGACTTTAAAACAAAATCCACTATAAAAGACAAAGAAGGACATTATATAACAATTAAAGGGACAATCCACCATGAAGATATAACCAGAATAAATATCTATGCACCCAATGACAGGGCTCCAAAATACATAAAACAAACTCTAACAGCACTGAAAAGAGAAACCGACAGTTCCACAATAATAGTAGGAGACTTCAACACACCACTCTCAGTAAAGGACAGAACATCTAGAAAGAAACTCAACAAAGATACAGAAGACCTAAAGGGCACAATCAGCCAACTTGACCTCACAGACATGTATAGAACACTCCACCCAACAGGGGCAAAGTACACATTCTTTTCCAATGCACATGGAATGTTCTCCAGAATAGGCCACATCTTAGGCCACAGAGCAACCCTCAATAAAATCCAAAACTTTGAGATAATACAAAGCATCTTCTCTGATCAAAACGCCAGCAAAGTAGAAATTAATAACAGGAAGAGCAAGGAAAAACAAATACATGAAAATTGAATAACGCCTTGCTTAAAAACCACTGGGTAATAGAAGAAATCAATGATGGAATCAAAAAATTCCTAGAATCAACAAGAATGAAAATACATCATACCAAAACTTTTGGAACACAGCAAAGTTAGTGCTCAGAGGTCAATTTATAGCAATAGGTGCACACATCAAGTTCCTGATCATCCAGCCAAACCATTGGCCACAGCCCAAGAATCAGTATACAATCACACATCTGGCATTTCTCCTTCCAAGCAAAGTGAACAACCAGGTGCATTGCTCAAAGTTCTGCCCACCAGGAGAATTTCCACTACTGTCCTTCAGGGAGGTCCCAGACAGGGGCTGTAGTGCTGCCGCCATCCACTGTCAAGTGGCGGCTGCGTATCGCGCAGAACCACCTGTAAACCAGGCATGAGTTTTCTCTTCCTCAGTCAGCTGATCATAAGGAACTCCCCATGAGGTCATAGGTGCGGACTAAGAGGAGTAATGTGACAGGAGTGGAGTCCATGGGCATTTGGGCCACTTTCTCATGCAACTTACTTGTGCCTTCAAGTCCTGCTTGGCCCAATCTCATATATTCTACTTCCATTTAATGATGGAGTGCTGATGTACATGTCCAAGTTTATGGTTCTGTGGGTCAGACAACACCCAGTTCATGATGGGAAGCTCAGGCTGCATGGTGACTCGGTGGTCCACAATTAAGTGCTCAGTCTCTACTAAGGGCCAGTAACAAGCCAAAAGCTGTTCTTCAAAAGGAGAGTAGTTATCTACAGAGGATGGCAGGGCTTTGCTCCAAAATTCTAAGGGTCTCTGCTGTGATTCACCAATAGGGGCCTGCCAAAATCTCCAAACAGCACCTCTATCTGCCACGGACACTTCAAGCACCTTTGGATCAGCCAGATCATATGGCCCAAGTGGCAGAGAAGCTTGGACGGCAGCCCAAACCTGTTGCAGAGCCTTCTCTTGTTCTGAGCCCCACTCAAAACTAGCAGCTTTTCGAGTCACTTGATAAATAGGCCAGAGTAGCACACCCAAATGTGAGATGTTGTCTCCAATATCCAAAGAGGCCCACTAGACGTTGTGCCTCCTGTTCAGTTGTGGGAGCAGCCAGATACAATAACTTTCCTTCACTTTAGAAGGAATATCTCGACATGCCCCACACCACTGGACCCCTAGAAATTTCACTGAGGTGGAAGGCACCTGAATTTTGGGGGATTAATTTCCCACTCTCTAGCACACAAATGTTTTACCAATAAGTCCAGAGTCATTGACACTTCTTCCTTACTAGGTCATTCATTGCCTGGGACATCATCTGAGGCAAATGCCTTACAAGACATTGCTGAATGTTCTCAAAACACACCCTCACCACCCATTTTGGCTTCTAGAACTATAACTAAACTTAAGTCCCAAGCAAGCTTCAAAAGATGAAGTACAAAGCATGACCCAGGAGGAGGTACACTACCTCCAAAAGAACTGCTTGAGTTTGCTAATATGTACAAACAGAAACCTGGGGGATATGTATGGGAATGTCTATTAAGGGTGTGGGATAATGGTGCAAGGAATATAAAGTTGGATTAGTTTGAGTTTATTTATATGGGCCCACTACACACAGATTCTTCATTCAGTGTTTCAGCTCGAGAGGTTAAGAAAGGATCTAACAGTTTGTTGGGGTCGCTGAATCATGGATTACATGGTGGCCTACACCAAATCGAGTTGAAGTACCAGATCTGCCTTGATATGCTGTAGAAGAAGATATGCAAAGGCTTAGGGAAATTGGCATGTTAGAGTGGATTTATCAAGTTAGACCCACGGACTCACACATGGAGTGCCCAGAGGACACACCTTTTACCACAACAGTGAGGAACAAATTTGTGAAGGGAGCCTCAGCATCCTTGAAGACTGCTGTGATTGCTGTTTTATGTAAATCTGATTTGACAGTGGAAACTGTCCTGACGGAATTAAGACAATAGAGTGATTGGACCCTGTGGTGATACGTGCCAAGTAGCAACATTCGATCGACAAAGACAAGGTGGGCATGGTCACCGTAATGGACAGTGGAGTCCAAGCAGTAATTAGAATAGTCTGACTTGTAGGGACTTATTGCATTGGAGACTTAGTCATGATGTCCCTAAGAGTGAAATTGATGGGAAATCTACTATTTACTTGATCTGTACAAGCAAAAGAATTCTAGGTCAAGTGAACCACAGTCTAACTCCAATCACCAGAATAGAGAGTCAGGACACCTCAAGCAATTCCCAGACTTGAGTGAGTTTACAGACCCACAAGCCCTTGAATGAAGGGGAGGTTGGGTCCCCTTGAGGAAGGTCCCACTACACTAACAAAAATTTATACTGCTAATCTTTCTCCCAGCCTTACTCAAAGGGATCTAAGGCCCTTTATAAGAGTGACTGTTCATTGGTGAAAGGGAAATAATTAGACTTTTTGGGGATACTGGATACTGGCTCTGAACTGACACTAATTCCAGGAGACCCAAAACATCACTGTGGCCCACCAATCAGAGTGGTAGCATATGGAGATCAGGTTATTAATAGAGTCTTAGCTAATGTCTGTCTCACAGTAGGTCCACTGGGTCCCTGAAACCATCCTGTAGTGATTTTCCCAGTTCCAGAATGCATAATTGGAATAGATATACACAGCAACTGGCAGAATCCACACATTGGATTCCTGACATGTGGAGTAAGGGCTATTATGGTAGAAAAAAGCCAAGTGGAAGCCATTAGAACTGCCCCTACCTAGGAAAATAGTAAACCAAAAGCAATACTCCATTCCTGGAGGGATTGCAGAGATTACTGCCACCGTCGAAAATTTGAAGGATGCAGGGGTGGTGATTCCCACCACATCCTCATTCAACTTGCCTGTTTGCCCTGTGAGAAAAACAGATAGATCTTGGAGAATGACAGTGGATTATCATAAACTTAACCAGGTGGTGACTCCAATTGCAGCTGCTGTTCCAGATGTAGTTTCACTGCTTGAGCAAATTAATACATCTCCTGGTACCTGGTATGCAGCTATTGATCTAGCTAATGTCTTTTTCTCCATACCTGTTTTGAAGGACCACCAGAAACAGTTTGCCTTCAGCTGGTGTCTTAGTCATTTAGTGCTGCTATAACAGATATACCACAAGTAGATAGCTTCAACAAAGAGAAACTTATTCTCTCACAGTCTGATAGGTTACAAGTCAAAATTCAGGGCATTAGCTCCAGCAGAAGGCTTTCTCTGTTGGCTCTGAAGGAAGGTCTTTGTTATGCATCAGTCTTCCCTTGTTCTGGGAGCATCTCAGTGCAGGAACCTCAGGTCCAGAGGATGTGCTTTGCTCCTGGCACTGGTTTCTTGGTGGTATAAGGTCCCCATGTCTCTCTGCTCACTTCTCTCTTTTATATCTCAAAAGAGATTGGCTTAAGACACTGTCTAATCTTGTAGACCTTATCAACATAACTGCCGCTAATCCATCTTATTGCATCATAGTGATAGGATTTACAACGCATAGGGAAATCAATCATACAAGACTGGGAATCATGACCTAGCCAAGTTGACAGACATTTTTGAGGGACACAATTCAATCCATGACAGCTGGCAAAGCCAGCAATACACCTTCAGTGTCCTACCTCAGAGGTATATCGACTCTCCAGTCCAATGTCATAATTTTGTCCTCAAGGACCTCATTACCACCAAGAAAGAAGAGCTAGGAGGAGAGTGTGTCCTTTGGACCTGGGGTCCCTGTGCTAAGAAGCTTCTAGACCAGGGGATAATTGATGACAAGGACCTTCTCCTAGAGCTGACAGAAAGAGAAAGGCTTCCCCTAGAGCTGGTGCCCTGAATTTAGACATCTAACCTCCTAAACTGTGAGAGAATAAACCTCTGTTTGTTAAAGTCATCCACTTGTGGTATTTCTGTTACAGCAGCACTAGATAACTAAGATAGAATTTGGTGTGTTAAATGAAATCAAAATGGAGTCATATAGTTGACAAAATGGTGTTGGCAGTCCAGAGGACAACACCCCTAAAACTTGTCTTTTCCAAAACTTAAACTGGCTTTCCTGTAAATCAGGCTACCCTTGTTGACCAATGAAATCCTGACAGCACTTCAATAGTAAATTGCATAAGCCAATCAGAAGTAAGCTTCTTTTCCTTTGGTGTTCTGTCAGTAAAAGCCAATCACTGCTGATGCTTGGTGGAGTATCTTTCCACTTTCGATTTGGTGCTACCTGATTCTCAAATTTTCTGCCCAAATAAACCTCACCCAATAGGTTAATTTTATTGCTGACTCGGTTTCTTTTGACAGGTGGTAACCAAGCTCTGCTGCCAGGCTGCGGTCTGGAGGCAAGACTTCAGCACCTGGAAGGATGCCCTGTGAGTGCAGGCAGGGTATCTCTCCAGAGGGCCTGGGCACCCAGGCAGGGTATGGGGGTCCACAAAGGGAGGAAGGAAGGCCGGAGGCAGGAAGTGACGTCTGCACTCCCTTCCCTGAGTCCATCAACAGCAGCCAGGTGGCCACTGGAGACGGTCAGGAGCAAGCCTTCCAAGTCCAGGCTCTCAATGGTCCTCCCTGGGAAGGAGTGGATAGCTGGCAGGTGGGTCACTAGGGCTGGAAGACCACTGCTCAGGTCCTGTACTTGTCCTTCCCCTTCTCTGTCAGTCTCTGGAATCTGTGCTTCCGAGTGCTTGCTTGACCTCGGAAGACCGCACCTGGCTCGGCTCCCAGAGGCTCGTGGCCTCTGGTTTGAGTTGCTCCCTGGCTTTGACTCACCCTTGTCCAGCCCTTGGGCCTGAGTGTTTGGGGCCCACTAGGAGGCAGCAGTGAAGTGATGACAGTCTTCTAGCCTCTGGGCCAAACCCACCCTTTCCCAGATAGATGGAAGAGCCCCTTAGCCCAGAACCCTTGGCCAGCGCATATTATCAGGGTGTCTGGGTGGAACCCCAAACCTGATGGGGTTCTCCCAGGCTTCCCTGGGCCTGCTCCTGGAAAAGGCAAGCACATTTCCTTGAAAATGTAAAGCACAGACGCTGTCAGAGTCACCAGGGAAATGTCCTTTGGCGCTCTCTCCTCTGCTGACCAGGGGCCATGTGGTGGCCTGACCAAGTGTCTGGTGGGGGTGTCTCTGGGCACTGTCCCAAGGAGGGCTCACAGCACCCAGTTCCTGCTGCCAGGCTCCTCTTCTAACTACAAACGGGAATGGGTTCCCCTTAGATTCCCAACATTCTGAAAATGTTGCAGACCTCGTCTGTAAGCCCAGCTCTCACAAGCTCCAACCTGGGCTGGTCTACAGGGTTCAAGCCTCCTCAGTGTCCAACAGATCGGAGACTGGTCAGAGACCCTGGATTCCAGGGAATTTCTGCCAGGGAAATCATGACCCTATCAGAGTCTTCCTTCCTTTCTCTGCAAACTTGCTGAGCCCAGAGAAACACCCTGCCCAGAACAACGGCCAGAAACCACAGCCATAGTTACTCTGGGAGTGCACTGGGGTGATGGCGGGGAAGAGGATGACACAGACCACCAGGAGAATCTGTGGCCCCTCACCCACTACCAACAGCATCCCACCCCCTACTACCCATGACTTAGCTCTTAGACTGCCCCACGTATGAAGGCGGTCCTTTGTCAGGTCCCCTCTTCTCCCTCAGCCCCACCATTTGTCTGTTCACTGAGTACTGAGGACATTACTCTTAGACACCTCCCATCCCCACCCCCCTGTCTCAGACTCGACCCCCTGCTCACCAGCCAGGTAGTCACTGCCCAACAATCTGTTGTTAGCTGCTGTCGAGTCTGACCCCCGACTCATGGGGACCCCATGCACAATGGGATCGACTGATAGGATCCACAGGGTTTTCACTGGATAATTATTGGAAGCAGATGGCCAGGCCTTTCTTCCTAGTCTGTGTTAGTCTGGAAGCTCTGCTGAAACTTGTTGTGCATCCTAGAAACACACAAGCCTCCACTGACAGACGGATGGTGGCTGCACATGAGGTGCATTGGCCGGGAATCAAACCTGGTCTCCTGCATGAAAGCAAGAGTTCTACCCCTGACCCATCACTGCCCCCATCCAGCTCCTCTTACCAGCTGGGTAATCTTGGGGAAAAGAGTTCATGGAGTCTAAGCCGAGGTTTTCTCAAGTGCCATGCAAAGAAAACGTTGGCCTCATTGGGTTGTTGTAAGAACAGACTGAAAACTCTTTGTCAACTGTACAGTGATATTTGCATGTTATTTATTGTTATTTTCTTTTCTATCTCCCCCCATTCCCCGACTCTCAACAGATGATCTCACCTCCCACTGCACAGAGAAAATAGATGCCATCAGACTGATCACCTTCTTCTTCCCGACACCAAACAGGCAACCGACCTACATCTGTGCCATTTTCCCTGCTGCCTGAGCACAAGAAGGGGCTCCTCCTCTTGGCGCTCTGCCAGGAGGTCGGAGCTCACTGCTTTCCCTGACTTGGCTCCCGACCCCTCCCGGCGGCTGCCTCAGGAACTCACACTCTGTCCATTGATCTTCCTCCTCGCTTACTTTCCCCCATGACATCCTTTTATAGGCTTTAAATGTCATCTGTTGTTTAGTTGTCCTCAACTTGATGCCGACCCAGTGACCCCAGTGTACAGAGTACAACTGCTCCATAGCGTTTTCAAGGCTGTGACCGTTCAGAAACACATCACCAGGCCTGTCTTCCGGGGTGCCCCTGGGTGAGTTCAGACCGCCAACCTTGTGGCTGGTAGTCTTTAGTGCTTAACCATCTGCGTCGCCCAGGGAAACCCAAGTGTGATCCAGTGTCTCCCATCAAAATAAAAGACATATTGTATTAAGCTGTTGGATTTGGGGGCCATTTCTTTGTGTGTAGGGGTGGAGATGAAGCTTTGGTTCTGCAGATAAGAGGCAAGTACCCATCATTGTTCTTGGGGAAGCCAGCTTCAAAGTGGGACATTGAGTATCTTGCTTGGTCTTTTAAATCAGAACTATTAACAGGACTGAAGTCTCTGGTGGCACAAACGGTTGACTCTTGACTACTGACCTGAAGGTTGGCAGCTCAAACCCATTCAACAGCATCACAGAAGAAAGGCCTGGCAATCTGCTTTCTCAAAGATTACACTCAAGAAAACCCTATAGAACAATTCTGCTCTGTAATACACGGGGTCACCATGAGTTAGAATTGACTCAGTGGCAACAGGGTTTGTTTTTGGTTTATTAACATGACTAAGCCCCTGCAGTATTCAATAAAATTCCCGGTCTAAATGTGTACTTAGAATCCAGAGGTTCTTAAGCTTTTTTTGTGCCCTGGACCACTTTGGCAACCTGGAAAGCTTGTGCTTTCCCTCTCAGAATAATGAGAAGTGCATGAAATAAAACACACAGAGTTACAAAGGATGCCAGTTATATCAGAATACAGTAGTTAAAAAGTTGTGATATAGTATCTATCATTAAGGTCGACTCTACTTTGAGGAGGCAACTCTTCCCCAATTATATTTTAAGTGCCTTCTAACCTGAAAGGCTCATCTTCTGGCACAATATTAGTCAATATTCCACTGCTATTCATAAGGTTTTCACTGGCCAATTTTTCAGAAGTAGACCACCAAATCTTTCTTCCTAGTCTGTCTTAGTCTGGAAGCTCTGCTGAAACCTGTCCATCACACATGACCCTGCTGGTATTTTAAATACAGGTGGCATAGCTTCCAGCATCACAGCAACATGCAAGCCACCACAGTACAACAAATTAACAAATTATGGATAACATTGGCGAGGAATGGAAATTCTGGAACACTTAACTGTGCTCATGAGGAATTTGTACATAGATCAAGAGGGAGTCATTTGAACAGAACAAGGGGATACCGCATGGTTTAAAGTCAGGAGAGGTGTACATCAGGGTTGTATCCTTTCACTATACCTATTCAATCTGTATGCTGAGCAGATAATCCGAGAAGCTCGACTATATGAATAACTTGGCATCAGGACTGGAGGAAGACTCATTAACAACCTGCATTATGCAGATGACACAACCTGGCTTGCTGAAAGTGAAGAGGACTTGAAGTACTTACTGACAAAGATCAAAGACCACAGCCTTCAGTATGGATTACACCTCAACATAAAGAAAATGAAAATCCTTACAAGTGGACCAATAAGGAACTTCATGACAAATGAAGAGAATATTGAAGTTGTCAAGGATTTCATTTTACTTGGATCCACAGATCCACAATCGACGCCCACGGAGGCAGCAGTCAAGAAATCAAACGACATATTGCATTGGGCAAATCTGCTACAAAAGACTTCTTTAAAGTGTTGAAAAGCAAAGATGTCACTTTAAGGACTAAGGTGAGCCTGACCCAAGCCATGGTCTTTTCAATTGCCTCATACGCATGCAAAAGCTGAACAATGAATAGGGAAGACCAAAGAAAATTGATGCCTTTGAATTATGGTGCTGAAGAAGAATATTGAATATACATACTATGGACTGCCAGAAGAACGAACAAGCCCGTCTTGGAAGAAGTACAGCCAGAATGCTCCTTAGAAGTGAGGATGGTGAGATTTCGTCTCACGTACCTTGGACATGTTATCAGGCAGGACCAGTCCCTGGAGAAGGACATCATGCTTGGTAAAGTAGAGGGTCAGCGAAAAAGAAGAAGACCCCTAATGAGATGGATTGACACAGTGGCTGCAACAACGGGCTCAAGCGTAGCTAGAATCGTGAGGATAGTGCAGGGCAGGGCAGTGTTTCGTTCTGTTGTACAGAGTCTCTGTGAGTCAGAACTGACTCCACGGCACCTAATAACAACAGTATATCTGCTTCGTTATAAAAGGATTAAATAAAAATGTCTGGAGGTGGGATCGATACTGCCCTGATTTCAAAGTATCGATGAATGTAAATGGTATTCTAAGAAATCTGCCACAGTGGCCATGTGATGTCAACATCTGTGCCTTCTATTGGTGATAAAGGTGCACGCACACACACACACACACACAAAACACACCCATTGAGTTGAGTCAATTCCGACTCATAGTGATCCTATAGGACAGAGTAGAACTACCCCATGGGGTTTCCAAGGAGCGGCTGGTGGATTTGAACTGCTGACCTTTTGGTTAGCAGCCGAGCTCTTAACCGCTGCACCACCAGGGCTCCAATAACATCACAAGCACCTCTAACGTTCTGGTGGTTTGCAGCCGCCATGCATAACAAAGCAAATGCTGGATCTATGTTTCCACGGAGTGACCATCAAGATGTATTCTTCCCTGTCCAAGGCGGTGGACCCTGGATTCCACCCAAGGGGCAAGAAACTCTGTTTTGGGCGGCTCTGGCTCTGAGCCCTCTTTGTTCCTTCTGTCCGGGACTTAGCCACAGGAGACTCGGAGCATGAGCCAGCCAACAACAGGGAGGGCTGGAGACATTATTTCACCTGGGGGTTGTGTCCCAAAGGGCATCTGTTAGGAAGTGTCATTGCCACACTGTGGCATTCTGCTGAAGTCTTAGATTTTTAGTCTTTGGAAATGGACTGGTTAACAGTGTGATTTCATGAAGGGTCAAACTATGAGTGGCGTTGGAAATTTGTGGAACATATGCTTTCCTCTGGGAATCCCAGATATTACTGAGGACGGGAAATCTGACAAAAGACGAAAAGAATGTTGTGTGCGCGTGCGCCCGTGTGTGTGTGTGTGTGTGTGTTTTATCTGTAATGTTCACGCCAAAAACAGTATACTGTAATTCTTATAAACTGCTTTTTTATAAACTCACAATATATCGTGAACTTTTTTCTGTGTTAGCAAATGCAGTTGTAAAATATCATAATGGCTGCGTAGTATTCTATTCTAGACATAGACCATACTTTATTGTATTATCCCCATTTTGAAGGCCTGGGTTGAGTGCAATCTTTCATTATTATGTAAATAGGGCTCTGATGAGTGCTGTCTATTGTCTTTGTTTACGTGGTAATTTATCTCCTTAGAAGATTTCTGGAAGTGGGATAGCTGTGTCCCAATTTAGTGATCACAACAATAATGCACATTTTAAAGATGTTTTCAGCTGTACTGTCAAATTGCCCTCTAGAAAGGAGATTCCAGTTGGTGCCGGACCTGGAACCTTTAGTCTTGGTTCAGAAAAATGGCAAAGAGCCTGGGAGAGTGCCTCTAAGTGGTGAGAAATAAGGAGACCTTTGTACAAGAGGCCCTTCCGGGAGCAGGGGCAGCTGGCCACTTGTCGGTCATGCAAGGCTTCTACCCTTCTTTGGTGCTAGAAGCACCTTCAGGACAGAGTGTGGGAGGGAACTGAGCCCTCAAGACCGGGCTCCCTGCTGTTGACTTCATTCAACCATTTGGGTCCCACCAGCCCATCTGCTGTGCTAAGGGTACCAAGAGCAGTGTGTGTTTGTGAAATCACAGAGCACCCCCAGGGAGAGCTGTTTCCGGTGGGAGGGCGTGAGCAGAGCCAGCGACTTGGCCCAATACCTTCCTACCTGGAGGCACCCCCTCATTGTTTTCTCTGCCCAAATAGGGCTTGGGAGCATAGCTGGAGTAATGGAGGCTGGGGTTTCGTTTCGTTTTTCTTCTTTTTACCATCTCTCCATTTTCTTCCCTTTGCAGCTAACAATATATTCCAGGAGGGCAGAAACCATTTGATACTTCTTTTGTATAACCAACAGTAGCAGAAATGCAAAACATACTTTCCAATTCTCTGCGCTGTGGAAACAAGATATCAGATCCTGTCACGAATTATTCTGGATTATGAAAATCTAAGCAGATTTAAAATTGATTATTCTCTCTTCCCCTCCATGGTGTTATTCATGTAGGTTTGGCTTATTCCGTTACATAGACCCAAGATCTCCCAGGCCTGCAATTACATCGTTAGTGCTATCCTGCTCCCAGGTCTCCCATCTGGGACGCCACTGAATGTGGTGGTTACTGCCCTACCTTGGAGGGTAGTTCCCATTGATAATTTGAAGGTTAAAAGTTTGCACCTAGAGGTCTCAGTGTCTCTGTAACAAGCCCATCCCAGGGACCCTGGCCCATGCCCCCTCTCTATCCCCCTCCCAAGGAGGGACAGAAAAGCAGGTGGAGAGCAATGAGCCCCTCGATTAGCACCTGCTCCTGTTCACTGGGGCTAAAGCGGCCTGCTCTCACTTCCGGTTCTAGGGGTGCTACTCAGAGAAAGAGGCACCTTGGAAGAAAGGCCTGGTGATCTACTCCCCAAAACTCAGCCATTGAAAATCCTATGGAGCACGGTTCTACTCTGACACACATGGGGTGGCCATTAGTCAGGGTCCTGTCCACTGTTGGGTAGCTGACTTGCCTCTCCCATGCGACTTTTCTGGACTCCACTTCTTGCCTGCCGTAACTATAGCGCCCACTTGATCCTTGCTATTTGCTATCTCTATCTCTCTCCGTCTCTCCCACGGAGCCCCCTCCCCATTAGCAGGTACTGAAATGATTCCTTCATTTTGCTGAGATCGAGTTATCCTTATTATACATCCCCCACCCATCAGGCCTGGAGTAGGATTACGTGCACCCCCCACCCCCCGGCCCATCCTAACGTTCCCAGCTACCCATAGAGCCCAGGGCAGTCTGTTTGGGTAGCCAAACAGCTCCCGGACACGCACAGCAACACGCGGGGCACCAATCACAAGTCTGCGTGCGCCCGACGCAGCCTGCGGAGAGACCCAAGAGTCGGCAGCCTCCCTCGGGCGTGATTGTCACCCACCCACTCTCTCCCTGGGTCCCCAGCGCCGAACCCGCACATCCATCACCCAAAGCCCGAGGGCAGCCTGGGTTCCTGTCCCACCCGAGCCTGCCTTCCCGGGTCCCCGCGGCGGGAGTCACGCGGGGGGCGCGGGGGGCGCGGGGCGGGCGGCGG
>NW_004444029.1:5183845-5185243 GCF_000243295.1 Trichechus manatus latirostris
GCCAGTTACTCCAACCCTCTCCCAACCCCGCGATCTCCCCGTTCTGACTCCCAGTTTCTACCGCCTACACACCCCAGCGACCTCAGGCTGAGGGAATAATTCGTATTATTATTACAAACAAACGCGCTCCCCGCAAGCCTGGTTTCTCTGAACCCGGGTTTATTTCCATAGATAACCCTCCGCCTGCTATCACCCCTTCTCCTGGCCCTCCCTCCCCTGCCCCCAGCTCTGACTCAGCGCTCCGTCCCGCTACTACGGCCGCCCCCTCCCCTCCCGCCTGCCCCAGCTCTTCCCCAAGGCGCCCAGCCCCACGCCTGCTCTGCGGCCCGGTGTCCGTGTCCTCCTCTCCGCAGCTCCAGCCTCCCACAGGACCCCCTCTCCACTCTTCTGCAGCCCCAGGAAGAGATTTGGGGGGATCTTCCCTCCTTAGCCCCTTTTCCTTTACGCCAGCTGTGTGGTTTCAAGCTGAGGGCCTGTAATTACCCAAGAGCAAGACCCCCTCAATGTACCCCTTCCCGCAAGGGGACCCCCTGATCCTCACCTCAGAATCATAGAGCTTCGTGGCTACATGGGATCTCCAAGGGCAGATGGTCCAGGCAGCCAGCCGACGTAAGTCCCTCCACCACCCCCTAGGTGCCCTCCTCAAGACTTCGGACAGCTCAGTCCCCCCAGGAATCACCTCCCCCCACAGCCCTCAAACACCCCACCCCTCCTGTTGGCTCCTGTCTTCTCTTTGCCTTAAATTTCCTGGTATAACTACTGTTTTGATAAAGCGCTCTCCCCTCTCTCCCCCATGTCCACCTGTTCAAGCCAGCACTTGCCTCCCGCAGTCAGGGGGAATGTCCCCATCCCCTTCTGGGGGGCGCTCTGCCCTCTGCTTCTGGCGGCCCCCGTCTCCATCCCATTCTGGGGGATGCTCTGCCCTCTGCTCCTGGTGGTGACCCCCGTCTCTATTCCGTTCTGGGAGACTCTCTGCCCTCTGCTCCTGGTGGCCCCTGTCTCTGTCCCCTTCTGGGGGACACTCTGCCCTCTCCTCCTGGCGGCCCCCGTCTCCTTCCCATTCTGGGGGACGCTCTACTCTCTGCTCCTGGTGGCCCCCGTCTCCATCCCATTCTGGCGGACGCTCTGCCCTCTGCTCCTGGCGGCCCCTGTCTCCATCCCATTCTGGGGGACGCTCTGCCCTCTGCTCCTGGCGGCCCCTGTCTCCATCCCATTCTGGGGGACGCTCTGCCCTCTGCTCCTGGTGGCCACCGTCTCCGTCCCCTTCTGGGGGGTGCTCTGCCCTCTGCTCCTGGTGGTGATCCCTGTCTCTATCCCATTCTGGGGGACACTCTGCCCTCTGCTTCTGGCGGCCCCCGTCTCCATCCCATTCTGGGGGATGCTCTGCCCTCTGCTCCT
>NW_004444029.1:5186863-5194917 GCF_000243295.1 Trichechus manatus latirostris
CGTCTCCTTCCCATTCTGGGGAATGCTCTGCCCTCTGCTCCTGGTGGCCCCTGTCTCCATCCCATTCTGGGGGACGCTCTGCCCTCTGCTCCTGGCAGCCCCCGTCTCCGTCCCATTCTGGGGGATGCTCTGCCCTCCACTCCTGGTGACCCCCATCTCCATCCCGTTCTGGGGGACGCTCTGCCCTCTGCTCCTGGCGGCCCCCGTCTCTATCCTGTTCTGGGGGACGCTGTGCCTTCCGCTCTTGGTGGCACCAGCTTCTGGCTCTCCAGCTCCTACCTCTGCCCCCACCAAGTCTCCTTCCAGTCCCATAAATTCACCAAGGGCTTAGGGAGGGTCCCCTAGGGAAGACACGTTTCTCCTGCCCCACAAAGGGTTACGCTCCCCCCCACCCCCACAGAGCAGCTACCCCCTGGGGGAGGTCTGCCCTCCTTGTAGAGACATAACAGAAGAAAAGCCTGGCTCCATCCTGGAGACAGAAGTGAGAATTGTTTCCCTGCTAGGAGCCAGCCCTGCCCCTCTCTTCAACAACAAACAAAAGGCCATATGACCCTTCTTCTGGGTTGCCCTAGTCAAGGGAAAACAATATCTTGGCTTTGCATTGTTATTTCTCCCACCAAAACTGTGGGGACAGGAGGGGTCGCAAAGGAAAGAGGTGGTCAGAAGAAGGAACGGTGGTGTTGCTGGGGGGCTGGCCCGGGAGGCCCGCGGGCGGGCAGGTGGCCGACTCTCCCGCCTTGCAGGGAATGAGGTGATCGCAGTGGATTGGAAGGGCCTAAAGGATGTCGACCAGATCCCCATGGACAGCACCAGCTCACTGCAGGGCAGTAGCCTCCACCGACCATCCACGGAGGTGAGCCCACCTCACTTCCATCCTCAGAGACCTTGAGAAACCCCAGGAGCCCACGTGGGCAGTGGTCCCAGGCTCTAGCTGCCTGACCCTCCCGTTGTTGTTGGTGCCAATTTGGACTTGTAGCAACACCATGGGACAGAGCAGAACTGCCCCACAGGGTCTCCTGGGCTGTAATCGTACTGAGAGCGAATCTCCGGGTCTGTCTCCCGCAGAGCTGCTGGGTGGGTTCGAACCGCGAACCTTTCAGTTAGCGGCCGATTGCAAACCATTGTGCCACCAGGGCTTCTTATCCCTCAGTTAGCCCCCTAAATTCCAAGGCAACATCCCAAAGGCTGCTACAGACCGACACCTTCACAGAACATTCTCCCAGTTCCCTCGAACATTCCACCCCGAACCCCATTCCCTGCTGCTCTCGGGAAAGCCCTCCCTTCTTCACCCTTTGAGGAAACCCCTCAAGGGAGGTGGGGTCACTTGGGCTGCCTGAAGTGCCCGGAACACCCATGCCCTTGTCTTCTGCCCTCACAGCAAACCCGGACAGAGTTCTCCTGGGATGCCATCAATGTGAGTGCAGCCCCAGCCCCCAGTCCCCACCAACTCCCCTTCACCTTCATAGAACACAGTGTGCACCCCAACTGTCTCCCGGGCCCCATAATCAGGGCACTTGGGGAATGTGCCTCCGATGGACTCTTCCTATCACCTGCCCTGGTTCATCTCTGCTGGAAGCCATGGACCCTCCCCAATATATAAAGCACCCTGTACCCCCTTATTCCTCTGCCCTCTTCCCACCCTCCCCACCAGCTCTCCATGGAGGACACCACTTCTATCCTCCCGAAGCTCAAGCGAAACTCGAATGCCTATGGCATCGGGGCCCTGGCCAAGTCATCGTTCTCAGGTAAGCCTCCGCCCTGGGGGTGCCCTAGCCCGGAGAGCACCCCAAGGCTCCTCTCTCCCTGCTCCTTTTGGCCATCCCACACCCTGGACCCGTTTTTCCTTCCCACCAAACCTTCTCCCACCCCCAGGCTGCCCTCAGATGTGGAGTCCTGGGGATGCCTGCCCCTATGAAGGGTGGGGTGCCGGTGATGGGGTGGGAGGGTCTGGTATGGGTATTGTGAGCTATTCGGGATGGTATGTGATTGTCTGGCTCCACAGGGATCTCACGAAGCATGAAGGACCACGTGACAAAACCCACGGCCATGGGTCAGGGCCGAGTGGCCCATATGATTGAGTGGCAGGGCTGGGGGAAGGCCCCAGCCATCCAGCCCCAACATAGCCATGAGGCCGTGCGTAGGGACACGGATGCCTATTCCGACCTCAGTGATGGCGAGAAGGAGGCACGCTTCCTAGCAGGTACTTCTACCCCAAGCCCTCGAGGAACACAGTTTTGGGGTGACCAGAAGATGACTCACCAACCTGATCCCCCATAGTGGGGTGGCCCTACCCATATGGTGGCCTACATCCCCTACACAGCCCTACTTCCAGTATTTGACTTGTTATTCTGATGTCACCAACTCATTATCATCTCCAAAAATGATCATTGGAGTGGGATAAAAAGTACACCTGTCCCAGATGCCTTCCCTCCTACTTGGTGAGACTGTCCACCCCTGTCCTCTCATAGCGAAGGAAACAAAGGCAAGGCCTTAAACTCCAAAAAGCTCTGTTCCTACTAATGCTTCTTGCGAAAAAGAGGAAGGCTGTGGGGATCTCTTCTGGCCTTCGCCCGCTTACTGGACCTAATGCTTGTGACCACGAGAAGCTCAGGGACCTGGGTGATGAAGGGTGGTCTCCAGGAGAAGCTTAGTTCCAGGGAAGTGGTCTAGATAGGATGACAGGCACATAGTGTCCCCACAAGGGTGGAGGACTCTAGTGCAGGTCTCAATAAGGCACCAAGGAAGGGTGGTAGGTCCGGGGAGAGAAGGGAGGTGATGTGTTGGTGGTGTGGATGGTGGGATGGATGGAGAGGAGAGAGAAACATTGGGGACAGGTATGGCAGCTAGCAATGCAAGCTTCAGCTTACTCTTAGCTCTGACTAGAGTAGGGACCCCCAAGTCTATCCATCTTCACTGTTCTGCTCTCCCCGCTCCTTCCAATCCCTTGAACTTTCAACTTCACATCACCATGGACCCACAAACCCATGATGCCCCTTTGGGGATTCTCCGTTGGTCTTGAAACCTCTAATCTAGATTCCGCTGCCCTGGGCTTCCCAATACTAGCTACCATTCCTAAAAACCTCCCAAGATAAAACTTCTGGAAATCCCTAATTTCTATCCCTTAGGAGATCTCACTAGAAGACCCCCCCAACTGTTTACCCTAGGAATCCTAAATCTGGCCTTCTGGGAAGGCCCCACGATTTGCCTTGTTTCGGGGCGTAAACAAAGGCCGCACTGCCCAGTACAGTGGCCAGCGGCCTCCTGTGGCCGCACCAAGTGGAGCTGTGCCGTGAGTGTGGATACCCGCCGGATTGCAAAGATGTAGTAGGAATAAGCGACTGTAAACTATCTCGTTGACTATTTTTATATCGATTACACGTTGAAATGTATGTATATGTTGGGTTAGATAAAATATATTGTTGTTAGTTTCACCTGTTTCTCTTTAATGTCCTTGAACATGACTCCGAGAGAATTTAGGAGGACATGAGTGACTCGCGTCCCGCGTCTGTTGCGCGAAGGTGCCGCCCTGTGCGTGGTCCAGGGGCTGGCGGCGGCACTCTTCATGACTACGTCTCTCCTCTCAGGTGTGATGGAGCAGTTTGCCATCTCTGAGGCCACACTCATGGCCTGGTCTTCCATGGATGGTGAGGACATGAGTGTCAACTCCACCCAGGAGCCACTGGGCTGCAACTACAGTGACAACTATCAGGAGCTGATGGAGAGCCAGGGTGAGGGCGCTTCCTGAATCCAAGGCTGGAGGCCTCCGAGCCCCCTTCCCTCTAGGGAGGGGACGGCCACCCCTCAGTGTCCACCCGCCTCGGCACTGGCCCTTTCTGTGTCCCTGCCCTCCCTGCTCTGGGCCCTGGGGTCTCACCCTGCGTTCCCGGGCTGCTGCTCTGCCAATGGCACTGGTCCCCCTGACCCCTGCTCTCTTTGCAGATGCCTTGGCTCAGGCCCCCATGGACGGCTGGCCTCACTCCTACGTGTCCCAAGGCATGTACTGTCTGGGCTCCTCGGATGCCTGGGAAGCCAGTGACCAGTCCCTCATTGCCTCTCCGGCCACGGGCTCCTACCTCGGCCCCGCGTTCAATGACTCGCAGCCCAGCCTGCACGAGATGGGGCCCTCCCACACCACCTTAGGCTGCTCGGCCCCGGAGCCGCCTTTGCTAGGGGTGGACACTGACTGGGCTCCGTGCGGGGTCGTCATGGACCTGGCCCGGGTCCCTGCCGAGGAGGAGGAGGAGGAGGAAGAGCGGGAGGAGGGAGAGAGGAGGCTATTGGCCCCCGAGGAGGAGGAGGACGCGGGGTGCCGGGACCTGGAGTCGCTGTCCCCACGGGAGGACCCTGAGGTGTCCACTGCCCTCAGCCGGAAGGTGTCGGACGTCACGTCCTCGGGAGTGCAGTCCTTCGACGAGGAGGAGGGTGAGACCAACAACTAGCCCTCAGGGCCTGCCTCCCGCCTGGAAGGCTGCACTGCCCCCTCCCCTGCCGTGCACTGACGGTGGATGGCCGCACCACGGGGAGAGTGGGGGCCAGCAGGCATGCCCTCCGAGCGCTCTGGACACCACGGGAACCAAGACCCCGACCACGGCACGAGTGGCCTTGGCGTGACTGCGGGCCGTGGGCTGGGCCCGGCACCCGTGGGCTTGGCCCCAGTCTCTGCCCACCGAGTCTTCCAGGAGCCCTGCCTGCGGCTGCCAGACACCTCCTGCTCCGTCGCTCTCGCTTCTCCAGACTTGGCCTTGTCTCTGGCTGTGGCCCTGGCTCCGTGGGCACGGCAGCCCACTGCAGGGCTGTCTCCCTTGAGGGGAAAACCTGCCCTCGGCGTCAAGTGGGCTGCTGAGGCCAGGGGTCCAGGGTTAGGGGGGCCCTGGCCACAGGGTTTCAGGGACAGGACAGTCACAGTGGGCCCTGTCCAGGATCTGACCATCCTTCAGCTGGAAGGCAGGTCCGTGGATCTGCAAGGACCCCCAGCTGGCTGCCTGCCTCTGCTCCCCTTCTGTCCCCCAGGCCTGCTCTGGGTACCCCGGCCCCGGGGGTGGGGTACACCAGCCCCAGCTTTGCCGCCTTGGAACGCAGGTGTCCTGGCCAGGGGTAAGCATGAGGGCTGTGTCCCCCGCCCTCCCCCAACTCTCTGGAGCTGTTTACACTTTTCTCTTTGCCTTTTCTACATTTTTATAACTTCTTGGGGACTCAGGGTTGAGAGGGTGGAGGGCGGAGTCGGTGCTGCCAGGGCCGCAGCTGGCAGGTGTCCCCAGGAGCGGTGTGGCCCTCGGCTCTTCCTGCCACTTGGACTCCTCCTTGGTCTCCCCAGGGCCGCCCAGGACTCCAGCCCAGTCTCAATGGCAGGGGACAGTCTTGGCCTCTGATGGACCCCCTGCCCTGCCGGCTTTGGGAGAGTTTGGGAGGAGAGGGGGAAAGAGAAGCCTAAAGAGGTTCATCACCATTTCCTCCCCGTTTCTGTGCACCCATCCGAGGCTCCAGCTCCGACTCCGTGTGCCCTCCCCACCCAAACCCCCCAGTGTCTGTCTGTCAGCTGTGTACTCCCTCGAGGCCCCACACTGGTATTTCTTTGGAATGAGAAGCTTGAGTGTTGAGCTGTTTCTGCCGTTCTGTGACACACCCACCCACCCCCTTTCACAGACACACACGCTCCTGAGATGCACCCGGGGCTGGGGTCCTGGGTCCTGAGGGGTCTTGAAGGAAGTAGGAGTGGGCGTGGTGAGCAGAGGTGGGTGCACAGCCATCACCTCATCTGATACTGCCTGAAGAGTGTGTTGGGCGCAGCCGGCCCGGGACCCCGCTTCTGGGAGCTCCAGGCAGTGGTCCGGCCTGCCCACTCTGGCCGCTGTCCCCCACCTGAGGCTCCTGCCGCCCCCTCCCCTTGTCCAACGCATCACCTCTCCCTTTTCGCCTTACCCCTCATGCCTGCCATCCGCCTCAGACTCACAGTGGGTGACTGTCTACCACAGCCCTGCTTGCTCAGGGCCTGGGGGCTGAGGAAGGGGGGCTGCAGCAGTGGCTTCCCGCCCTCCCTTCCCCAAGAAGCAGGCAGTCCCCTGGCGGATGGTCCAAATAGGTGGGGCTCGGTGTCACCGGGCGCTCACTTGGGGGGATCTTCGTCCTGATGGAGCTGGCCTTGCTGAGGGGGGTAGGGCAGGAGAAGGCCTTCTGGACTCTTCTGAGAGAGGGGCGCCCTCTGGTGCTGGGGAGGGGTGCATGGGGTTTTGCTTATACTTTCGGGGGAGGGGGCATGTGCAGGACAGCTGTTGGGGTCGGGGGCTGCTTCCCTTTGGGGTGAGGCTGTGCGGCCCGTCTCATGGCAGTCCTGACGGGGCTGTTTTTATATTCTTGTGAATGAAACTGCTCTTGCTAAATGATTTTTGTTGCGGGGACGGGGTTGCACTTTTAATCAATTCACTTTATTAAAACAAAGTCCAAATCTTCCATCCCTCCCCTTCCCACCCCCCTTTCCTTCTGATCCTTGTGCTCAGGCGGGATCTCAGGGTGCGTTTCTCGCCCCACCACACCCCGCCTCTACCTCCCTTATGCCGTCTTCCAGGTCTGGGGACACTCAGTTTTAGAACCAGTCTTCGCATGGTTGTTACTGCGACATTCCCACCCAGCCGGAGAGACTATGGCATGTATCACAGAGAGACGTCTATGTCAATATATACAAATATTCTCGATTATGTACACACAGGCATGGGCTGGAAGCCCCTGCCAGACCCCTGCCCAGGCCAGCCTCTGTTGGCCTGGGGGGAGTGTGAGGTTGCAACGGGCGGCGGCTGTGTTCATGGCACTAAACAACGTGGTGGCATCCTCTGGCTTGTGTGTCTCATTTGGGGATGGAGGTGCCTGGGCACTGCGGGGAGGGGAGGGGAGGGGCACAGCGCAGAGCCGGACAAACATAATGGGTGGGTGGGGGGCGGGTGTGGAAGGAGGGGTTCCAGATGCTGTGAGAACCTGCATCACCCATGGAGAGCGCAGAGTAATGGCTGCACCACCGAGCAGCCCCGTCGCTGATGCTGTGGGAAGAGGCTGTGGCTCCCCAGGTGGGGAGCACCTAGCGGACCTCCATCTAAACTCCCAAGCCTCCACCCCGGAAGAGGACCGTGAGGAGCTGTCTCAGAGAGGGGCTGTGGCTAAGTGGCCTGGTTCCTGGCGGGAAGCCCCAGCGAGAGCAGCTCCAGGGCCTTGGGCTGGACGAGTGCTTGGGTGGTGCAAACAGTTAATGCGCTCAGCTGCTAACTGAAAAGTTGGAAGTTCTAGTCCACCCGGAAGCACCTCGTAAGAAAGGTCTGGTGATCTCTTTCCAAAAAGTCAGCCATTGAAAACCCTGTGGAGCACAGTTCTACTCTGACACACATGGAGTCTCCATGAGTCAGCGTCAGCAACAGCTGGTGACCTGCAAACCAAGGCAGATGATGTGCAGTGGGGGGTTCCGCAGTAAGGGGGTTCCGCCACAGGGGTTCAGTGACGTCTGGTTAGTTTGGATGTGAGGCAGTCAGACACCTGCTCATCTCCGATGCACATCCCACTGCTGATGCAGGACAAAGGAGGGGCTGCGGAGAGCCTCCGGCTCCTCAGTCATGGCCTTGACCTGGGGTCGGCAGCTGGGGAGGGGTGGGGTCTGCAGGGACTTGTGGGACATGGAGGCCTGGCACAGGTCATTCTGGGCTGTCTGTCCCAGAAGCTGGGTTCCACTCGTCCATGAGGCATCTGTCCAGTGGTCACTGGGCCTCCCTTCCCCTGCCCTGTGGACCAGAGAACAAGGAGGCACAGCCACGCAGGGGCTGGACAGGAGCTATGGGGGGCCGGGGGTGTCAGGGAATGCCGGCAAAAGCCTCAGGAATCCCTGTGGAGGATGGGGCTCTTTGCTGGGGGCAGGACCCCCATTGGGCTGTGAGGGGTAAAGGCCAAGCCATGACAGGTGCTGCGGCCCAGTCCTGCCCTCCCCCAGACTAGCACTCCCCCACTTACAGCTCCTTGAGGGGCCAGGGTGAGGGATGCCCTCCCCCAGACTAGCACTCCCCCACTTACAGCTCCCTGAG
>NW_004444029.1:5195053-5200571 GCF_000243295.1 Trichechus manatus latirostris
GGATGCCCTCCCCCAGACTAGCACTCCCCCACTTACAGCTCCCTGAGGGGCCAGGGTGAGGGATGCCCTCCCCCAGACTAGCACTCCCCCACTTATAACTCCCTGAGGGGCCAGGGTGAGGGATGCCTTCCCCCCAGCAATGCCCCTGCCCCGTCCCTCAGGGGTCAGAGTGAGAGCTCATCTTCGTCCTCCATGTCCGTGGACCGCAGGCTGGGCCCCTGCAGGATGTCGGCCAGCCCCTCTTCAGGCCCCGGGCCCTCCTCCAGCTCTAGCTCCTCCAGCTCCCCGTCACCCCGCGGGGCTGGGCCAGGAGGGGTCTCCGGGGAGGGTGAGGGCATGGGCGACTCTGGGAGAGCAGGATCCCTGGCCCCAGGGACCCCAGATCCACTGTCAGGCAGGCTCCAGCCCTCTGCAGGAGGGGGCTGCCCCCTAGCACTCTTTCGAATTGAGGTCGTGTTCCGGAAGCTGGCAAGAGGGGGCTGGAGCTGCACCCCAGACTTGGTGTGGCCCTCAATGGCCTTCTGGAGCTGGAGGTTTAGGGGGAGAGAGAGTTTGATGTGGAAGGGGAGAGCATATGGGGTGGGTGAAAGAAGCAGCTGCTGGGAAGAGGAGACAGACTAAGGGGAAGCCACAGGAAGATGGGGGCGTGAGAGCAGACAGGGCACCAGGGAGGCACCAGAGGAGGGGACAGACATGGAGAGAAGAGGGGCTGGTCCTTCCACCCCT
Source organism: Trichechus manatus latirostris (assembly GCF_000243295.1). Lineage (NCBI taxonomy): Eukaryota > Metazoa > Chordata > Mammalia > Sirenia > Trichechidae > Trichechus > Trichechus manatus. Next base: position 5,195,780 of record NW_004444029.1, read on the forward strand.
CTTCATGGCTTCAGGCCTCACCTGGCCCCCAGACACCCCTACGCTATACACAGGAACCCCCACCCCCGCCCTGACCCAGTTGGGTGTGGCTGCCTCTGGGGAGAGCACTCCCTGGGACTGAGGCACACAGGTTTCTGCATGGAGATGAGGCTGTCCCTCCCCCTGTCCTGGGTGGCCGGCTCACCTCCTCCAACGCCAGCACGCCCCTGAGCTTGCCCATGCTGGTCACGTAGGCGAGGTGCAGGCCCAGGAGTGAGAAGAGCGTGTGAGTCTGCAGAGGGCGGCGGCGGTCAGCACACAGCCCCTTCAGTGTCCCCCTGCACCAGCAGTCAGCACACACCTCCCCCCCCAGTGTCCCCCGCACCGGCGGTCAGCACACAGCCCCCCCCCAGTGTCCCCCGCACCGGCGGTCAGCACACAGCCCCCCCCCAGTGTCCCCCGCACCGGCGGTCAGCACACAGCCCCCCCCCAGTGTCCCCCGCACCGGCGGTCAGCACACAGCCCCCCCCCAGTGTCCCCCGCACCGGCGGTCAGCACACAGCCCCCCCCCAGTGTCCCCCGCACCGGCGGTCAGCACACAGCCCCCCCCCAGTGTCCCCCGCACCGGCGGTCAGCACACAGCCCCCTAGGCCCCCTCACGCGGCAGTCAGCAGGCTTGCCTTGTGCAGGGTGGTCTGCTCCACCAGCTGGAACGGGGACTGGTCGATGCAGCAGCAGTCAAAGCACACGGGCTGGCCCAGCTGTTCCTGCTCCCAGGCCGCCACCTGTGGGCACGTGGCTGTCACTGCAGCCCCTGCAGCCTCCTCCAAGCAGGATGTCAACATGCACCCAGGTGGCCAGCCACTCCTCCAAACCCACCCTTACCCGCAGGTGCTCCCAGCATCTTCCATCCCTGGGGCCCCACACCCCTGCAGCTTCCCACCCATTAAAACCAGGTCTTGTCAACTCATGCTGGCCCACGTGTGTCAGAGTAGAACTGGGCTGCATAGGGTTTTCAATGGCTGATTTTTTGGAAGTAGACCACCAGGCTTTCTTCCGAGGTGCCTCTGGGTGGACTTGAACTGCCGAACTTTTATTAGCCAAGTGCGTTCACTGTTTGCACCATCCTGCCCCCCCCCCCAGTTTCCGTTCCTCTCCTCTAATGCCCTCGGCCCCGACAAGTGGGCAGCTGTCTGTTCCTCCAGCACTGGGCCGTGCTTCTGCCCCTGCCCCCCGGGGTGTCCCTCCTGGCCTCGCCGGCCCCCACACTGATTCCCTGACCCCAAGCCAGAGGTGCTTCTCCTCTCTCAGTTCCCCTGCACGTCGCTGGCCCCTTTGCCAGTGCTGGTCAGAGACACAAACTCCCCAGGAGCGAGCGTGGCGTGATTGTGACCCAGTCGCATGTCTGCCTGCTACACAGCAGAGCAGGCAAATACTTGCTGGGTCCAAGAGCAGGGCTGGGTCACGTGGAGCTTGGTGTGACCTGAGCGAAGCCGTTTCTCTCTGGGACAGAGGTGTTTAGGCTCAGAGATGCTCGCCCCAGTCCCCGGGGCGCCAGCGTTAGCCCACTCGAGGTCCAGCGTTCACAGATTCAGCCAGCGTTTTCTGAAATCCCTTCCAGCCAGTCCGTCTGAATGGCGTCACGCTCCGACCCTTCTATCTGTCCAGATCTCCACCTGGTCCTGGCATCGGGTGTGGAGCCACAGGGACGCCTACCCTCCTTTCCTCTTGGGGTGAACTTGGACTACAAGCACACGTCCCCTGGACTCTCCCCTCCCCGACGCGGCAGTGTGCAGCCCTCCACAGCGGAGGCATAGGGAGGCTCTGTGTGGGAGGGCAGGCCTGCCCTCTGTCCTCTTGGGGATCACTCCTGGCCTTTCCCAGGTCCATCCTGCCTTCCCGTCAGGAGTAACGACAGCGAGAGCAACGATTCCAACGAACGTTCACCCAGCGCCTGCTCCACCTGCCCTGGCCCAGCTGCTCCTTGCAGCCTCCCCACCGTGGCCTCCACGCCACAGAGGAGGGAAGCGAGGCCCGCGTGGTACGTGGATTGCTGGTGATCACTTGAGGAGTGGGGGGCAGCTGAACTTCTAGCCTCGCCTGCTGGCCGTGGTCCAGGACCCCCGGCTTTGGACAAGGGGAGGACGAGGTCACTGTTGGGTCGCTGTGCTGCACGGCTTGAGAAAGCTCAGCAGCGTGACAGACGCTGACAGTGTCTCCTTAGAGTCCGTGAATCAAACAGGATCATGGGGACTCTCCCAGCATTCCCTGAACTTTGACCCCTACAGGACTCACTGTCCAGCTCGCCTCAGCAGGTCCCGGGGGGCTGGCTTCCTCGGGAGAGAAAGACTAAGCTCGGCAGCTGCAGTGCTCGTTTTCATCACCAACTGCACAGTATTTTCACCCTCGTGGAACAGCCTCGCTGGTCAGCCAGCTGACTTTCTCCCTTTGGTGTATTTTTAAGCTATTATTGTTGGTTTTACTGACCTACTGGGTCCTGGTGGTGCAGTGATTAAGCATTTGGCTGCTAACCAAAAGGTCAGCAGTTTGAATCCACCGGCCGCTCCTTGGAAACCCTATGGGGCGACTCTCTGTCCTACGGGGTCGCTGTGAGTTGACTCAACGGCAGCGGGTTTGGGTTTGGTTTCTCACTGACCTAGCAAGCTCCTCTTTCATTGCTGTAGTGGCCCATGGGATTCCTGTTGGGGTTGAAGGAGCCGCTTCCTCTGGTCATCCGCTCCACTTCTTTGTCAATCACTTATCAGAAACGTGTGTGTGTTCTGAGGGGCCCTGGGAAGAAGGAGAAGGTGTCCCTGCTCTGTCACTCACCACGCTTTCCTCCGACCTGACAGCTTTTTAAAATCTTCAGTATGTATTTATTCCAAACTCGGGCTTCTGTTCTAACTTTGGGCATCTTTATTGGACATTCAATTAGGCATTTATTTTAAAATACTACCTGCTGTGTTTTTTAAATTGGCTACAGACCTTGAAAGTTCTGCCTTTTCAGCGGCACAGAGCCTGCACTCCCTTTCGCTAAATGAAATTGTTGCAGATGGATTTCTCTGCAACCCAAAGGAGGGTCTGACCAGCGCCACCCCTTGCTCCCTTGCCTCTCTTGTGAGCTTGGTGACCCTCTTTCAGGGAGCAGGCGTTTGTCTGAGGGGGCCTGGCTGTCACTGCAGGGTTAGAGTGTGCAGCTCTGCAGCCTCGGGTCCTGCACGTCAGCTGTCCACAGCTCGGGGCATTGGGTCCCGGTGTCCTCTGTCCACAGCTCAGGGCCTCGTGTCCCAGCGTCCACTGTCCACAGCTCAGGGCCTCGTGTCCCGGCGTCCACTGTCCACGGCTCGGGGCCTCGTGTCCCGGCGTCCGCTGTCCACGGCTCGGGGCCTCGTGTCCCGGCGTCCACTGTCCACGGTTCGGGGCCTCGTGTCTCGGCGTCCGCTGTCCACGGCTTGGGGCCTCATGCCCTGGAATGCCCGGTGTCCAGTGCTCAGGGCCTGGCCGACCCCATGTTTGTCTCTGTGCTGTGCGCCCACATTGCCGTGTTTTTGCGCTGGCACCTGGCACCGTGTAGCTTGGGTGAGGCTCGTCCTTCCGGAACAGCCCCTCTCTGGTCCTAGTCACATCCCACACGTGCCGAGGCCCCGCATCTCAGCCTTGCACCCTCGGCTGCGTGAGGCTGTCCCTGAGGTCAGCACTGCACCCCCAGCTCCAGCAGTGCCCATCGCTCTCTCCCTGCCCTCCACCCTCACACCCCCGCCCCGGGCTCACACCTATCCCAAAGCCGCGCCGTGAAGCAGCAGCGTCTTCATCTGACAGAACGCCCCCGCCCCAGGCCGCTCCCCTGACATACCTCTTCAGGGGACATGTTATCCACCAAGTCTGCTGAGTCCTGCAGAAGAAAGACAAGTCCAGGTCCTCCCCTCCCCTCCCATGGTTCTAGAGAAACACCAGCCGCCTCCCTGGGCAAGGCCACAGCGCCTCCCACCCACGGCATGCCTCCCACAGGTCTGACCCTCCCCTGGGGGGTCTCTTCCCTCCTGACTCAAGAACCAGGGGTGTCTCACTCCTCAAGGACAGGCCACTTCTCCCTCTGCACAGCCCCTCAGCTCACCTGGATGTCCTTCTTCTTCGTGGGGCGGGCGCGGCCCAGCAGGCAGCCCAGAAGAGACCAGAAGATGGAGGACCTTCTCTCTGGAGGGAAGAAAAGGGAGCCCGGCAATACTCCCCATCCTGGGCACCTGCATCCTGGGGCACCCCGCATCCTGGGGCACCCTCCATCCTGGGGTATGGCCAGGCTCCAGGTGGCCCTGAGTCTGCCCCACAGGGCTGACCTTCCTGGGGTTCCCCTCTGCAGACACCCTCTTTTATTCTCCCAAGGCCATCCTCCCCGTCCCTGGGACAGTGACACAGAGGAGCAATGTACCGGGACCCCCGCCCACACCGGGCCTCACATCTCCTCCCAGCAGCAGCCCCAGACGGAGGTGAGGGGAGCCTGGGGAGGCGGACCGTCACCTGCAGGCTCCGGGGCCTCTGGTTGCTGCTTGTGGCCAGGCAGGGGCCCGTTGGGCTCCTCAGGGGACGGTGGGGCCACAGGGAAGGCGAGAGGAGGAGGAGGCGATGCCTGTAAGGAAGGGCAGGCAGCCTGGGTCCCCAGAGGAGGTAGCCAGTGCCACCCGCCTGGGCCGTGGACGTCCTGGGAGACCTACCAGCTCTGTCCTTCCTCCCCACACAGAATTCCTCCCTCCCTTGGAATTTCCATGATACCAGGTCCTCGCTTTTACCGCCCCTGGCCCCCGCCCCTCGCCGCCCC
>NW_004444029.1:5200914-5236961 GCF_000243295.1 Trichechus manatus latirostris
CGGCCCCTGCTCCGGGGCCCTGGGCTCTTTGGCCCCAGACCCAGAACTGGCTTTCTCACCGATCGGCTTCTCCACCTTCCTCCCTCAGTGTGGCAGCTGCCCAGCCCAGGATGAGGCGCGGCAGAGTGGCCGTGGTCTGTTACCACGGTCCCCTCGCCCAACCTCCCACACCCCCAGCCACAGTCCCCGCACCCCAACCTCCCTGCCCCCCAGCCACAGTCCCCGCACCCCAATCTCCCAGCCCCCCAGCCACAGTCCCTGAACCCTGGCCTTCTAGCTCCCCTACCAACCATGGTGCCCTCACCCGACCTCCCAGGCCCCCAGCCACAGTCCCTGCATCCCGACCTCCTGTCTCCCCTGCTGACCACGGTCCCCGCACCCTAACCTCCCAGCTCCTGGACGGAAGTCCCCGCACCCCACCCTCCTGGTTTCCTGCCCTCCCCACCCATTCACCTCCATCCTCCCAGGCAGGTCCTCGTCTTCATCCTCATCCACGAAAGCGAAGGACTCGGGGCGGCCACCCCGGGCGGCCTTGCCATCGTAGGGCAGCTCCAACAGCTTCTGGGCCATGTCCTGGGCAGCCCGCAGCCGCCGCTCGGCACTCAGGTGCCGCTGCAACAGGGCCTGCAGCTCCGACCGCTCCACGGAGCCCAGCAGAATCATGGACTCTGGGGAAACAGGCTCACCTGAGGCCTGCCCACCCAAAGCTCAGCAACACGCAGCAGCATCAGTGCGGGTAGGTCAGATGGGGCAGCCCTGCTCTCAAACCAAAGGAAACCAAACCCACTCCCTGCTGTCCAGTCGATTCTGATTCACAGCGACTCCATGTGTCACAGAGTAGAACGGCTCCATGGGGTTTTCTTGGCTGTAATCTTTAAGGACGCAAATTGCCAGGCCCTTCTCTGCCGCCGCTGGGTGGGTTGGAACCACCAACCTTTCAATTTGTTGCTAGTTGCCATCAAGTCAATTCCGACTCAGAGCCACCCCACAGGACAGAGTAGAACTGCCCCATAGGGTTTCCAAGGAGCGGCTGGTGCATTTGAACTGCCAACCTTTTGGTTATCAGCCAAGCTCTTAACCACATCAGGGCTCATTTGCACCACCTGGGGACCCAGCTAAGCTTTGACCCTCACTCCCTGAAAACTCCTTTTGAAAACCTTCCAGGCCTGGCCTCAGTCAGTCCCTTTCATTCCACCCATTTAGCACTTGCGGCCCAATTGGTAGTGCACTAATCGGCAATTATTTTGATCCAGCCCTTATATAGTCTGTTTGCAAACAGGTGAGCCCAGTATTAAAACAGACGACTCAACCGTGTTCAAATAAAAAAGAAACATCCAGCGCCATTCACATGACTGAAATGTGAGCAGCCCTGAAAGGGTCTACCAGCAGCCGGCGCACTGCCTCTTCCACCCAGGAAGACGCTAAAGAGGGACACCTCTGGGCAGCTGTTCTCAACCTTTTTGTCTGATGGTCCGTCCATGGAAGGACCTGGGTCCTTCCAGGATCTAAGTGAAATGTCTGCGTCTCCTGAGAAGGTCTTCTCTGTATGTTTGTGGAAATTCCGTTCCCACGATGAGTGTTTCATCGCCATGGAGGGCCATAAACCTGGAGCGCTATTGTTGGTCAGTGGATACTAAGAAAACGCTGCACCTTCTTGGCCGCACCCCGCTCCGAGGAAGACGCCCTGCTTTTGAAGGCTCTGGGCTTCGGGAAAACGTTCAGAACAAACCTATCATGACCAGTTTGAATACCCTGAGTTCCTGAAATCAGAACTATTTTAATGGCATCAAATAGCCCTACCTGATTTTTCTCCATTACATGAACTCAAGCTTTAGGCACTATTTATCTGATAGCTACTAAATGCCTATAAAAAGGCACTTTGGGGAATAGAGAAGTCACAGCCTCTACCCTCAGGAGCTCCCAGTCTAGTGAGGGGGACAAGCCATAGATATATAAACCATGTAAGAAACAGCACGAAGCAGGGTGAGGGCCGAAGGCAGGCAGAAAGGTGCAGGAGGAGAGGTGTGAAATCTCCGCCTGCTAGAACAGCCCGCCTCCCCGTGTGGAACAGTTTCATTTCCTCAGTGGTGTAAGCTGGACATTGAAGAGTGCGGATGCTTCAGCTGGCGCCCTGGTGGCACAGTGGTTAAGAGCCTCTAACTTGGGTAGTCAAGAGACAAAAGGTCAGCAGTTCGAATCTATCAGCTGCTCCTTGGAAACCCTACAAGGCAGTTTTACTCTGTCCTACAGAGTCAGAAGCAACTCCACAGCAACAGATTTTTTGGTTTGCTTCGGCTAAGAAGTCGCTGGGTGGTGCAAACAGCTAAGAGGCGCAGCCGCTAACCGAAAGGTTGGTAGTTCAAGTCCACCCAGAAGCACCCTGACGATCTACTTCCAAAGAACCAGCTATGGGAAGCCCTGTGGAGCACAGTTCTACTCCGACACACACAGGGTGGCCATGAGATGGGGTCAACTCGCTGGCGACTGGTCCTGTACTGCTGTGCTTCAGCTAAGTAGCAAAGGGAAGCGCATAAGGGGCCACAGATCTATTTCTTTGACTCTCTTCTTGTGCGTGTGATACGGCGCTAGTTTTCTTTCCTGGGGGGGCATGTCCCCTGAGGAGCACAGGCTGGGCCTCTGTCAGCAGATCGGTGGCCCCTAAGGACGGCTGCACCACACTGCCGTGACCGCTGTGTAACCCTTGTCCAGGTCCCTCGCTCAGGACTCTGCGTCCTGCCTCCCACTGACCTTTTGAATCAACCAACGGTAAAGTCTTGACCGTGGTTGTCTGGAGCAGGGCTTGTAACTCCCCGTAAGTGCAAGAAGCTGAAACAAACTTCACATCACGCACCATGATGTCCTCCACAAAGATTGTAAATTTGCTACCGAGGGAGAAAGTACCGTGGGTCAGCCCCACCATGGTCCTCACAGCACCTTCCCCTCCTGCCATGAGGTCTGCCACGGATATGACCACTCGCGGGAACAGGGAACCAAATAGAGTATGGTGCTTCCAGATGTGCCGCCACCCCCGGCCCAACCCAGAGCTTCCCTCGCCCCCCGCCAGCCCTGAGCTCCTCCAGTCGCCGCCCCTGACCTGAGCTGGTTCCAACCCAAGTCTGGCAGGTAGGGCAGCTTCTTGACCTGGATGATGCTGTCATAGAGGGACGGTTGCAGGCTCTGCGCCACCATGTTGGCTAAGATAACAGCCACCATCATGGGCAGGATGTGAGCGATCTGACCCGTCAGTTCGAAGCAGATCACAGCCGTGGAGATGGTGTGGGACACGGCACCCGTCAGCGCGGCTGCCCCTGGAATGAGACACGGGCCACACCGGTGGGCCACGGCGGCCAAGCTTGGGTGAGGACACACGGGGTGGGATGGGGAGGAGGGACGCAGGGAGCCAACACTGCTGAGACGGCAATGGGTCGAAAGCACGGACTAGACACCGAACATCTAGAAAACAGCAGCTTTGATCTCATTCTATGACCTTCAGCAAGTCACAAAATCACGTGTGTGTCAAAATCTTCATTTGTAAAATGAAAACAGGGGTGTCCTCTCCATTCCTCACTTTTGAGAGTTCTGATCACTCTTAACTGAGTACTTTAAAACCCAGCCTGGGCATTTTACCTTGGGCCTCGGGTCCTGACGCCAGCAACGAACGACTAGGTAGTGTGAAACCCTGAGAACTGTGCTGTAGGCATGGAGCACTGAGGCCAGGTCAGGCTCTGAGTCTGTTATTTCTCAACCCTACAAGGAGGGCTGCGTGTCTCTAGAACCCCAGGCTCTCCTCCGCAAGGCCAACGGGATTGATTCAGTGATCTCCAAGGCACTTGTAGATCTAAAATGTTACCATTCCGTAAGTTCTTCCAAGATAGACCCTGTCTTACTTATTCGTGTTTCTCTTTCCTGATTAACTAAAATAGCCCCTCTGACTGGACTAAACCAAAAGCTAAGAAGTTTCCTGAACACAACCAAACAGTTCAAGGATAGAGTAGCACGGGCTGGGGGCTGGGGACCATGGTTTCAGAGGACATCTAGGTCAATTGGCATAACAAAATTTATGAAGAAAATGTTCTGCATCGCACCGCGGTGAGTGGCATCTGGGGTCTTAAAAGCTTGTAAGCGGCCATCTAAGATGCATCAATTGGTCCCAACCTACCTGGAGCAAAGGAGAATGAAGAACACCAAAGACACAAGGAAATAATTAGCCCAAGAGACAAAAGGGCCACATTAATCAGAGACTCTATCAGCCTGATACCAGAAGAACCAGATGGTGCCCGGCTACCACCAGTGACCGCTCTGATACGGAACACAACAGAGACTCCCTGACAGAGCAGGAGAAAAGTATGGAACAGAACTCAAATTCACATAAAAAGATCAGACTTAATGGTCTGAGACTGGAGGAACCCCGGAAGTCATGGCCCCCGGACGCTCTGTTAACCCAGAACTAAAACCATTCCCAAAGACCACTCTTCAGACAAAGATTAGACTGGACTATAAAACATAAAATAATACTTGTGAAAGGTGTGCTTCTTAATTCAAGCAGATACATGAGACCAAATGGGCGGCTCCTGTCCAGAGGCAGGATGGGAAGGCAGGAAGGGACAGGAGCTGGTTGGAGAGGCATGGGAAACCCGGGGTGGGAAAGTGGGGTATGCTGTCACATCACAGGGATTGCAGCTAGTGTCACATGACAATATGTGTATAAAATGTTGTATGAGAGATTAACTTGATCTGTAACATTTCACCTAAAGTGCAATTTAAAAAAAAAAAAAAAGGAAAAGAAATAGCTCGTGTGTATTAGTTACATTTCTTCCTTAAACATGGGTGAGATCGCTATGGGGAAAGACGCTGGGAAGGCATGCATGAAATGGATCAAAGAGGAGTCCCAAAAGGGAGGTACTGGGAGAGACGGCACCCCTGGGCGGTGCGCACAATCTACTTCGGGACTTGAACTATCATAGGAGATGTGTATACCAAGGAAGGTACACGGGGAGGGGTACTGGAAAAGCATGAAGATGAGGAAGAAGAGGAGACGACATGAAAGGGGTTTTGAGGAAGGGGCTGTGCTGGTGGGTAGGGTCTCCATTGAGCTATGAAGCTGGGTAGTGCTTCCATCTTTTAGGGAGGCATGGCCTTAGGCATTATGGAAGGTTGAGAGGGAGGGAGGGAAGAGGGATGATAATTGGGGGGTTATATTGGTCTCTGTGCTAAACGTGGCTCTTGGTGGGATGGGACAATACATTTAAGGAAACAGGGTTATCATAGACTCTCAGAACGTCAGGGTGTAAGGTATCTAAGGAGCCATTTCAGAATAAAGAGATGAAGACCAAGAAGGCAGCTAACTAGCTCCATGGCCATCCCGCTGACCAGTGGCCACCCAGGTGATGAGTCCAGAGCCCTGAGTCCCCATCAATACCAGCTCCTCTGCAGGTCAGGGTGTCTAAGCCAGTCTCCAGCATTGTTGTTTCCATGAGTCTTAGGAAGGACAGAAAAAACCCTCACCAGACACTCAAACCCAATCCTAGTGTTTTCATCCTTATTATTGTATCTGATCCCCATGAGGCTCAAGGAAGTTCAGTAACAGTTAATGAGAGTCACAGCTAAGGGTTAATTATGTGAGTAAAAGTTGAATGAAAACAATACTGTGTGTCCTGGAATGAAGGCATCAAGAGACAGCCTGAGTGTGTGTGGGGGGGGGGCAGTCCTCAAGGTTGGGTTACTGGGCATCTCACCAATGACTGCATAGCCCCCAGGAAGGATCTTGTAGATGATGCCATCAAATAAGATGCCGTCAGGGAACAACATGGCCATCAACTCCCCCACCAGCCTTCCGAAGGCAGCTCCTGGAGGGAGACAGCAGGAGGGAAGATGTCGAGTGAGCCAAGTTCCTCACCATCTACATGTTCAGAGCTAAGCCAAGCCCTCCGTGGGTGCTAAAACCAAACACAAATGCCCAGCATCTCAATCCTTCCCTTATCCTCCCAGGACCCCAGTTTGCAGCTATCACTCAGATCCTAGGCTCCCATCAGAACTTACCCAGCACAAACACAGGCATGAAGCCTCCGCAGGGTATGGGCATGGTGGTGGCCATGATGGACATCCAGAACTGGGGCACAAAGAGGCGTCAGACACCCTCCCAACCCCCTAACACACACACACACACACACACACACACTCTCAATTCCCTCCCACTACCTTCCCCCCTCTCGCTTCCACAGTCACTGAAACTCTGGAACGGCTCCTCCTTCTTGAAGTCAACCTTCCTCCAGAACCTAAAAACATGGCGCTCTCATGCTAAGAGGTCACCAAAGACAACACTGTAAGAAGGTCCTTCCAGACAGCTAGCCCAAGTCCCTTCTGCTTTGAGTGACTGTATTGGCCTCCAGGCAATCTGGAATAGGCGGTAGGGCCCCAGAGGACTCCTGCTCACTGTGCCAGAAAGACCCTAGCCCACTGGGCTTACTTAGCCCAGGAAGCTTCCCAGCAGAGCATCCTGACATGCTCCAAGTGGGGGATAGATACCTTTTCCTGGCCAGTGTTGTTTCTGAAAAGGAGCCCCAAGGAGTGGACACCTTCAAGACTTGGTGACTTAATCTGTGACTATTAGTCATTTACATGGTGTCTTGGATTGAATTATGTCCCCCCAAAAATGTGTGCGTCAACTGGGCTGGGTCATGATTTCCAGTATTGTATGACTGTCTACCATTTTATCACCGATGTGATTTCCCTGTGTGTTGTAAATGCTATCACTATGACGTAATAAGATGGATTAGCAGCAGTTATATTGATGAGGTCTACAAGATTAGATAATGTCTTAAGCCAATCTCTTTTGGGCTATAAAAGAGAGAAGCAAACAGAGAGACATGGGGGCCTCATACCACCAACAAAGCAGTGCCGGGAGCAGGGCGCATCCTTTGGACCTGAGGTTCATGTTCTGAGAAGCTCCCAAAACAAGGGAAGACTGATGACAAGGACCTTCCTCCAGAGCCAACAGAGACAGCCTTCCCCTGGAGCTGACGCTCTGAATTTGGACTTGTAACCTACTAGACTGTGAGAGAATAAATTTCTCTTTGTTAAAGCCATCCACATGTGGCACTTCTGTTACAGCAGCACTAGATGACCAAGACACACGGCTTCCAATATGTGAACCTCGAGGGGGAACCTGGAGTGAAGACTGGCCTGCCTGAGCCATGCCCTTTGCATCCATCACCTTAAACACAGGATCCTAAGTCTGTCCTGGTCACACGGAAGGGGGAACAAGAGTGCAGGCAAGTCAGCGAGTGTGCTAGAAAAGACCTCCAAGTTCAGGTCTGTCAGGGAGTATTCCAGTAGAATGGGGGTACTTTAGTGAAAGCAATATGCATATTCTGTCACAAAGAACACAAAAGAATTGAGAAATAGCATGGAAAAGGAACAGTGGTTGAGCATGTGAAATGTCTGTAAAAGGAATAAAAGTATTGTGTGTGTGTGTACGAGTGAGTATACATGAGTATCTACACACATATATATAAAGTAATAGTTTTATACATCACTTCTAAAGTAAATAAGCAAATCTTAGTGAAGTTGTCTCAAACTAATAAGGAGCAAGATGGTAGCTGCTGAAGGTCAGAACAAAATGCCACGATCAAAGAATTTACAATTTAAAAATTACACCAATTGCATTACAAGCTAATGAGAAAGAAACGGTTTGATTTTCTAAGCCTCAGGAAGACTACCCCCCAAGTCAGTCTGGTGTCAAGGGCAGTGGCTGAGACCCCAGGACTTCCACCTTAGAGGCTCTGAGATCAGCAAACCCCATGCTTCTTCACAGTAGGGGAGGACTATGGAGGACATGAGCCACAAGGTTCATGCCCAAAAGGAGGAGAATGCAGACTGAGAATTCCCTGAGGGCAGACAAGTTTCTTGGTATCTCTGCCTTCTCTCTGCACAGGCACAGTGCTTGATAAAGGTAGGTGGAGGGAGGGAGGGAGGTTAGGTAGGGAGGTAAGTTAGGTAGGTAGGTAGGTTAGGTAGGGAGGTAGGTTAGGTAGGTAAGTTAGGTAGGTAAGTTAGGTAGGTAGGTTAAGTAGGAAGTTAGGGTAGGTAGGTAGGGTAGGTAGGTAAGGTAGGTAGGTAGGTTAGGTAGGAAGTTAGGTAGGGTAGGTAGGTAGGGTAGGTAGATAAGGTAGGTAGGTAGGAAGGAAGGAAGGTTGGCCAACTACTATACGCACAAAGCAGAAAAAGCTTCTCAGAGCTCATGTTTGCTGTACATCCATCGGTGATGCTCATCTTGGGATGGAAGGCTTGTTTAAATGCCAAAGGCTGAACACGTTGGGGGCTGCTGCATTAGTCTGTCTGGAGATGGGTCAGACACTTGTCGCCTAACTGCTTCTTAAGTAATTCTGACATACAGCATGGCTGGAGACCCCTTGAACTGTTAGCACCCCCTCTTTGGAATAATGAATGACATGAACGCCGTAAGGGATTTTGCAGGTTCAAGCTAATCCGAAAGCCCCAGTAAAACAGATCACAGGTGACAGATAGGCCAGATCTCTGAGGGAGGAGCTTCGATTATCCTCCAAGACACAGGTAAAGGGTAAAGCAGTATCAGGATGAGAGGGAATGGAAGTGGCCAACTCCTGTAGCACCAAGAATAAGACATGAGATTAGCAAACTCTTGCAGCTGTTGGCACACAACAGAGAAGATCCAGAAGTAATGTAAACAGCGTAGAACACCAGTGTCTCCCAGGGTCTTAAACACCTGATTCTGGAGAAACCAGGAAATGAGGGGCCCATGATCAGATCACGTGCCACTCTCCTGGGACCAAGGGTGCCAGCACAATCAGGATCAGGAAGAAAGACTTCCCCGGAGCCTCAGGCTGGGCCTAGGAGATAGTGGTAGCAGGTGATAATGCTAGGCTTGGTAAGAGGGAGAATGAGAAGTTGGGATTATATTCATACTCATTGTACAAGGTGTGGATGATACTTTCCCCATCCTGAGACTGAGGAAGACAGAAGTTCCCTGCATCAATATGTAAGAGCCAAAATGAGAATCTCATCTGCCAGAATCTGCCAGAATCAGACCATGGAAACAACTCTACATTTTCGTTTGGTTATCTATCCCACTGCCCGCACTTTGGAACAAATGACACATGGTTATGTGTCCAGTAATGGAACAGTGAGCATGCTGGGGGGCAGTGAGAACAAGGTCACCAGCAGGGATTCGTACAACAAACGGTCTCCTGTTTATAAACATTACAGAATATTATTGGCCTGCTGCAAACTGTTGGGTTTGGAAATACGGCCCTAGAAATGTGAGTTTCTTTTCCTGATACACTTATGATTTAAACATCATCGAGGATGTAACTCATGAGAAATTAGTAACGATGACATACAGTGGCGTCCTTCTACATCATGCAAGACCGTTTCTCAGAATAAAGTTCCATCCATGGAGTGGGATCCAAGTACACATTGGGGAGGAAGGGTGAGATGCAGGGCAATTGTTGAAAAATGTACAGTATTTTGTTTCTCCAAGCTTTTTCAAAAGCTTGACATTTTCAAAGTATATTGATCACAAGTTACCATACAGCTCAGTCCGGAGAGCTGTTAGAAAAACCTGGTTATCAACACTGGACAATAAATTCTGAAATGCCATCAAGACTTGGATTTGGGTTAGTATATTCAAAAGTGATTCTAGGAAGCTGCAATTTATAAACTACAGAAGATGAGCTCTATGATGAAAGTCCAACAATCAAATCCCTAAAAAGATACTGAGAACTCCTTTACAATAAAAATACCAAATCTTTTGAAGGAAGAAAAAAAAATTAAAAGTAGGTGTGCAAAACATGGACGATCTACCAAAAAATCAAACCCGTTGACGTCGAGTCGATTCCAACTCATAGTGACTCTATACAGCAGAGTAGAACTGCCCCATAAGGTTTCCAAGGCTGTAATCTTTACAGAAGCAGGCTGCTACATCTTTCTCCCTCGGAGAGGCTGATGGGTTTGAACCCCTGACCTTTTTCAGTTAGCAGCCAAGCACTTAACCACTGCGCCACCAGGGCCCCTGTGGAAGGCTTAGCCCTGATGAATGCTCCCATACTGGAATGGGGAAGGGCACCAGCAAACAGAGCTCCCGGGAGCCCACAGCACACCCTGAGGCTGGAAGTTACGGAGCTGGAACCTGATGTGTCTGGCCCCTAGGTCTCTGATCAAAAAGTCGTTGTCAAGTACGGGAAACGAACAGCAAAAAACACAGAAGGAAATTCTGAAATGATTTTCAGTGACAAGCAGAAGTTCCAAAGATCAACAGTCAAGTATTGTGAGATTATTTGGCCCATAGCTGGTGCTCAGAAACATTTGTTGAGTAAATGAATAAATGAAACTACCGTGAGATTTGCAGTATAAATACAAATGACTGACTCATATCCTGGGAAGGTGTAGGTTCATAAAAAAGTATCAAAGTAAGCTGGCATCAAGGTATTCAGAAGCATGAAAGCTCCGTGTGGACAGGCTTTTAAATGAGAGCCCTAATATTCAGAGGAAAATGGTGGATAATTTAGACAAGGCATACTATTAGTCAAAAGGCAACCAGCAAAAAAAAAAAAAAAAGACATTCAGCAATTGTCACAGATGTCACCACCAGGAGTGGAAATAGAAATATCATTGTATAAGGCAGTAATTGAGAAGTCTATAAATATATGATCCTTGATGCAGATATGAAGAAGAACTGATGTAAAAGAGACTAGCTTTTGTTCCCTAATGGAAGCGAAGAGAAAATGGTTTGGAACGGCATAAACCTCACAGACTCCATACCTGAATAGAGAACAATAACGTTAATAAAAACTATTTGTAGTCACTAATGACATAGATTTAAATATTTCATCTGATTTGTAATTCTGCAGAGCAATTACCTACAAGACTGGGTAATGGACGCGCAAGTCACCTCAAAGTGGATAATCAGATACGTGGAGAATGAGCTACCTAATTATCTAATCTGTGTGGGAGGTGAATTATGAGGTTTTCATACAGTTATCTGTATTGCTAAACTGTCTTGTCCTTGTTTACTTGGCTGCTGTGATGCCTTGTAATTGAACAAGTGGAACCATTAGCAGGGTTGTCATAATTATGACAAATGTCACTGAGCTGACATGAATGGAGTGATTAGCCCAGATACTGGGTCCCATCTCCAGGCAACTCATGCTATGGTTCCCAAACTATCTCTGTTTGAGTTGGATGGAGGCCAGAGGACATTAAGCTCTTTCCTTCTCCATGTGAACCCTGGGCCGCTGGGTTGGAAGCGGATGGAGGTCTGAGGTCAGTGGCAATGGGTGCACCTTCATGACGAAGAAGAGGAGGATGATGATGACCACGTTGACCTTGGGGTGGATCCACACGGCCGACAGGCCCAGGCTCCCAGGATCCCCAGTGTGCTTGACCCACGTATTGTTGTCAAACAGGGTACTGATGGCTTCCCGAGGCATCAGCTGGAAAGGAAGAGCGAGGGGGTTCTCCAGAGACACAGTGACCCCCGGCCTCCTTACTCCATCTCTCTCTGCCCTCGGGCAAAACCACGTGCCCTGGAAGCCTGCGGGACGGCTGTCCTGTCTCCTCTCTCCCAATGGCCCAAGTCCTGGCTTAGTGACCACTGCTCACTGGCCTGACCCCTCGCCCCGACTCCCTGCAAGCTGACCTCTCCAGCCATGAACTGGCCAATGCCTGGGGGAAACGTGGACGAGGCGATGGCAAGGGTGACGATCCCAGGGTACAGCAGGCGGCTGGAAAAGAGACGGAGTTGACCCTCCTCCATTTAGCCAACCACGCGGATACCACTCCGAGCCTCCCCCCGGCATGAGGTGGACGCACAGGGCGCTTCCTCCAGTCTCCTAAGCCCGGGGTCTTTACACAAAGAACATTCTGTTCACAAAAAACTCACCCGAAAGGAGCACCACGCCCATCCCTTACACTCAGTGTGGGGCCTCCTCCTGCTCGCATGTCCACCCTAGAGGCATGGAGGGCCCTCCTCACAGGTAAAGGGGAACCCCTGGAGAAAGCCGTAGTTGGGGGCAGGGGGAGGGCAGGACTCACTGCTTGGCCAGAAACTGGCTCAGGATCTTGTTCTTGCGGACCCCCAGCATGACCTGGCGGTGCAGGTACACGAACATGGCTCCCAGGAACCCGCAGCAGATCCTAGGGGCAAGGCGCAGCGTAGAGCCTGGTTCCAGACAGGGGCCCCTCCCACCTGGCCACTGTGGGCAAACAAATGCTGGCAGACACCTGAGCTTCTCCCACCTGCCCTGTCCCCCACCTGCCCTGTCCCCACCTGCCCTGTCCCCCACCTGCCCTGTCCCTACCTGCCCTGTCCCCCATCTGCCCGCCATTCACACTTGTCGCCTCCCCAGCAGCAACCACACACCCGATGACAGCAAAGGCCGGGAGCTCCTGCAGGTCGAAGGGGAAGTCCATGCGGAAGTTGGTTCTGAAGAGCGCGGTGATGGTGACTACGGAAGGGGAGGGCGAGGAGGGAGCGTCAGAGCCCAGATGGAGCCGGAGGTCAGGCTGAAGGGGCACCCTTCCCGCAGCCCAGCCTCTCCCTCCCATCTGATGCCCTTCTGGGCACACACCCCTCCCGCAGCCCAGCCTCTCCCTCCTGTCTGATGCCCTTCTTCTGGAGGCACACCCCTCCTGCAGTCCAGCCTCTCCCTCCCATCTGATCCCCTTCTTCTGGGGGCAAACCCCTCCTCCAGCCCAGCCTCTCCCTCCCGTCTGATCCCCTTCTGGGCGCACACCCCTCCTCCAGCCCAGCCTCTCCCTCCCATCTGATCCCCTTCTTCTGGGGGCAAACCCCTCCTCCAGCCCAGCCTCTCCCTCCTGTCTGATGCCCTTCTTCTGGAGGCACACCCCTCCTGCAGCCCAGCCTCTCCCTCCCATCTGATCCCCTTCTGGGCACACACCCCTCCTCTCCATCAGCTGCATCCTGGTTTAGGCCCCTCCCTCGGTTTCTTGGGCCTCGGTGCCACCTCCCAAACAATGCCACCTGCCCCTTTTCTGAAGGGACCCCCAGAGCTGCACTGCACACCCCATTACCAGCGTCCCTGTCCCACAGAACACCCCCGCAGACGGCCGTCCCTCCCTTACTAGCGTCTTTGTTCCACACAGCCAGCACACGGAAGACAAAGGCGCTGAAGGTGGCCGCGAAGAACCCTCGCCAGTAGTTCCGCACGGCAAAGTAGGTGGAGGTGACCTCGATGCTGAACAGCACCCCTGGGGACAGGGAAGGGGTCAGCGCAGGCCAGAGAGGGCTCCTGCCAGGGCCCATCCCGCCCGGTCCCGCCCGGAGCAGCTGCTGAAACTTGAACCGGGAGACGCTGGGGAAACCAGCACTCTGGAATCCCACTCTGAACCACGAGCAGGGTCATGCTCGTGTGGTTTGCAGGCAGAGGTGTGGTCCGACAAGACACAGAGAGGATGGAAACGGGGACCCTCCACCCCAAAACGTGAGGCTCAGCTGGCGGTGTCCGTGCATCCCTTAGGACGTAGGCTTGGGTGGGGTTTGAAAGTAGTGGGGACCACTCTGCAGAAAAATTCCGTGTGAAAAGCTTCCAAGCAGGTGCTCTGAGCCACCAGCAGGGCTCAGGGGTGCCGGACGCCCCTCAGCACCCTCCCGGGCCCCTTGCTGCCACCAGACACCACGTGCCCTGGGCAGCACTAACAACAGACAGGAACAACGGGTGCAGGGGCTTCAGGCGAGGTAACAGCACTCGGTGTTCAAGAAAAGAAAGCAGAGGATTCAGCCAAATGAAAAATAAACACTGACAGAGAAATCTGACGTGAAAGGAGCACACGGAGAGAGTGAAGGGAAGTGAAGACAGCCACACCGAGGGAAGGTGGGTGAGGACCAAGGGAAGCCAGCTCTACCGCTTCTGAGAGGAGACAAAAGGCAGGAGGCGGATGGGAGAGAAACAGCGGGGCTGGGATAAAGCAAGGAACGCAGCGAGGGCGCAAACGTAGCTCCAGCAGGCACAGAGAAAACCGCTATAAACATGCCAAGACCAAGGGCGTCGACTTCGATCAAAGGCAAAGTAAAAATGGATGACAAAATGGCCTCAGATGGGCTGAGCCTCATCTTCCCACAAACAAGAAAGAGGCCTGGCCCAGGGACAGCAGTGAGCTAGGCCGGGGCGTCTCCAGCGGTCATCTCGCCCCATGGTGACCGGGTGCTGCCAAGGATCTCTGCCGCCTCCTCCACTTTCTTCCCCTGCTCTAGACCTGGAGTCCCTGGTGGTGCAAACAGCTTGCTTGGCTGCTAACTAAAAGGTTGGAGGTTAGAGTCCACCTAGAGGCGCCTTGGAAGAAAGGCCTGGTGATCTGCTTCCAAAAAAAGCAGTCATTGAAAACCCCATGGAGCACTGTTCTACCCTGACACGCATGGGGTTGCCATGAGTCACAGTCAACTCCACGGCAACTGGTTTTCTTTTTTTTGCTCTATACTCAAACCCCACATGGCTCAACTCCCTCGGACCTCGACGTCTCCTCCACAGGCTGCAGACAACAGCTCACAGGGAGCCCTTCGTGCCGGGGGTGGGGCACAGAGGCTACTCCGATCGTTGAAAGGATTCCGAGGGGTCAACTCCAAGGTCAGCTTCTCCAGGGAGCCAGCCCGACCCTCCTCGGGTGGGAAGAACGCTCCCTTCCTGATCTGTGCTCTCTGAGGATTTGGGACGATTCGAGCCCTTCTCACTTGCAGAGGCGTTATCTGTCTACACTTCTGAACTCTCCAGAGGACTGGAGGGCAGTGCTGGCTCGGTGGTAGGATTATCGCCTTCCATATAGGAGACCCGGGTTCGACTCCCGGCCAGTGTTCCACGTGTGCAGCCACCACCTGTCAGCCGATACTTGCACGCTGCTATGATGCTGAACAGGTTGCAGGGAGCTTTCAGACTAAGATAGACTAGGAAGAAAGGCCTGGTGATCTACTTCTGAAAATCAGCCAGTGAATGCCTGATAGATCACAATGGTCCGATCCACACCAACCACGGGGATGGTGCAGGACCGGGCAGCATTTGGTTCCTTTGTCATGGGGTTGCCATGAGTCGGGGTGACCCGACAACAGCTAACAACAGCCGGAGGATTGAAAGGTCCTCGTCAACAACACCCAGTGCAGAGCCTGGCACCCCCCAGGGCCCCACCCCTGTCCTTCGGATGCGGGAAGAGGAGAGGACGGGCGAAGAGGGAAAGAGGACAGGAGAGAAGAGACGGGGTGGAATTTCAGACACGGAGCCCGTGCACGGGTGACCTGCCTGCCCCCAGATCTCGCCCTGTGAGGCCGTGCCGGCCTTGCCTGAGGAGGGTGGCCACAGGGGACAGGCGAGCCGTCCCTCCTCCTCATCCCCCGTCAGAGCTGACGGACACATGCTCACAGCAAGCTTTGAAAATCCAGGCTAGGCTTTCTTTCCCACGACACGCTTGGGGACACTTTCCCAGCAGTCCGTCACTGTGGACTTGGGAATGAGGACGGGTTTCAGTGTTAACAGAGCCAGACAGAACATGGGCAGCTAGCAGAAGTAAGCCTTCCAACACACACAGCACCGGGAGCCTCTGTCTCTAAGGCTCGGAAGCTCTGCCGTCCCAGCCACTCCGGTGTCCTCCAGCACTGCGCCGCGGCTCCTCTGCCGGCCCCCTCTGTCCTCGTCCCTACTCTTGCTCCTCATAGAAACCTTCTCTCTGCCACTTTCATCTGGGCCCAGGGCTTCATTTCCAACCAGGCCCATTTCCCAGCCACCTGCGTGGCATCACCTGGCTACACGGCGGGAAGCTGGAACCCAGTGGATACAGAGTGAACCCTCCCCTGGCCTGCTTCTCTTCTTGCCGTCCCTGTTCCGGTTACTAACACCCCTGCCCACTCCATGCCCTTGTTAGACCGGGGGGTTAGGCGAAACCCCTCCTCTCCCTCACCCCTCACGCCCGACCCCGTTCACGCAGATTGGACTCTGCAGCTCGTACTCTGCCCTCTGCCCCAGTTCCAGCTCCCACCATCCATCGAGCCGGTGACAATAATCTTGTCAAGTCTCAGTCCTTCCAACCCCTCGCCCAGGCTGTTTTCTCCTGCACACAGCTGGGCAAAAGACTGGGCAAAGATGCAAGCTGGTCATGCCGCCTCCTTGCTCAGACGCCCCCCCACGGCTCCCTTCCCTAGGGCTGCATTCCGCAAGCCAGGCTCACGGTCCTCCCGCCCCAGGAGACGGTCTTGGCTGGGGGCTCTGTAGGAAACCAGTGCCAGGCCTCCTTGCGTTAGCGTATTAAATGCTCTAATACATCGACCGTTTCAAAAACACCTATAGAAGCCCGCATTTCCCAACTTATTTCACCTCAAAACTCTTTCTACCTGTGACATCTATTAACGTCACAAAGGAACTGTGTTCTTGGAGACACATTTTGGCAAATGCTGGCCCCAAGACGAAAATCTGCCTTCTTGGACGTGGCCCAAGAGGCCATTGGTGACCTGGCCCTACTTCCTGTCCAGAGTCACTTCCTGGGGCTCGTGCGCTGTGCCGCGTAACGGTATTCATCTCGCGCGGTTAGCATGGTGGTCGGTGTCTGCCCCCCAGGCGGCTCCGGCTCACGGTGACCCACGCACAACGGAGCGAAAGGTGCCAGTCCTGCGCCGTCTTCATGATCGTAGGTGTGCTCGGGTCCCTTGTTGCAGCCACTGTGTATTCTGAGCGCCTTCCAACCTAGGGGGCTCATCTTCCAGCGCTCTGTCAGACAATGTTCTTTGTGCTCCATAAGGTTATAATTGGCTTATTCTCAGAAGTAGATCGCCAGGCCTTTCTTCCTAGTCTGTCTTAGTCTGCAAGCTCTGCTGAAACCTGTCCACCATGGTGACCCTGCTGGTATTTGAAATACTGGTGGCACAGCTTCCAGGGTCACAGCAACACACAAGCCGCCATAGTACGACAGACTGACAGACGGGCAGTGGATTTGTAATTACAGCTTCCCAAATCTGACTGTGCAGAACGCTCTGCCCTCGCTGTCTTCTTTGTGAATTCCTATCATTTAAGTGTCAGACCAAACATCACCTCTCCTGTGAATCTTTGCCAACAACCCAAAGGCCTACAAGGGGGTTTCACTGCCCACTTCTCAGGCTGCATGAAGACACTGATTTGAGTGGGCTGTGATGGCCGGTCTGCTTGCCTGTCTACCCTCCACCGTGGGCAGCTTGAGAGCTGGGACCCAGCACAGAGCCGGCAGGGAGCCGGCATGGAGCCAGCATGGAGCAGAAGCAAGGAGTATTTGTTGTTGTGTTGAACGCGGAAATATCTTTCATTTACCGGTGTAAAGAATGAAGGGTTGACGATATAGTGGACACGTTCTCTTATCACTAACTTTCCTTTCAGAATTCGTCTGTGTTCACAGAAAAAGCAAGCAAGGTGTACCATCCGCAGCAACATTCGTTGTTTGCCACTTAAACAGGCTGAACGCGGCGTCTTAACAACTTTCCCTGCTCAACAATTTCTCGTGTCAAGAGCAATGTCTTACGGGAACCTTGATAACAAGATGCTAAATGAAGCAGGTCAGGCACACGAGACAGACCTACGACCCTGCTTCGGTGAAATAGCCACAACAGGAAAACGCAGAGAGACGGAAAGCACATCAGCGGTTCCAGGGGCTGGGGGGTGGGGGTGGTAAGTGGGGAGTTATTGCTGAAGGGGTTCTTAATTTCTGTTTAGAGAGTGAAATAGTTTGGGAAACAGCGTTGATGGCTGCACAGCATTGTGCATATAATTAATGTCACTGAATTGTACACTTAAAAATGGTTAAAATGGCCAAAAAAAAAAAAAAAAGAGTAATGCCTGTGACTTTCTATGTCTTTCTCTCTCCCCCACTCCCCCACTCTGCACAGGGCAGAGCACATCTTCCTTGTTCACCCCAGACATCCCAGTTTTATGCAAAAAATGAAAAGTTCTCTTCCCTTTAAAGGATCCTGGCTGATTAAAGACAATTTTCTCCATCTAAAAATACTCCTTAGACTTTGTGGATATGCAAGGCCGAAGAGACAATAAAGGCCAACAGTGGGTATAGATGGAGGTGTGAGTGTTTAACAAGCAGAAATGCAAACACAAGCCTCCCCTCGTAGGGACTGAGGACAGTGAGAGCCTGAGCTGCCCACTTGCTGACTGACCAGTGTCCCCGAGCCGGCATGCAGGGCCCCAGTGGCAGCCCGGTCGGCTGGACGCGCTCTCGGCAACCTTGGCTCTCCTCTGATATCACCTGGGTGGCCTTGCAGACTCCTCCACGAGAGGGCCAATGACATTTTCACAGTGGAGAGGACATCTCCAACAGCTGGTGCTCTTCAGAAGCAGACGCCCTTCCTCTCTGCTCTTGTTTCTTCCATTGTCAGCGTGGAAGCCCTCCTCGGCTAATCTGCTGGTCACTGACTTGACGAGTCAATATCAGACACGCCGGCTTCCCCTCCTCTGGGCGTGCCCACCTACTGGCCATCCGTGAGGAGGTAAAGGACGTGGAAGATTGCTGCTGACCTCACACCTGCGACCAGCTGCTGAGGAGCTGCCCCTCGACTCTGGAGACCTCGCCTGTGTCAGAACAGAACTGTGCTCCACAGGGCTGTCGGTGGCTGAAGTTTTTGGAAGCAGATTGCCAGGATTTTCTTCCGCGGCACCTCTGGGTAGACTCAAACCTCTAACCTTTAGTTAGCAGCCAAGCGCACTCACTGTTTGCACCCCCCAGGGTCTCCTTACACCTGTAAAAGAGCTAACTTCATCCTAAATTCCTTACAAATATCAAGGACCAATGATCTCTACCATCACCAGTTCTCATTTAAAGCTCACCATTAAGGCAGGTGAGTTCACCTAAACTTCTTTTTTCTCACTCTGGACCTCTTAAGCAAGGAACTCCACCTAAATGCTTATGTCTTTACTAAAACACCACGAAGTGTAAGTGCCCCCTTGGAGAAGGAAGTGAAGAGTCTCCTTGTGGGGAGGTTTAGCAACTGCAGGGCAAAAACGGCCAACATTACCCCTAGGTTTTGGTATACGCAGGGGCCATAGGGAGCCATAGGGACGCTTGGGTTTCAATCCCTGTCTCTGCGACCCAGCAGACAAATGCTCGAGTCAGGTACCCAGGCTGCACTTGGGCCTCCTCTCTCACCTGGAGTACCAGTCAGACAGCTCCCAGAAGGACTACGTGCAAAGTGCCTAGAACACGGTGAGCACGCAGTCAACCCTCCCTAGAAGTCAGCCTTCTCATTGTCTTCAGCGCATTGGTGCTCCTCAAACCTGGGGGCCGGACAGACACTGCCTTGGGGGCCAGGTTGGATGCATGGACTGGTTTGGGAGGGGTAAGTCACTTGCCTCCAAGCGGGGTCCCAAAACAACAGCCGACTCCTACCGCACAGCCGACCGTCAGGATGTCTGTGTAATAGTACGGCTGCTACTGGGGGAGAGACAGAGAGAGACAGAGGGGAGGGGAAGGCAGGGCAGGAGGGGGCAGCAGGAAGGGGAGAGGAGAGGGGGAGCAGGGAGGGGAGAGGAGAGGAGAGGGGCAGCAGGGAGGGGAGAGGAGAGGAGAGGGGCAACAGGGAGGGATAGGCAGGATGAGAGCCCAAATCCAGTTAGCCAGGGTGGTCCTCGTGCCCCGTGGCCCCAGAGCTGTCCAGCCCCAAGGCCAAGAGAAACAGTGATTTTAGCAAACAGGAAGTGACCTCATAGCGCAAGACCAAATAGGAAATGAAATACAAGTCAGCAAGTGTATGGCTGGCAGGGAAGCCAGTAAGTGACAACCAGAGAGACGGAAAGGGGCCATCCAGGCAGGAGCCAGCTTCAGCCAGCTCCATGGAGCCCGTGTGAAGAGGGCCTGTCTCCGAGGGCACGCAGGCCTAGAGCCCGGCCTGGGGACCAGGCTGCATCCATGGCCCCTCACTAAGCCCCTCCATCCTGCTCAGGCCCCAGGGTCAGGAGGAAGGGAGACTTGCCTCCAAGCGGAGCCGCAAAGCAGCATCCCACGCCCACTGCACAGGCCGACACGAGCAGGTCAAGCTGGCTGGGCACGGTCTGCAACAGAGGGCGGCCGGGGGTGGGCGGGGGCACAGCACAGAGGGAGGGTCAGGCACCACGGGATGGAGAGGCACGGGGCGGGAGGCAGGGGCACCACCGACAAGGCACAAACGGGTATTGGGTGGGGAGGACACGAGGGGCGGGGCCTCTAGAAGGGAGGGCACTGTGGGCACAGCTCAGTGAACAGAGGTGGGTGCGCGGCGCCCCGGGGATGCCCGCAGTGCCTGCCTCAGCATCACGGCCAGCCCAGCCAAGGCAGCCCCCGTGCACACGCGGCCCCACTCGTTCTCCTGGCTCAGCCTTACCTCGTACACCCCGCAGAACACGGACAGGAACTTGCTGAGGACAGCGGCACAGATGCTGGCAATGTGCACGAAGGGGCCCTGGAGGGAGGGGCCGGGGCTCAGCATGGAGACCAGGCGGTGCTCACCACCACCAGGCACTCAGACGCCCTCAGCCAGGCCCTGGAGAGGGGGGCCGGGGCTCAGCATGGAGACCAGGCGGTGCTCACCACCACCAGGCACTCAGACGCCCTCAGCCAGGCCCTGGAGAGGGGGGCCGGGGCTCAGCATGGAGACCAGGCGGTGCTCACCACCACCAGGCACTCAGACGCCCTCAGCCAGGCCCTGAGAGGGGGGCCGGGGCTCAGCATGGATACCAGGTGGTGCTCGCCCCCACCAGGCACTCCAGCCAGGCCCTGGAGAGACAGAGGGGGACAAGTCTGTTCTGTGCTCTCAGGGAACCTCATCCCCAGAGGAAGGGAGATGCGTATCAGAGTGTGGGCCTATCAGAGAACACTGAGGGCTGAGAGGGAAATGAAGGGGAGTAAGGGTCACTGAGAGACCGGTGAGGGCAGGGTGGGGTGTGTTTGGGGTGCACTTGGAGAAGGTGTCCGGGAAGGCCTCCCTGAACAGCTGTTAGGGGTTGAACTGTGCCCCCTAAAAAGATGTGCTGAAGTCCTAATCCCTGCACCTGTGAACATGACCCTATTTGGAAACAGGATCTTGGAAGATGTTATCAGTCAGATTAACATGAGGTCATACTGGGGTAGAGTGGGCTCTAATCTCTGTGACTCGTGTCCTTGTAAAAGAGGAGGAGAGACACAGAGACAGGCAGACAGAGGAAGGACGCCGTGTGGCACTGCAGCTACAAGTCAAGGAACACCTAGGGCCACCAGGCGCTGGGAGAGGCCTGGGACAGTCCCCCTCCGAGCCTCAGCAGGAATCCACACAGCCGACTCCCCGTCTCCAGAACTATGAGAGGAGAAATTTCTGTTCCTCCGAGCCCCGCAGTGAGTGGCACTTTGTTTTGGCCGCCCCAGGACACTAAGACAGCAGGTTACAAAGGGGCAGCGCCTGCAAGGGGCAGAGAGAGTGAGCGGCAGGAGTATGCGGAGGGAGAGGCCTGAGACAGAGGACAGGACGGGGAGGGCCCACGGGCGGGGCCGAAGCCAGCAGGGGGCGGGAGCCAGGTCCCAGGGCTCCAGGGCCGGGAGAGTCAGATAGGATTTCACCTGAAGTAGAAGGGGCCATCAGGCCTTCCCGAGCAGTCTGCAAGGCGGCTTTGGCGGCTGTGTGGAGGGCGACAGGGGGCCAGAGGGGGCACGGACACGGAACCAAAGCATCTTCTGGGGGCTCAGTTATCTCTTCTTGGGGCAGGGACTGGGCTGGGTCACTGGGCACTTCCCCCTAGGGCCACTGGCGGGAGCCATTCCGGCTGTCACAAGTGGGGGGCTGCTACTGCCACCTAGTGGGCGGAGGCTGGGAGTGCAGCTGACCAAAGGGCAGTACCCAGGACGCCCCACCTCAGAGAAAGATCCCACGTGCAGTGTGTCATTGGGCCCAGGCAAGTGCTCGGACATTCTGCCACCCCACCCAGAACCAGGGCCTGCCTACCTGCCCACTCCACATCACCTGGCTTTGGTCCCTGTCCCCACGGGCCCTCCTCGGCGGGCCGCCTGCCCAGCCCTCCCCCCGGTGAGCACCCACCTCTTTGCCCACGGGGATGCCGCTGCCCAGCCCAGCGGTCAGCGCCACCACCTTGGCCACAAAGGCCTTGACGGTCAGGTACTCCTTCAGGACGACCCCGCGGAGAATGGTCTTCATCTCAGGAATCCCAGAGCCTGGACAGGCCAGAGCCGGTCACGGCAGGCTGAGGTGGCGGCTGGCGGGACCCGGGGCTCGGAGTGGGGGGTGACGGGGGGCGAGTGGGTGCGGGGCCGTGTGCTGGTGGCTGACGGGCAGGCTCAGGGCGGGGGTTCTCACCAACGGCCTGGGGGGAGATGAGGTGGCAGAAGATAGCACTGAAGAGGATGAGGACCAGCGGGAAGGTGACCCAGGCCAGGAACTGCAGGGGGAGGCTGGGCTGCATCTGGTAGTAGGTCCACTTGTAGGCTGCAGACACGGGCCGGGTGAGCGGGGGACAGGAGACCCGCCTGCCCACACGTCCACCCACCCACAGCACACCCAGTGTGCATGGAGCCTTCTTGTGCCCTGGCTGGCCTGTTTGACCCCACGAGACGGGAACTTCACATTGTATTCCTGGGCGCCTGAGCTGTGGAGGTGAGGAAGGAGTTCACGCTCCAACCGTGGGGTGGGCGGGCACGCTGCAATCCCACCTGAATGCAGTGATGTGAGCTTGTCCTCAGAACCCCTGGGGATCAACAACCTGGCTCCCAGGACTTGAGGGGTCAGTGGGACCCAACTTCCAGTGCGGAAATCAGGGGCAGGACCAGTGGCTGCCGAGTGGACCCCGACTCATGGTGACCCCATGTGTGTCAGAGTAGAACTGGGCTCCCTAGGGTTTTTACAGACTGCCAAAAAACAAGCAAATCTGTCTTGGAAGAAGTACAACCAGACTGCTCCTTAGAAGCAAGGATGGCGAGGATTCGTCTCACATACTTTGGACATGTTATCAGAAGGGACCAGACCCTGGAGAAGGACATCATGCTTAGTAAAGTAGAGGATCAGCGATAAAAAGGAAGACCCTCAACGAGATGGATTGACACAGTGGCTGCAACAATGGGCTCAAACACAGCAACGATTGTGAGGATGGCGCAGGACTGGGCAGTGTTTCGTTCTGTTGTACACGGGGTCACTATGAGTCAGAACTGACCTGACGGCACCTAACAACAATGAGGGTTTTCAATGGCCGATTTTTCACAAGTAGATCGACAGGCCTTTCTTCAGAGGCACCTCTGGGTGTACTTGAACCTCTAACCTTTTGGTTAGCAGCCAAGCACATGAACTGTTTGCACTTCCCAGGGATTCCCAAAACAGGGGAGTCCTGGCCAAACCGGGCCGAGCTGGTTACTGCGAGGGGCCCACAGCCTGGGGGGTGGCATTGAAAGGGGCATGAGAAATGGCTCTGGTCTTGTCTGTGGCCTGGAGTCCCCCCACCAAGCCCACTCAGCTTAGCCCCAGGTAGAAACTCTAGAAACAGCCCCAGTTGGGGAGAGGCCGAGGTGAGGGCCGGGCCAGACTCACCCTGCAGGCTCTTGGCACTGACGTAGTCCATGCTCCAGCTGACCAGAGCCATGAACAGGCCCAGCAGCACCAGGAAGATCCAGTCTTCCCCCAGCTTCCTCCTCACAAGGCCGCCCAGGCAGCGGAAACAATCTAGGGAGAGAAGTGGGGAGGAGAGCAGCAAGCCGGTGACCACGAGGCCGGAAGGGGAGCTGCAAGGCCGGGAGGGCAGAGCCTGGCCCACAGGGTCTCGTCTGGAACCCATTCACGGCAATTCTCTTCACCTCTCTGTCCACAGCCATCCCTGCCCCAGCCGAAGGTCCTGCCACCCAATTCTCTTTACTGGAACTCCTTCCTACAGCACTGGTTTCTGGGGAGGGTGGAGACGCAGATGCTAAGGAACAAGGCAGCATGAGGAGGTGGGGGGTGCCTGCTCCCACTACTTGGAGGAGCTTGTTGCGGGTGCAGTGGGACCCCGAGTTACCCTCCTGGCCCCACGCCCCCTCCACCCTGGAGCCCTCTCTCAGCCTCACTCTGGTACTTGGAGTAGTGGTCCTCGTCCTTGCTGTCCACGGTGGTGCTGGAGCCCGTCCACTGAGGCCTCCCCTCACCCAGCTCCTTCTCTGAGAACCGTCCTTTGTGGTGGTGGGAGATCTGGGCAGAGAAACAATGGACATGCCTGTGTCTCGCTGAAAAGAAGAGCCAGCAGGTGGGGGGGCACGTGGACTCAGAGAAGTGAGAGCACCTGTGAATTCCTGGCTCTGAGGGCTGGCACGTGGTCATTGTGGTCATCGCTTTCCTCAGCCCCCTCTGCTTGTCTGTGTCCCCACCCCGCCCACCACTGCCCAGCCTCTCCGTCCGTCCCCCACTGCACTGGTTCTGGTCTGCGGGCACCTTTGTCCCTGCGGCGTTTCCCTGAGGCAGTGGTCCAAGGACGGCTAAGACAGAGTCACCACAGCAGTCCGAGCCTGTGTCCCCGTCACCGAGTGTCCCCCGGGTTCTGGCGTGGAGGTGAGGACGGGCTGGCCCAGCCAGCGTTGACCCCGGCTTGTCCCTGGGTGTGTCTGCACAGACAGGACAGCCTCATGGGCAGTCCACCACTCGTCCCCTGACTTGAACCCATCCTGGCTGCATCCATCCAACCATGACGGCGGTGGCTCAGGGAGGCCTGGGGAGGCTGATTTCACGACCCCAGTGCGGCTTAGCCTTGGCTGGGCCACGCTGCTCGTCTCCTGGGTTGAGGCTGGTGACGGAGGGAAGGTGCTCTCCCTCCACACCCCCAGTGGCCCAGCACACGCCCTCCATGGGTTTCATCCCTTAGGCCAGGCCGGTGGGGACGAGGAGGGGTTGTGTCCCGTTACACCCTGGATGGGAGGAACCCTGAAGAGTGGAGGCTGGGGGGCTGGCTTGGGGCTGAATGCCCCCCAGCAGGGCTGGGGGAGGCGAGTCTGGGGATGGGCGCTGTCAGGGATTGAGGGGTGCCGACAAGAGACGTGGCCGATGCTGACCACTCCTGACCGCTGTTGAGGCTGGCAATGGTACCCAGGAGTTCTACACCACTCTCTCTTCTTCTCTTTAAGTCTGAAAACCCCCATAAAAACTGAACCCCAGATTCCTTGGTTTTCAAGACCCTTGGGGACCAGTGCTACCTATCCCCAAACGAACTCCCCTCCCCAAGCCCTGTGCTTCCCTGTCCCGGAAGGTGCCACACTGCACTTTACCCGAGTTGTTGTCCCGCCTGGTGTGACATCGGATGGAGAGGAGCCCCAGGGCCGCCCCTCCAGAAAAGGCCTCTCCGACCAGCCCCACTCGGTGTTCAGAGGCCCCATCCCCCCATCCAGCCAACACTGGCTCATGTCCCCTCCCCAACGGTGACTGCTCTTGGGGACTTTGCACAGCAGTGTTGGGACGGGCCGCCCAGCCCCCGGCTCCCAGACCTCTCCTGTTGTGGCTGTTAGCTGCCTTGCAGTGGGCCCCACTCAGGGCGACCCCGTGCCCAGCAGAACCTGCCCCATCCTCATGGTCGGTTGTGGATTGGACCATTGTGATCCACAGGGTGTTCACTGGCTGATTTTCAGAAGTAGATGGCCAGGCCTTTCTTCCAAGTCTGTCTTGGTCGGGAAGCTCTGCTAAAACTGTTCAGCCTCCTAGCAACACATAAGCCTCTACTGACAGACAGGTGGTGTCTGCACATGAGGTGCATTGGCCAGGAATCAAACCTGGGTCTCCCGCAGGGAAGGTGAGGAGTCTACCCCTGGACCACCACTGCCCACAGCCCGTTCCGAGATCCCCGAACCAAGAGGAGTCTTGAGCGCCCCTGAGCTGACACGCTGCCAGACACTGGTGCCCGGTCCTCTGTGCGGCGAGGGCACGTTCGTTGACTGACCACAACCCATCTGCTGCTCCACAATTTCACTCCTGCCCTGGTGGAGCCCATCCCCACCCCGGCCTGGGTGTCTGCAGCTGCCACCCCAAGCCCCGGAGGATGGCTGTCCCTACCACCCCCGTCAGGTTTCTGGCCCCCCAGGTGCCTAACACCTGGTCAACCTTCCCACCTGGACATTTGGTTACATCTGTCCTGCTCTTGTAACATGGGTGTCTCTCTGGTCCCTGAGCTGCAGCCAGTCTGTTGCACAGAGTGTGCGTGTGTGTGTGTGTGCGTGCATGTGTGCGGCTAAGGGTGGGCTGAGCCATCTGGAGGGATCTGCCTGTGGGGGTGTGGATGCGTGTCTGCACAGGTGTGAGTGCCACGCCAGCCTCTGCATGCTGTTACGACATAAGCCAGCGGGCCAGCCTTTGGGCACTGGGCCACCAGGCTTCAGGCAAAGGCACAGAGGGGGCGCCCACACCTCTGCATATCAGGGGGGCACCTCACACCTCTACACGTTGGGGGGACCCCACATCTCTGGGTGTCAGGGTGGACCCCACACCTTTGCGAGTTAGGGGGGCATCCCACACCTCTGTGAGTTGGGGGGGACCCTGCACCTCTGCGAGTTGGGGGGTACCCCATGCCTTTGCACATGAGGTGGGTACCTCACACCTCTGCACATCAGGGGCACACAGCATCTCTGTGAGTTAAGGGGAACCCCATACCTCTGCGAGTTAGGGGGGACCCCATACCTCTAGGGGGGCACCCCACACCTCTGCACATCAGGGGGACCACACATCTCCGCACATCAGGGAGGACACCACACCTCTGCAAGTTAGGGGGGCACCCCACCCCTCTGAGAGTTGGGGGGTACCCCATGCCTTTGCACATGAGGTGGGCACCTCACACCTCTGCACATCAGGGGCACACAGCATCTCTGTGAGTTAAGGGGAACCCCACACCTCTGCGCGTTAGGGGGGACCTCGCACCTCTGCATGTTAGGGGTGCACCTTGCACATCTACGTGTTGGGGGGCACCCTGCACTTCTGTATATTAAGGGGGCACACAGCGGGCAAGCGGGGGCGGGAAGGGGCATGGCACAGAGATGGGGAGAGTCAGGGACCATGGGACAGGGAGGCACAGCACCTCTGTGAGTTAAGGGGGATCCCCACACCTCTGCAGTTAAGGGGGTCATCCACCCTGTACAAGTTAAAGGGGCACCCTGCATTCCAGGAGGCAATATGGTGGCAGTGGCCCAGACCAGGGCATGTTTTGAACACACGGCCATGGGCTGTTTGACTGTGAAAAGCCCACTGCTGCCTCCTCTCCC
Organism: Trichechus manatus latirostris; assembly: GCF_000243295.1. Taxonomy (NCBI): domain Eukaryota; kingdom Metazoa; phylum Chordata; class Mammalia; order Sirenia; family Trichechidae; genus Trichechus; species Trichechus manatus. The sequence continues at coordinate 5,228,131 of NW_004444029.1, forward strand.
CGTTCCCTCACTCCACCCCACTGCCGCCCCTCTCCCATTCCCTCACTCCACCCCATTGCTGCCTCCTCTCCCGTTCCCTCACTCTGCCCCATTGCCCGTCTCCCCGGGGGGCTTTACCTGCCTGGGGTGGGTGTTGGGGCAGGGGCCGGTGGCCCTCCGTAGCGTGTGCTGCTGGCCCCTGTTCTCGGAGGGCAGGCCGTAGCTGGTACAGTGCTCGAAGGGCATGTACTGGTACTGCGGGGCGCTGCCCCACCAGGTCTGCTCGCCCCTGGCTGGCTGAGACCCCCGCTGCTCCATGCCCTCCCCGGGCTGAGGTCTGCTCGCCATCCTCCCCCGGGGCAGGTCCTCGAGCCTGTCCTCCTGCCTGGCCCCAAGGCGTCTGGGGCATGGTGCCCACCCCTGGCTATTTATAGCACCCCCCGTCATCACATGACCCCAGTGCCACATTTGATCCTCCTGGGGTCGAAGCAGGTGTGGGCAGCGTGGTGGGGGCAGGGTGGAGACCTGCGGGACGCAGGGGAATCCTGGGCACTGCCCCCTTTGTCAGCTCCAGGCCTCCAGGCTGGACCAGGGTGGCCCCTGCCCGGCCAGCACTCACCTGCCTGCCTGAGGGCCTCGAGGACACTCACACCTGCCTACTTTCCCACCTGTCTCCTGGCACGAGGGAGAGGGACTCAGGTGTCCAACACCTGAAGGGGGCTCACCGGGGACAGCAGCCGGTGCCGCTCCACCACTGCCCGGGCACTCTCCCGCCGGCCTCCGGCACTCATCCTCACTGGCAGGTCCCGTCTCACTGGTGATCAGCCTCCCCACCTGCCGCCCAGCTCCTGGCCTTTTCTAGGTCTGCCCACCAACCAGGGGCCACCTGACCCCACCTGTCACCCCGAGGTGTGCAGCCCTGGGTTCTGGGGTTCCTCCCGCTTTCCGCACCAGTGCCAGATTTATGGGGAGGCCCATCAGGGCAGGTAGATATGGGAGGGATGCAAGGCTGGGAACTGCCAGTCCCCAGGGATGGTGGGACACACCCTCCTGCTTCCCGTTTCGGGTGATAAACGCGGAGGCCAAGGCCACACGGAGTTCCCAGGACACCCTCCCTGGGGGTGAGGGACAGGCGACAGCAAGGGTCAGAGTGCAGCTTGGAGTTTCTCACCAGGCAGGCAGGGGTGGTCCCCACAGCCTAAGTCCAGGACTGCAGGGTAAGTGCCCCCAAACCTGGGCTGACGGACCGCTAAGAAGATGGGGACCCTCAACAGAACCTTCCCAGCACAAACCCGATGCCTCGAGGCCGTAGTCCACCCGCAGGTGACCCACGCGTGTTGTTGGAGGGAAGGAGGCTCCAGTAACACCGCCAGCTCTGCGGGTGGAGAAGGAGAGACCCAGGCAGGAGTGAGACAGAGCCCCCAAGGTGAGTCCTGGCTTTGGAAAAGGGGGCGCTCACCCGCCTGTGGGAAAGTGTCTGTCAGGGCTTACTTTATGACCCGAGGAAACCAAGGTCTGTCGCAGTGACGGCCACCTCGCCTTTCCTGGGGGCAGCCAGGCTGGCCATGGGCTCCGGCTGCAAAGGCCAGTGGCCTGGGGGGCCCTCCCCTGCCCAGAGCCCACGGCAGCTCTCAGAGCTGGTCTCTGAGGTGAGAAGGGGCAGGGAGCCCGCAGGCCAGGGCTGGGGGCAAGGGGTGGAGGGTGAAGATCCGTGTCCAAGATTCGGAGCGGTTGTCATCTCACGGGGTACCGGCCTGCAGGAGAATGAGGAACTGTGAACGACACCCACCCTGCCTGGCCGAGCACTTACCGTCTTATTTGGGGCCCATGAAAGACTTCTGGGGGGCCCCGTGAAGCCCCTAAATTTGGAAGCAAATTCATCAGTGTGCACAGGTGTGTATTCTCCAGAGGGTTACATCAATTCTCATGGGGTCTGCGGAACCGTCTGAAGCAAGGTTTGGAGGGGTGTGTCGGGCATAGGGGTGTGTAGGAGACAGCCCGCTGGCACCCCCGAACCAAGCTGTGCTCGGATTTTCCTTCTGGACCACACCTGTTTCTGGCCTCCCAACCTGCGGGGTGCTGTGTTACACCCTCTGAGGGCGTGTCCCCTCTCCTCCTCCAGCCAGACCCCAAACCCGTGCCGTCCACTTTCTGCAGACCTTTCTCTCTGGTCATGCCTCCTGGTCCCCGTCTTCCCTCTCTCCTTCCCACACTAGACAACCCTGTTCCCGTTCCCCAGGACGCTCCCTGCTGAGGGTTCAGAGAAGGAAGCCTCCCACAGCAGGGCAGAGCAGACGCTCTCCTGCTGGCTAAGAGCACAGGCTCTGCCTGCGCCCAACGGCCCCTCCGGCTTGTGTCGGATGGCGCCTCCCGCCCAGGTCGCGGTGTCCTCCTCTGTAGCAAGGCAGTGATTCCCGGGTGAGGGAGACAAGACAACACACGCCGCCCTGGCATTTGACCCCAGGAAGCAGGAAGGTCAGTGTCCGTTCCTAATGCTCACTCCGCTCAACAGCCGGCATCTACTGAGCAGGCACTGAGCATCGCCCAGCCACTCACGCCCATGGCGTTTAGTCCCCAACGGGGCCTTTCACGGGGGAAACGACCTTCCTCGTTCTTAGCAGAGGGAAACTGAGGCTGGGGAGGTCAGGCACCTTGACCAAGGTCTCGGATACCGTTCAAGGCAGGGCCCGCGTTCAGATTCTGAAGCGACGCTGCTTTAACAGTTTCAGGGCCCCCGTTTTCTCTTTGGAGAGATGGGGGGGGGGGAAGCGTTGGTGCAGCACCTCTAACGCTCAGCTGGGTCGGTGTGGCTCACGCCCCCCATCTCTCAATCGCTCCGGCTGCTGTCTCCCTGTTTCCTCTTCCTCCTCAGAGGCTGGGAGGGCAGAGCGGGCAACCCCAGCTCCGGGAGGCGTTAACTTTAGAAGAGGATCCCCTGGCAGAAGGAAAGTGGGGGAAGGGGACGGAGCTGTGAAACCCAACGTGCCACCCTGACTCCAAGGCGGGTGTGAGGACAGTTGGAGACCTCGGAGACCACCGCCGGGCTCCGGCCCCAGGGGGCACGCCCCTCCTCCCCCTGGCGTCTTCCTCAGGCAGCCCCCCTCCACCCTGGGGGCTTCAGCTCTTCCTGAACAGCCACCTGCCCTCCTGTTCCTCCTCCCTCCCCTACCCAGCCCACATCGCTCCTTCACAGCCTTCCCCTCCTGACCCCCACTGTCCGCCCACCACACTTGGCCTCTCCAGACCCCACTGCAGACGCCAGGCAGCCCGAGAGTCCCAGCTTCCACGCTCCCCCGGGACCCCCTTCCAGCCCACGGCCACCTAGAAAACCCTAAGTCCAGCCTGGACCAGGTGAGGCTGGGTAGACGGCTCTCCCTACACCTACTGCACCCCTTATTGACATCACCCAGGCCCACGCTGCTGCTGGGGCCACACCTGTATAGGTCCCAGGGCAGAGAAGGAGGCCTCTTGGCTGGAGCAGGAAGAGATGGCAGGGGCCAAAGGAAGGAACACAGGAGGGCTTCAGAGCATGGCCATTGGCAGCAGAGACGCCAGCACACGTCCGGGAATAAACGGCATTTATTTGACACCCGATGACAGTACAGAGCCCTGGCAGTGCGCAGGGTGCGTCCCAACCACGTCCGCGCCGTGCTGGCCCAGGGCGGGCTGGCAGCGGGCCCAGCCCACCGGCCCACAGGGCAGGCCTGGCGGAGCACCTTAACAACGGCAGGCCCGGCCACGTAGCAGGCAGCACAGGAGAGGAAAAGGCTGCCTCACAAGTGACATCTGTCTTCAAGGAGCCAATACCATTCGACCAAACAAAACATGTAGAAAAATAGAGTACAAATGCTACATTGTACATGTGGGCTATTAAGTGCAAAGGGAGACTTGTCATCAAGCAGGGTGCCCGCTGGGGTCTTTCCTCGTGGAGCTTACAACCTAGCGGGGGGACAGAAGTGAACAAACCAAGCAAGCGCGGGATCACACACCGCGGCCAGCGCGATGGCGGAGTGATCAGGCCGCAGCAGCGGAAACAGAACTGTCAGCCACGGACGCCCGTGCAAGCCTCCCGGGGAAGCTGGTGCTGAGGCCGAGGCTCCGAGCGTGGACATGCCAGCCCAGCACAGGCTGCCAGGGCCAGGACGTCTGCGGAGGCCCTGGGCTGCAGCGGACAGAAAGGAGCTGCTAATGCGGCTCCGGCGGAGGAGACCAGCCTCCCGCCAAGCGAGCGGGGCCTGCGGGCCAGGCAGGGAGCGAGATTGTATCTGCCGTGTAATAACCACGAAGCCGAAGGGTTCCAAGCAGTAACACAGTCAGATTCACATGGAAGAAAACGAAGCCACTGCTACAGCGTGGACAACCGAGCAGAAGGGCTGAGAATGGGAGTCACACAGAGACCTTACATGGGAGAGTTCACGGATGCAGAGGTACAGAGGTTTCTGGGGAGGAGGAGTAAGTAGCATGTATGGCAGTAGCCAGGTCCATGGGTGGCACAAACTGTCAAGCGCTCAGCTACTGAAAGGTTGGCAGTTAAAACCCACTCAGTGGTGCCAATGAAGAAAGGCCTGGCCATCTACTTCCGTTAAAATCTAGCCAAGAAACCCCTAGGGGCACAGTTCTACTCCATCACACCTGGGGTCGTCATGAGTCTGGACTGTGGTTTTAGGGCAGTGACCTCATGGAAACGGAGAAGTGCCGGGGCGGGGAAGGAGAGGCAGAGAAGCTGCTACTGGGGCAGAACCAGGCAGTCTCACCACGCCTTCCAGCAGGCCAGTGACCCCAGAAGCAGAGTTCCAGGTAGGGCTGGAGGGGCGGAGGGCGCAGGAGGTGAGGAGGAAGCTTTCATGGGATCCGGAGGCACACTGCCATGGGGAAAGACAGCACCACGGGGAGGGGCACTGCCACGGGGAGGGACAGTGCCACGGGGGGGGCACTGCCACGGGGAGGGACAGTGCCACGGGGGGGCACTGCCACGGGGAGGGACAGTGCCACGGGGGGGCGCTGCCATGGGGAGGCACACTGCGGGTGAGGGGGGAGCAGGAGGAAGTGCACCACCCTGTCACCTCTGCCGACTTGCTCGCTCGCCCCCCCACCAGGCAGAGACCAACGCACCAGACGCAAGGCTGGTATCTTGTGTCTGGGTTTTCAAAACCAAACGGAAAATGGCTGCGTTAAACCGGATGCCTTCCCAGCCCTCCCTCTGGCACAAACGGGGTCGGTCACGTAAAGGAAGAGGTACAGAGGTTTCTGGGAGGGGAGGAGTAAGTAGCATGTACGGCAGTAACCAGGTCCACGGGCGGCACGAACGGCCCTGGGCGGGAACGGACCACGGCTGTGGAGCCCCCTGCCCTCCCCAGGAGGCGGTGCCCACCGCCCCACCCACTGCAGCCACACCACGCTGGGGCAGGGCCAAGCAGGGTGGCTGTGTGGGAGCGACATAACACACGGGGAGCCGGCCCGGAGCGTCCACTAGAAGGGAAGGTGAGGGGCAGGTGGAGCAGGCCTGGGGGCCCCGCATCCCTGAGGGGGACAGGGGCCACCTATCCTGAGAGAAGGCTCCGCCACACCTCCCGAGGTCCAGGGCCTGCAGCGGGGTCACGTCGGGGGCTGTCCCGGGAACAGGTAGAGGTGGCGGCACAGCGTGCTGCAGTACTCAGACATCTCCTTGCAGCGGTGAAACTCGGTGCCGGGGGCGTAGCCTTCCCGCTCCTTGATGAGTGCGTTTACCTGGAGGGGCGGCAGCCGTAGGCCAACAACTGAGAAGGGTGCCTGCGGGGCTGGCCGACGGGACAGAGGGACTTGGAAGGACATGCTAGGCAGAAAAGGGAGCCGCAGGAAGACCCGCACAGCTGACTCACCTCGACCAGCATGTCGGCCACGTGCATGTCGCAGGCCCGCTCGCAGAACACGCGGGCCAGTGCCTCAATGTACCAGGACCCCCGCTTGGTGTTACGCATGGCGGCCGTGCCTGCAACCAGGCATGTCAGACGGCTTGATGGCCGTGGCTGCCCCCACGACCGCCTTCCACAGTGCGACCCCCTCCCACCCGTGGGGCTGTGGGACACAGTACCTCTGAGGCAGGCATAGCCACAGATCATGTCGGAGCGCGTGGGCAGCCGTGTCTTCAGCAGCCCCTCCGTGCTGGCATCACTCTCCTCACACCCGGGGGACCCTGCCTGGCTCTTCCCGTCCTGCTGGTCGACCCCACGATCTGTCTCATCTGCAGAAGGACAGAGTGGACAAAGAGGTTACCTCTGCACATCTCCCAGGCCGATCTCAAGCAAGCCCAGGGTCCCCACGACACTGAGTGGAAGTGCCATTTCCAGCTGTCGCCTCCGACCTACGGCCGACGGGTTAAGAAGTGGTTACACCCACTCCTCTCCCTCCAGCACCCACCTCTCAGGGATGCCTGCTGGCATCCGCTCAAGCACGAGCACACCTGTGCTCGCGCACACACACACGGCCTGAGCTCGCCCACAGCATGGGCGACAGGGAGGGTGCTGCATCAAACACTCCCTGTCACAAGAGCCACAAATCACCTGGGTCTGTGGTCAGCTGTTCCATTACCAGCACACCGGGGAGTGATCGGACTTTTTATCGTGGTACAGGATAAATACCGATAGCTTTATCACACAGGCAAGAAAAACAAGCCAATAAATCAAAAACGTGACTACTACATGTACACGACATAATAGTCGCGATCTCAGATCTGTGTGTTCATGAGAAGAATAAGACTGTCTCCACCGTTTCTGACATTGTTTCTCAGTCACTTATCCTGTTCTCCCGACTCAGAGCCACCCTACAGGACACAGCAGAACCACCCCCCAGGGTTTCCGAGGAGCGGCCGGTGGATTCCAGCTGCCGACCTTTAGGTTAGCAGCTGAGCTCCTACCCACATTCGTTTCAGGAAACTGTCAAAAGACACCTGAGATTTAAGAGAAACTCAAGAGGAAAACCTTAAAACTGGGACAATTTGACTATTTTTTCCTTCAAAGTCAGCAAAGAGCCCAGTACTCAGCTTTAGCAGTAAGTTCTCAACACTCCCTAAGAACACGCCCAACCTCGTGATGGAGCCTCGCCCACCCAGAACACATTCCTGTTTCTGCCCTGGTTTACTGTGGGGGCGGAGGCTGGTAGGAAAGCGAGCAGCCAGGACTCACAGCCAGGACTCACAGCCGGATGCTCCCAACATGAGCGTTTTCTGCTCCATGCAACGCTCAAGAGCACCTAACACGGAAGGAAGGAAGCAGGGCTCCAACCACTGTGGGGAAAAGGACCAAGATTCGTGGATTCAAGGAAAGTGGATCTAGCACCTGCCACGGCCAGCCAGCGCCGTTCTCAGCCCTGGAAGCGCGATGGAGCGCGGCCTGCCCTCTGGGGCTGAGCCTCCGTGCTCGCAGGACGCGGCCGTGCCAACACACACAGCTGGAAGACGGCGAGCTCTGATGGGGGACTGTCACCTCCAAGAACTCAACCGCAGAGAGAAGCGGGGGAGGCAGAGCACCCGACTGCGTCACAACAGAAAGAGCACGTCCTCCCTAGCAGAGCCGGCGTCACCATCGTCACTCTGCGTGTGGAGGAGGGCTTTCTGGAGAAACGCAGCACGCTCTTCCTTCCTTAGCTCGGCCGTGATGACGGGCCCGTGGTCAGCTGGCTCTCCCTCCCTGAGCAGCCACACCTCACCACTCACTCACAAAGAGCTCGGTTCTGATCAGATCCAGGTCCCTGTGGCTCAGTGACCAGGAGGGGAGGGGGCTTGTCACGTGGTGTTGCCCTTTCCCTTCAGAGGGTCTCTCTGCTACTCTAAAGCCAGTTGCCGTCCAGTTGACCCTGACTCATGGTGACCCCGTGTGTCAGAGCAGAACTGTGCTCCACAAGATTTTCAATGGCTGACTTTTTAGAAGTAGATCGCCAGGCCTTTCCTCTGAGGCACCTCTGGGTGGACTTGAACTACCAACTTTTCGGGTTGGAAGCCGAGCGCAAGCACATTCACCATTTGCCCCACCTAGGAACTCCGATCTGCTATTCTAAAACACACACACAAACCCACACCCACTGCCCTCGAGTAGATTCCTACTCATTGCAACCCCACCGCCCCACAGGGTTACCTAGGCTGTAATCTTTACGGGAGCAGATAGCCAGACCTTGCTCCCACAAAGTGGCTGGCAGGTTCAAACTGCCGACCTTTCAGTTACTAGGTGAGCATTTAGCCATTGCACCTCCAGGGCTGTTTATCTGATACCCTACAGCTACACGAATCCTATCACCCTGAGGGCACATTCAACCTTCCACTCTATGGATGCCATCTCCTCGGCAATGAAGCACTTCCAGCAGCCTGGGCCTCTTCCTCACTGCACGTCTCTCCGCCAGGCAGCTCCTGTCCCCATCACTGTGCCTCCACGGGCCGTGGAGCTACTCGCTAGCTGCCTCATGCCTGTTTGCTTCTCTCTCTGGACCATCAGTGAGCCTCTGCAGACTGAGACCTCATGCTTCTTGGTCTTGCGTCCCTGGGTGCCCAGCGTGGCCCTGGTCCCGTGCAAACGGAGGCCCGGTGCCCCTCGGTCCTATGTCCCTGAGCGCCCAGTGCAGCCCTGGTCCCGTGCAGACCAAGGCCCCGTGCCCCTCGATCGTGCGTCCCTGAGCACCCAGCACGGCTCTAGTCCCATGTAAACCGAAGCCTCGTGCCCCTCGGTCCTGCATCCCTGAGCACCCAGCGCAGCACTGGTTCCGTGCAAACCAAACCCTTGTGCCCCTCGGTCCTGGGTCCCTGAGCGCCCAGTGTGGCCCTGGTCCCATGCAGGCCGAGGCCCCACGTCCCTGAGCGCCCAGTGTGGCCCTGCTCCCATGCAGGC
>NW_004444029.1:5237149-5280424 GCF_000243295.1 Trichechus manatus latirostris
GAGGCCCCACGTCCCTGAGCGCCCAGTGTGGCCCTGCTCCCATGCAGGCCGAGGCCCCACGTCCCTGAGCGCCCAGTGTGGCCCTGGTCCCGTGGCGGGGGCTCAGTATACGGTGTGCTGCGGTGACACTTGGAGGTCCGGGTTGCCATTTCAGCCATTTACATCTACTGACCACACAACAGATAGAACACAATTATTTCAACATTGGGTCAAGGTGGCCTTTAATGCCAATGACAAGCCCCTTCAGGCAACAGTCCTGTTGTACGGCACAGCCCGCACTGACTGTGGACCTACCACGTCAGGGGCTGTGCTTGGCGGGCCCTCGGTACGCGTCACTGCACCGGATCCTCGCAGCCGCGCAGGCAGCAGGTGCGCGACTATCTACACTTCACGCGAGGAACCTGAGGCTGAGGGGCGCCAGGACTCCTGAGCTCACATGACGGTTAGTGAGGGGCTGGGCCCTGACCCCAAGCATGGAGCTGGTAACAGCTTTCCTCAGAACGAGATGCAGGCCTGCCTGCCCGAGTCCAGCCCCTGGCCTGGCTCTCAGCAGCCACCCGGGCAGCATGCACGGAGGGGTCGCGCGGCCTGGGGGAGCCGGAGCCGATGGCTGCTGGGGCCCGCGCCTCACTGCGGGTGCAGGCGGCCAGAGGGGGCCAGTGCAGGTGAGGGGGGAGCAAGGGGGAAGAGCAGAAGGGGCGGAGAGCGAGAGAGGAAAAGGAAGGGACGGCGAGAGGGACAGCAGAGGCAGCAGAGAGAAAACACTGCGCCTGGATGAGTAAGAGGAGCAGCACGCCAGAGACGATGAGCAGAGAGAGTAGGAGCTCCCAGAAAAGATGGCGGAGATGCTGCCGAGACACTGGGCCAGAGCAGGGCGCACAGAGCGCTAACCAACTGGGTCTCGGGCTGCCCAAGGCCCGGCCACCCCATGCATCGGAGACACTTACAGAGCAAGAGAGGCGGTGGCAGCAGGGAACAGAAGGAGGTGCCCGAGGGGTCCGATAGCACCTGAGAGGAGCAAACAGGAGCGTGAGAGCTGGCGGGGGCCGCTGGGAGCCACCACCCGGCGCCGGCGGCGGACACTCACCTCCACGGCAGGCCTGGACGAAGAACATCTTGGGCTTATTCTGCAGGCTCGGGCAGTTGGCGTTGTCAAAGAGCCGGAAGACCTCCTGCAGCTGCCCGGGAGAAGCAGCGAGAAGAGGGGTGAGCAGCCCCTCGGACCTCCGGGTGAGCCCCGATGCTGGGAAGGTGGGCAGGCAGCAGGCCTCCGCCCCCAGACACGCACCTGGAGCAGTTTGCCATCCACCCCGTAGATGGCGCCCTCCACCCCGTGGGAGAGCAGCGCCACGATGCAGGAGTCGGTGAGGCGGTGCGCGGGCAGCTGGGCAAAGCTGTGCAGCTTCTCCTGCATCTCCTGGAAGAAAGATACCCGTGAGCCCCGTCTGCAGCCAGCACCACCCTGAGCTTCTCTCTGTGTCACTGTGAGCCCCGTCACTGCAGCCAGCGCCACCCCGAGCTTTTCTCTGTCACTGGGAGCCCTGTCACTGCAGCCAGCGCCACCCCGAGCTTTTTTCTGTGTAGCCCTGAAATCCTGAGCCAGCAGAAAATAAAACGTTTTCTATACATCCCCACGGGAACAGTAAGAGAAGCCCAGGCCCCGTGAGAGGCTGAAGAAAGCTATGGCTTCTCCAGAAAAGGGCACAAAACTCTGTGTGCACAGTCACAGAATTCAGACACACTGAGACCCAGGAAGAGCCCCGGACTCAAGCTGGGACTGACGGAGTGGACCATGAGCTCACTAACTGATCTGTCCCCTGATCTTCCACTCCCTCACTACAACAAGCGCCCGGAAGGGCACGAGGGCCACTGGAGGCTTGAGGTGCTCCATACCTTTTTCTGAAGTATGCGACAAGGTACTGAGCCCCTCAAGCCTCCAATTCTCACGGCATGCGCAGAGGAAACAAGCTCACTGATGAATCTGGATGACAGTCAACTGAGGTGACGAATATACGATCCAAGCAGAAGTTCCAGCACCCGCGCACATGCTATTTACAACACACCCCCAAATAAAAGCACACGTGTGATGTGCTGTAGTGGTCCCCGGTGGGTGGTCCCTGAGCACCTAGAAAGTGTAAGAAATAAGGGCACAGCCTCAGGCCCCATCGCAGGCCTGCTGAGTGGAAACTCTGGGGGTGGGCCCAGCAAGCGGCGCTGTAACAAGCCCTCCAGGTGATTCTGCTGGGGCTGAAGTCTGAGAGCTGCTGATCAACTGGTTTGCAATACTCGGCAGATAACTGAGGCTTAATTATACAAAAGACTTGAAAGTCTGCAACTTGACTAGAAATGGAAAAACTGGCTTTGATAAGACAGTCTGTATGTTTTCTAGGCAAAGAGAAGCCAACCACGCTAATAGAAAACTGAAGGCAATAAAAGACATTCAAAATCCACTTACTTCAAGAATATATAATTTCAGGGAAATGCATCAACGTGAATGCTCCTGGGGAGGCGGCCATTACAGACTGTAACACAGTCACCAAAGAAGCTGACTCTGCTCCAAGGTGGAACACACACCTGTCTGACTGGCACCTACATGCAAGCGTTCTGAACCTGGGCAAGTGCCAGAGGACAGCCCAGCCCAGTGAGCACACACGCTGTAGCCTAACCCCCAGGACTACACCTATCAATAACCAGGGATTAGTCACCTGGGGGAATTGTTCCAAAAGTAGCAGAGCCTAGAATAGGATCAGGAGAGTTATTTCAGATGGAACGACAGTGCTTCTATAAATAGTAGGGCTCTGACGCCTGCGCATTTCGTCTGGGGAACACAGGAGGTGATGAGAGCTACTGTGAGGCCTCTGGAATCGTGTGCGCTTTCCTGGGGTGACTCAGAGCTGGTCCCTAACTCTCAAAGCAGTGTGGGACCCAAACACGAGTTAGAATCCATGCCACACAGTAATGGGGGATGCAGCACCTCGAAACGTATCTAATATTCTAATAGAGTAAACCTGTGAAAGCCGGAACCTGTATAAGGCGGAAACCTGTCACAGAAGGAAAACTCAAACACTTTCCACTAATAGAGAGCAACAGAAAAGGGGTAAGACTGCACCCTGTCGAAGGCGGAAAAGTTGTGAGACCCGGAAAAACAAGGCAGTCTCCCCAGGTTTCAGCTCTCACAGGTTTCACTGTGTGTCATGGATTGAATTGTGTCCCCCCAAAACATCTGTCAACTTGGCTGGGTCATGATTCCCCGTATTGTATAACTGTCTACCATTTTGCAATCTGATGTGATTTTCTTATGCATTGTAAATTCAATCACTATGACCTAATGAGACAGATTAGCGGCAGTTACACCGATGAGGTATACAAGATTGGATAGTGTCTTAAGCCTATCTCTTCTGAGATATACAAGAGAAAAGCGAGCAGAGACACATGGGAACCTCACACCACCAAGAAAGAAGCACTGGGAGGGAGTAGACTGCGTCCTTTGGACCTGAGGTTCCTGCGCTGAGATGCTCCCAGACAAAGGGAAGACTGATGCATCACAAGGACCTTCCCCCAGAGCCGACAGAGAGAGAAAGCCTTCCCCGGGAGCTGACGGCCTGAATTTGGACTTGTAGCCTACTGGACTACAAGAGAACCAATTTCTCTTTGTTAAAAGCCGTCCACTTGTGGTATTTCTGTTAAAGTAACACTAAATGACTAAGACACTGTACAAGGAAAGCGTAATTCTAGAACTAGTAATCTCATGAGGTAGACGCAATGACGAGACTTTGATGAGAAAGACTTAAAAACAGACCTGGGCCGGGAGAGGAGCAGTCAAAGGACAAGGACTCTCTAACGCCAAACATGCTATTTCCCATTTTTTAATGGAATTAGCTCTAAAGTCAAAAAGTGCCGACAGGAGGGGGAAAGAGGACCTTCGCTTCTGCTTGGGCTCCAGCGCTCACCCATCGGTCACGCATTGATCATGCAATGAAGGAGCTGCATCCCAGTGGCCTTCCGGAGAAGGACTCTCCGCACCTGCTCTTGGCTCCAATCCTATCCCCACTGTAGCTCCCTGGTCCACACTCTACCCAGTCTCATCGGCCATCGTGGGAACCCCCAGGCTGAGGATGAGACTGGGGGCACCTCACCAGGGAGGCGGGACCTCACCAGGGAGGTGGGAGCCCAAAGTGCAGGCCTGAGCCTCTGCTCCTGGTACTCTCACCTTTCCCCCGTTACGTGAAGCATGTTCCTACACTGATAACTCTCAAGGTTCCATCTGGTCCTCTCCTCCTGAGGTCCTCAATCCCACACTCGTGTACCCTCCCCAATGCAGGCCGCCCCTTGTTCACATCCGTTCCTCCCTTTGGGCCCAGACCTTGTCCAGGCCTTATGTCCTGCCCTTGCATCTCCATACTAGACTCTCTGCCACCCTTGTGCCTTCTGACAGTCTCACTAACCTTCCCCAGTCAGCACTGTGCACGCACCCCCTCTTGCTCATGGTGCGCCAACGCCAGCGGCAGGAAGATAGACTCCTGGGGAAGCCGCTCGGCCCCGTACATGCTGGTCCTGTGACCTCTGGTGCTCCCTCGCCCCGGGTGGCCCTTCACGTGGCACAGACTGCCCAGGCCACCGCCAGCACGCCTCTTGGCCGTAGCAGAATCCACCTGTCCATCCATCTGTCCATCCATCCATCCATCCATCCATCCATGTCCCACCAGCCCAAGGGGTCGCTCCTCCCTCTGACCCACACTGCCTTTTATCTTCCTGGCCCTTTAAGAATATGGAGGAACTCCAGTACAGCTAGATGGTGCCCAGCTACCACCACTGACTGCTCTGACCAGGATCACAACAGAGGTTTCTGGACAGAGCTGGAGAAGGATGTAGAACATAATTCTAACTCACAAAAAAAGACCAGATTTACTAGCCTAAAGGAGACTGGAGAAACCCCGACAGTATGGCCCCCAGACACCCTTTTAGCTCAGTGGTGAAGTTATCTCCAAGGTTCACTGTTCAGCCTGGGAGTGGACAGCCCCGTAAAACCAAATGGGACTAACGAGGGAAGGCAGAAGGGGACAAGGAAGCTGGTGATAGGGAACCCAAGGTTGAGTAAGGATATTGTTGATGTGTTGTAAGATTGTTAACCACTGTCATAGGGCAACATGTTCAGTAACTGTTAAATGAGAAACTATTTTGCTCTGTAAGCCTTCATCTTAAGTGTGAATAGCAACACAATTGGAAGAGGGTAGTCAATGTCACTGAACTGTGCACGTAGAAACGTTTGAAATGGTGTATCTTTGTCCATGTGTCTTTTCACCAAACAAAAGGTTGAGAAGTTAGAGGGTTGACATGTTGTGGGGTTGTTAACCAATGTCATAAAACAATGTGTACTACTGTTTCTCAAGAAACTATTTGTTCTGTAAGCCTTCAACTGAAGTACAATTAAAAAAAAAAAAAAGAATATGGAGGAGCACACTTCTTTTTTTGCTGATGTCAAGACTCCCTCATCTAACTGAAGTCCCCTGAACTCAAAGTCCGCATTTTGAAAATCTCTGGTGGCTAGCACAGCCCCCCATTATCAAGCACTCAAAATGGAACTCTACTGCAACTCGTTACCAAATAACGCAGCCAGATCCTCGCACCTGCAGCAGGTTCAGGGCAAACGAGCCGTGGGCATGAAGTGCCCACGGCCATCGGCCTACCGGGCATCTGAAAACACAGCATGTGCTGACTCAGCTGTGCATCTCCGACCAAAAGATGTGTAGGATCCTTCTGCAACCGCCCGCAATTCTGAAGACCCTGACAAAATAATTTCTAGTAAAAGGAACGGCTAGACCAAAACCTCCAAGAAAACACATAGCGTGCATTTCACACATGACCCTCTAACAGGACTCCCTTTGCGGGAATTATGGGAGATGCCCTACCCTGAAGGAGCCCTGGTGGCAAAACCCGCCCAGGAAGGGCAACGCAGGGGCCCCGCTCAGGAAACAAGCCTCAGCTGAAGCATGGCACAGCATCCTCACAGCAGCGGGCCAGCTGAGCACCAGAGACGAAGATCAGGCAGGCAAACACAAGATGAAGCCCCCCTACCCCAAAAGAGCAGAGGCAATCCCCTGGACGCTTTTATTTACCACTGACAATCCCAAAGACAAGCTCAGTAAAGCACTATTACTCTGTAATCAAAATAGATAATATAGATATCCATATGATTCTCCAGACAATTACTCAGTTAAAAACAGCACTATCCAAAGGTAACAAAGCCCATAGTGCAACCTCAGTAGCGGAAGTTAACCAGGACTAACCCAGGATGAAAATGCCTGGCCTGCAGGAATGTCCTCCAGAAGTAATCCTCCCTGAGACATGACTGCCACACAACTCACAGGGTTACAGAATTTGCCCACGTGCTCACTCACTGGACAGCCACAGAACGGCATTTATAAGGATAATTCCAACAAACTCTCACTTGTTACCCTCGTACCTGCCAAAGCAGTCTTCTGAACAATAACCTGACTCCTAAAGACAGTATCAACCAAGAAGTAAACTCCGCGTCGTCCTGGCTTATAGGACCTGCTCTGAGGTGCTCAGGGTGGATCGTGGCGTCTCATCACCTCCTGAGAGACCAGTGATAGTGGGTCATGCTCACACACAGACGTGAGAGCCCAGTCCTGAGGCACACGGCTGCTCTGTGAAGGCCAGCCACCCTGGGAAGCGGCGCTGAGGCAGCCGGCCGGCCTGGGCTCCTTTTCACTAGATTGCAAGGTGGAGGCAGGACAGAGTGAGGAATCGCCACACATCCCAGCGTAGTCAGGCACAGTGGATGGTTCCGGCCCGAGGTGCCCAGCCCTCCATGCGCGTGCGTTCTCCCTGCCCCGGGTACCTGTGCGGTCTGATCGTGAAGAACGTGGACGTCGTAGCCCAGCAGCTTGAAGAGGGTAACCAGAGTGCTGTGGTCCACGTCGCCCCCAGAGCGGAACTCCAGGTCCTTCTCTCCAGTGAAGCGCACGTTGCTCAGCACCAGCGCCAGCCCGCGGGTCTGCGCCTGCATCCTGTAGGCCTGGGGGAGGGAGGGGGCCGGTGAGATGCGAGCTTCCGGAGGACAGAAACCGGGCTCCCCCATGTTAGGAACTTCAAGGAAACAAAGAACCTCGTAATCTCTTTCTTAACCCTGCCAAGGAGATGCAGAGATGCACCTACAAGACGCCGAATCAGTGACGGCCCGACTCAGGGGCAGGAGGGACCCCACAGCAGACACTCTCCAGCCTGCAGGACTTACCATCTGGCGGTGCCTCTGGTAGAACTCAGGTGTGCACGGCTTCACCTGCAGGCAGGGAGGGCCGTCTCCGCTGTCCAGGGAGTGCTCCATGGGGTCTGTATGAGACAGAGCCAGCACACCAGGTCAAGTCCAAGCGCCAGCCCAGGTCTGCATTGTGACCTCAGGCCCTGGGAGCTGGGGTTCTGACCAGCACCGCCCCTACCCTCTCCCACCTGTAAGTCTCATGAGGGCACAGAGACCTGTCTGCCTTCGCTCACCACTGGATCCTCTGTACTTGGTCTACATACAGTAGGTGCTCAATACACCAAATGACAGAAAGGGGTATCTGATAAAAGCCCAGTTTTAACCACAAGGCTACTCCATCAGCAGGCTAGTGGCCAAAACAGAGCCTTTTTCTCCTTCTAAACTAACTCTGCTGTACAGAGGTTGACTGCACTAGTGGCTCCGAGACCCAATCTCCGGAGGAACATCACCTGGGGTGAGGGGAGGGCAGCGGGCCCAGCCACCACCCCGTCTATGCTGAGAGCCTGACACGGCCACGGAGGGACGTTCCCCATGTGATGGGAGCAGAGCTAGGGCAGAGCAGACCCAGGCAGGGAAAGGGAAGTCCACCTGTAGGGCCAATCCTCACCTGCAGACAGGCGGGGCTGCTTGAGCGGGCGGCAGGACTCAGACACCGGGAACGGGAGATGCAGGTCGTAGTCACAGCTCAGCTGGAAGACACCAGCACCCACAGGCCTCAGGGAGGTGGGCCAGTGGAGGTAAAACAATCTCATCTCCCCAGCACTGTCTCGAGAACCCCTTTTCCTCCTCCACACACTGCTGGGGCTCCGTACCGGCGGGGGGATGTGCTGGAGACCAGAGAGGGTTGTGAGCAGTAGGTCTTCCAGGTGGGCCTGCTTGGTCTCCCTCAGGGCGGCACAGAAGGCCTCAAAGGCCCGGGGGCCCCGCTTGGGCAGCAGGTTGAGGAGTTCCACGTTCTGGTGGAAACTGCCCACTCTGGCCTAGGACACAGGAAGAAAGCGTGACGGTGTCATTACTGATCTAGCTGGGGCTCCCTCTCTCCCCCCATGAGTCTCCCAGCATGCCCCATCCATCCCAAGAGTCCTCTGCAGGAATGCAGGCAAAGTCCTGTCATTATTCTCCAACTTGTCCCACAGTGGAAGGGCACCCCACTTCCTCACACAGCACGGAATCCCCTCACCCCTCATCTTGCTCTGCCCACCCCAGCGGCCAAGCTTTCCTCTGGCTTCTCCCTCGGCCAGCCTCCGGGTACCTGGATGAGCTCCCGCATTTCCAGGGTGATGATGTCCTTCTCCAGGAGGTGCTCCAACAGCTCGCTGAGCAATAGCTGTTTGGCCAGCACCACGCGGTTCCTTTTCAGAGCTTCCTGGTGGTCAGGGTGCATGCCGCACACGCCCAGCATCCTGCCCAGGGAAGGCAGAGGACAGGCCTCAGGCACAGGGTGTGGCCTCAGGCACAGGGTGCAGCAGGATTAGGAAGAGGTGCAGGCAGAACAAAGAAGAGTACTGAGAACAACCAGGACTCGCCTGTTCTATTGTCTCTGGAGAAGATGTGTTAGGCAGAAACACACTGACTGTACGTACAATTCTTCATGAAACACGATCAGCTGAGACCGTCTTTTGAGATGAACAGTCTGGCTGGGGGAGGGAAGTCTCTTCATAAAAATAACACAATACACACACACGCACAGATATTGATGAGAAGGGATACTCCTGTCTGGCTGACGAATTCTAATGAAGAGAATCATTCCAGAAAACATTCCACATTCTTTAGCCAGGCTGCTGGAAGTGAAATGAGTTTAAAAATGACAATGCAGTGGGGAAAATGCAAACCAATGGCCAGCGTTAATAGAAAACGAGGCAGGGACACACACTCTCTCTAGCTTATTTACACCAGTTAGAACTCTATGTTTCTTAAAAAAAGTACACTCTTGTAACAAAAATGATGCCATGGAAATCATCAGAATCCTGAAAAACAGGATTAGTAGCATGACAGAAAGTCACAGCAGATAAATCACAATGAGTACAGTCAACCTAACTTTGAAACCACCTAAAGAGTTAAAGCGAGTTAAAACTGGATTACGCGCAGCCCCTGGGTTAAGTTACAGACAACCTGAACCAGCCCTATAAAGCCTATTATATTAAAAATTTGAGCACACACAATACCTCCTAATAACAAACAAGTGCTACTTTACAATGCCCATCAAAACACTATCATGGCATTATTCTATTAAAGATGTTTTAGCGTATCTGAAAGTGTTTCTTTTCTGTTTTCTGTGCATAGAAAAATACACTATACATTAACAAACACTTGACTAGATCCTCAAGGTACCTAACTGTTCCGATTTCTGTACAAACTCCGATTTAAAGACAGACCTAGGAATGGAATGCGCTTGTAATCCGGGGGCTGCCTCTATCTGGTAATCTGGTCACCAGGGATGCCTTAATTTCAAGGACTACTTAGTTTTGTTATTGGTTTGGTTAAGAACTAAAAGAATCCTGTTTCCACTATGTTATCACCTCTGTGCCTAGTTCACTAAATCCTGAGCTCGCCAGCCAGCCGGCTTGTCGGTTTCTGAACGCATGACAACAGTGAGGGCTTTATGGCAGTATAAGAAAGGGATGTGGTAAAAGCTTCAGTTTATAATGTAAGAGATGGTTTAAAACCACATCCTGATTTCAAAGACCTTAAAATGTGACAACAACAACAAAAAATAACATGCAGCTTAGAACTGATGAAACACCCGCATGTACAGGATCTACTTGGCCTAACTCTGGGTCAGGGATTTTACAGTTAAACAGCAGAAAAAGCTGGGTCTTGAGAGACCCAAGGAGATATCAGGTGGGATTGTAAGGCAGGAGGAGTGGTAGGTAAAAAAATTCTCAGGGCTGGAAGATGCCAGTGAATTTTGGGTGTGGGACTGTGATGTCTGAAACTCCATTTTAATCTGTTGTTTCTGTTATATTGTAATACTCCTGTTGCTTCAAACCTTCAGCAAAAACCTGCTAGGACAAGCAAGACTCCATTTAAAAAGAATCATCTTGGGACACACAAAGCAGTCAGTGATGACATAAACTCTGGTAAAAGTTAACTGTTACTAGGCCAAGCCCAAGATAACATTGCAGCTGGGTGCCGAGGATGTCCGTTGGGAGTCACCATCAACGGCGGAGCAGGTTTACTCAGGTGTCTCCCCTAGATCACCCGCGGCATTCTCCCCTTGAAACTTTCTCCTCCCTTGGTTTCCCCGCTGCTGTTCTCTCCAGGGCCTCTCTGCCGACTGCGCTCCTGCCTCCTTCCCAGGACCTCCTGCCAGCCCTTAAATGTTGACACTGCACAGGGCTGCATCCTGGGTCCTCTTCTCTAACCCACAGACCCTCTCCCTAGACAATCTCATCCATGCTCACAACTCACTCCCAGCTCAGAACCGTCTCCTCCTCCACGCTTCAAGAGCCCATTCGTTTTTTGTTTTGTTTTTTAAATGTTATTGTGCTTCAGGTAAAAGTTTACAGCACAAATAGAGCTCCTCAGTTCTAAAGCCTCACCCACTCTCCACAAACCTGCTCCTTCCTACCATCCGTAGTATGGAGAGTCTCAAATGTGGACTTTCCAAGAATTTCAGGATGCATTTGGAAGGAGGGAGGAGGTTGGGGAAAAGACAAACAGGGGGTTCTTAAGTCTTGATTCTGTGGACTTTTGCAGCCTCCTGTTCCAAAATCCTAAATTAAACTGGGTTTGGACCAGGGGCCTGGAAATATGTTACTCTGGGTGATGTCGGCCACGAACGGCAATGGAGCCCCAGGAACCTCCTGGTCTTATCAAAGTACTCAAATCCCAAAGGTGTGTACACTTCTTTGAAAACAAGGTCACTTTATGTAAAGCAATCCGGATCAAGTTACATGCAATGCAAATCAAATGCACATCGGGCTAGCACCGCGGAGGGGGTCTCACCGGGTTTAGGCGCAGAGCGCAGTTTCTCACGGGGGAGCCGGGGAAGGCCGAGGAGTGGCGGGGCTGCAGAGAGCTCCCCTCAGTCAGAGCCTTCGGCTTGGGGGAGGGGGCTGAGCAGTCTGTGCCAGCAGGGACGACCAGAGAGCACCCCGCGCCCCTCGGGGCCTCCCGCCATCGGGAGGAAGCGCGGCCGCGGCCGACGCTGAGGTCCAACGGGGAGGGGGGCGGCCTGGGGCCCGACGAGGACCCCTGCGCCCCTTCTCCACTCAGCTGCGCCCCTTCCCCACTCACCTGCGACCCCTGTCAGCGGCCATCAGCCCCCTTGGCGGGAGAGCAGGCCGGGACGCCGCACTCGGCGCGGCCATTTCCCGCCTTTCGCGCCTTTCCCGGGCAGTGCGCGCGCCACCCACCGCCGAACGAACCGGACGCCGCGCGCGCGACGCCCCGCCCAGCGCCGACGTACGCAGCGCGCGCCCTGCCTCCCGGCCCCGCCCCTACAGGAGCTGGCTCCTTCCTTAGGTGGGCCTGCCCTGCCCCCTACGCGTGTTAGCCCCGCCCCTGCGCGAGCCAGCCCCGCCCCATGGGGGCCGGCCGCCCCCCTGCACGACCCAGCCCCGCCCAATGTGAACCGGTCCCGCCCCTACGTGGGCCTTCCCTACCCTCTACGTGTGTCAGCCCCGCCCCTACACGAGCTGGTTCTGCCCTTACGTGTCCTGCCCCGCCCCCACGTAGTCCGGCTCCGCCCCTACGTGTGCCTGCCCTGCCCCCTACGGGAGCCGGCCCCGCCCCCACGTGCTAGACCCCACGCCTGCTGGTCCCCGCTCCGGCCCGCGGTGGCTGGAGCGTGCGCAGGCGTAGAGCTGCCAATCAGGCCTGGCTGGGGCCGGTCCCTGCGGTCTGCTGGTTGCTGCAGAGCTCACTTTTCAGGCCCAGCGCCGCGCAGTCCTATAACCGTGCAACGGAGGCGGGGGGACTTTTCCCTTCACTGAGTTAGGCGGCGAGGCAGGGCGAGACGCTCCGCGGTAGAGGGCCGAGGGCGCGGAGTGTCGCCGCCCGGGCCAGCGCATCGCCGAAGGACCCGGCGTCGGGCTCTGAGGGCAGGAGCGCGGCTTGGCGGACCTAGGAGGAGGGCCACAGGCCGCGCCCAGCCGAGAAGCCCCCGGCCGGCAGCCCACTCACTCGGAACGAGGCCCGCCGCGGCCGCGACTCCCCGGCCGCCCCTGCCGCCCGCGGCGCTGTGAGCATCATGGGGTGACCAGAGCTGTCAGCACGCACCCGGCCCCACCCAGTCTGCATGCAGAGCCCTAGCCCCCGAGAGGGGGTGAGAGGTGCGCCACGGCGACCTTGCGTTGAAAACAGCGAGCAAGTCACTTTACGCCATTTACTAGCAGTGCGCCCTTGGGCAAGTTACCCAGCGTCTCTGACCCCTGGAACCCTCATAGCACCTCAGAAGGTTGCAGGACCAGGTGACCTAGTAGAGGTTCCTGTCGTCCTTTTCCAGCTTCTCTGGATCTCTCCCCACCTCACCCTCAGTCTAACTCTGGAGCTGTTTGATCCGGCGTAAGGTCGCTGGAAGACTCAGACCACATGTCCGCGGGGATGGCGCACGCAGCCTGCCCTTCACGGTGTCCAGGCAGGAGCACAGTCCTGACAGGAGGCGCTGGGAATGTTGGTCGAAGAATGGAGTGGGTCCGGAGCGGGGAGACGGCACATCGGCGGAGAGCAGTTTAGGGGGGTGTCCAGTTGTCCTCGTAGAAAACACTGTCATCATTTTGGGGACCAAGGCTGACCTCATAAGCAGGGGGTGGAGTAAGAGGCTCCACTTTGGGGGCTATCCGCAAGCGCTGCAGGTCAGGCTCAGTCGACACGGCCCGCGGTCCCCGAAGCCGGACTCTGACTGGAGCCCTACTGGGGTTTCCTCCCTGGGTCATAGACCCCTCTGAGCCCCCTCGCCTCTGCAGTCTCGCTCCCCTGGGCTCCTCTGGACAGCTCGGCTCGCCCTCCTCGTGTCCCAGGGGGATCACGCTGCTGTACGGTGGCGGGTCATCCGGCTGCTGGGGGCTGCTCTCTGGTTGCATCACCACAGCCACATCGTAGGTTGGCACCTCAAAGGCTTCATTGTCCCTGACGGAGGAGAAATAAGGTCACTGGTGGCTTTGTGAAAGGAGCTCTTTCCCCCTTCCTGTCTGTCTCCGCTGCCCTGACCTCTGGGCTCCCCCATTCCAGGGCAGATGAGAGCAGATTCTGCCTCGGGGGCCCAGGTGTCCTCTTGCCCGGCCGCCCTTCACTCACCGCGCGCTGCCTGAGGCCCCTGGGTTCGGGTTCTCATCCTGCTGTGGCCAGAGCCTGTACTCCAGCAAGCAGGCAAGAAGGCGTAGAAACAAGCAGAAGCTACCAAATGTGAAAAAGAAGTAAGCCAGGGGCACCATGTTGGGCCGGGCAGTGTCCAGCAGGAGCAGCCCCAGGGGGATGGAGGTGCAGCCCAGGAAGAGGAGGGGCTTCTTCAGGCACCCCCATAGCTGGATGGGCACCATGGCCCACGGCTCCTGCAAAAGACACAGCTCTGTCCGCACAAGCCATGTGGCTGCGCAGACCCCGAGTCCTGGCCAGCCCCTTCATCTGGGTGTCAAGGTCTCCGCTCTCCAGTCAATTGATGGCCAGAATAAATGCTGGGTGGGGTTCCCTCCAGCTCAGTGGTCCCCTCGAGAACCACACTGTTGTCCCATGGTC
Organism: Trichechus manatus latirostris; assembly: GCF_000243295.1. Classification (NCBI taxonomy): domain Eukaryota; kingdom Metazoa; phylum Chordata; class Mammalia; order Sirenia; family Trichechidae; genus Trichechus; species Trichechus manatus. Next base: position 5,251,110 of record NW_004444029.1, read on the forward strand.
TCAGTTCTGGTGGGACAGCCAGAAAGGCACCCCAGGAGTTCTGGTTCCCAGCCCTCAGGAGTTTCCGCGCCCTGGCCCTGCCCACTGCGTGTTTCCTTCCCTGCGGTCGGGTCGGCCTTCCAGCTCCAGCCCTCACACCGCCTGGGGCCCGGTCTGGGCGCCCCAGGTCTCAGTGCACACTGGCATGCCTGGAATCCCAATGATGGGGCTGGCCCTGCCCGTCCTCCTGACTGCTGGACCTGGCTGGACCTCTTCCACCTCCCCGGACAGAGGCCCTCAGACTGAGCCCACGGGGAGAGCTCCACTTACCTGTCTGAGCCCCTGTCTTCCCATTCCTCCACGACAGCCCCTGCTGCAGGGGACGGATAAGGTGTATGTGGACACCACAGAGCCACAGGGCCATAGCTACATGAGACAGGATCTTCGGACAGAAGCCCAATAATGCCTGTCTTCCTTGGCACCCCATGTCTGCCAGGGCCCCCACCCTCTGCCAGCCTGTGTCAGCAAACCCCAATTTCAGGCTTCCTGCCAGGGCTGCTAAGGAGCCCTGGAGGTGCAGTGGTTAAAGAGCTCGACTACTAACCGAAAGGTTGGTAGTTTAAACCCACCAGCCGCTCTGCCGGAGAAAGTTGCGGCAGTCTGCTTCCGTAAAGATTACAGCCTTGGAAACTACAAGGTAAGGTACTCTGTCCTTCAGGGTCACTATGAGTCAGAATCGACTCGACTGCAGTGGGTTGGCCAGGGCTATTGCAGTGGTGGGAGGGGGTGGGGAGGTGGCGTTCCCTCTGAACGCAGCAGAGCGCCTAGGCACCCTGGACCCAAACGGCCTGTCCCCTGCACTCAGGGTGGCAAGGTGCCACAGCTGCTCCTGACTCCCCTGTCCCGGCCCAGTGATCACCCGCCCCCAGGGCCCGAGAACCTCTCTCACCTTTTGCCACCAGACTCCAGAAGCACCAGAGCTGAGGAGGGCGGGGTGTGGCCGTGGCCCGCCCACTGCCTTCCACCCAGCCCCCTCCCCCTGCTGGCCTTCCTTGGCCCCCTTCCCCTCCCTCCTGCTGACCTCCTAGGCCTCACCTGAATTTTTCTGGGTTTTGCTCACTCCACCCACCACCCCCTCACCGTGTGTTAATGAACGCCCTTTCTTTTCTGCCACCCCAGTGATCTTTGTACCTGGAGCTGGAGCTAGAAGGAGCCTTTCCCTCCAGGTGCTCCTGGTATTTAATTACAGCCCAGGGCAGGTAGCCTTATATTCCAGCGCTATATCCTGGGCCTGGATCCCCTGTGGGGCCAAGACCACGTCCCTTGTCTTTAATCTCAGCAGATTTCAGTGCTTTGCACACAGGAGCAGCCACATGTGGTGGGATAGTGCGTCCCGATACGCTGCCACCATCCCGGGCAGGCTGTCCAGGCCCCCCCTGGGAACTGCCCTCCGTCTGCAGATCTGCACAGTCGTGTGTGTATACCTGGCTGTCAGAATGGTGTCGCGACATCAGAGGTCCTCTGACTTCACACGGGGAGAATCATCAACATCAGTGCAAGGCTGATTGCTGTGGGGTGGAGATCAAGCACTTCCATTCTCCACCCTTTTCACCAGTTCTGATGCCAGCTGGCCCTCCTGTGGCAGAGTTCCATAATTCGTTGCAATGGCCACACAGAACTCACAGACAATACTCACAGTTCTGGGGTTTATTAGGGAGTAACACAACTCAGGATCGGGAAGCATGGAGGCAAAGTCTCCCTCACAGGACAGCTGTCAGCTCCTCTCAGCTGTACAGGCCTCCTCTTGGCCCCCTCCGGACAGGCTTCCTCTCTCGACCCTTGGGTCTTGGCCCAGCCTATGCCCTGCCAGTAAGTGTCCAGAGGCACCCCACTCTGCCAGCAAGCTTCCCACCTGAAGGCGCTCAGCTCCCTCACTCCGTGAGTCTGTGAGTCTAGCTCCGCGAAGTCCCTGGAGGCACCCTACTCTGCCAGCAAGCCCCCTGCCCAAAGGCGTTCGGCTCTCTCGCTCTGTGGGTCAGCAGGCCCACTGTAGCTGCCTGGGCTCCTGCTTCTGCTGCCCTCATTTCTCTGCCGCCCTTGCCGCCACTTCCTACCACCTGGCACTGTCCCTGGTGTTTCAGCTCGCTCGCTGTCTGCTGAGTCTAGGAGGTTCTTAGCACCAAAGGACACACGCTCCAATCCTGGCTCTTCTTTCTTGATGGTGGTCAGGTCCCCTCTCACTTCTGAGATGGGCTTCCTTTAAGCCTAGTGGGATGGCAAAACTGACCAATCCCCTTGTTGGGGTTCCATATACCTTATTTGCATTAGCAGCAAGCTGTCCAATCCCCTTGGTGGACCACAAGCACCTTATTTACGTCGTCCCACCCCATCAAGACTATGGCTAGGAGAGCAGTTTAAGTAACTCACTCCACTGCAGTAGCCCAGGTGGCTGTTGCTCCTTCAGAATCCAGCTCTGCGGTGGCACCGCTGTGGAGGGCATGTTCTCAGTCTGTCTCCAGGGTGCCTTCCTGCCTGTCCCACTGTGCTGCAGTGATTGGTGTCGGTCACCTCAGGATCCCTGCTAGGAACACAGCTCCTGACGCACCTCGGTGCTCAGTGACCTCGGTGGATGCCATCATTAGATGCTGCCCTTTGCCGGGCCTCACTATCCTCTGTGAAGAGCCGGCTGGTTCTTAGTTGTGGGTCCATCGGCGAGTCTGTGTGAAGTAGGGGCTGGAAGGTAGACAGTGGGTATAGACGCTTTGTCCTTTGGCCCAGAGAAGGATGGGCCACCCTGGGCTCCAGGCCCTGAGAGTGTTACCAGCGGGCAAGCTGAGGGGAGTTGTAGGCAAAGGGGCAGAGACCTAATGCAAGCCCTCCAAGGACAGGAGTGGGGGCACCACCAGGACCAAGGGTGCGTGTGTGCGTGAGAGGGGGGAGAGAGAGAGAGGGAGAAGTGTTGCCGTGACAATGATGTTCTCTGCCCCAGGTTGACGGTGGGGGCGGGGAGAGGTAAGGAGAAGCATGCTGTTGTTGTTGTTAGGTGCTTATGGAGTCAACTCTGACTCTGACCCTGTAGAACTGCCCCACAGGGTTTCCAAGTTTATAATCTTTATGGGAGCAGACTGCCATATCTTTCTCTGAGGAGTGGCTGGTGGGTTCGAACCACTGACCTTCAGGTTAGCAGCCAAGCTCTTTAACCACTGTGCCACCAGGGCTCCTTAGGAGAAGGCCATCTAGTCTAAATGAGGTGTGTCTACAGGAAGTGGCGAGGCAAGAGGAGAGCTGGTCATTGCTTTGTTTCCGCCCGTTCCTTGCTACCCAGCTCCATGGGGAGTGTGTGGCTGGGAGCAGGATGGTGATCTCTAGTCAGTATAGAAGGAAATTGGCCAAGGGTCCTTGATATATGAGAGGAGTAAGGGGACCTTGTTAAGGAGGGAGCTCTGGGTGGGGGGTGGGGCGGTTGAGAGGCAAGGGGACCACAGGGCAGGGCCCCAGGGACTACAGTGTGAGGGGCTGTGCAGCCTGGGGAGGGGACTTGTATAGCTTAAGGCTCTTGGTGCCAGAGGGGGGTGAGCTGGGGAGATTTAAAGTGGTAGCCAACATCCTTGTGCTTTGTGTGTGCTGAGAGCACTGTGCTAAATCCTTTACACAGATTATGCCATTTAAAATATCTAAAATGCTGATCACACAACAGGAGGTAGGTACTATTATTATGCCCATTTTACAGGTGAGATAACAGACTCAAAGCAGCGAGAAGCTTGAGGAAAGTGTCCAGCTGATAAAGTGTTGAGTCAAGATTCGAACACAGAGCCCGAGTCCAGCCCTGGCTCATAACCACGATGCCGTGCGACCCTAGCCACCTTGTTGGTTGCCCTAGTGATGAGGATCTAAGGAAATACCTATGAGGTTCTGAGGTAGTCACTCTGGTCTTCCCTGGAGCAGTGGTTATAGGCTGTTTTCCCCATGGTTTGCATCTTAAGAAAAAGCTGGTCTTCAAACAGCAAGGGCAGCTAAGGAGAGTATCAGAAGATAAAATACTGATTGTCAGCATTCCAGGCAGGGTTGGGAATTAAGATTGCAGGCTCTGTAGGATGCTTGTCTGTTATGACTCTAAGCTGATGATAAAAGATAACCCCTTGCACTGAGTGATCATAGAAGCCCAATATGCAGGTGACGTCTGAGAAAATGTTGGTGCATTTGTATTTATTTGTGAGTGTGTGTGTGTAGAAAAAATGTATCTGGCCTGCACGTACAGTCTGGTCTGATCATTAATAATAGCAGTGTGAGCTAAGTCTGATGATTTTCATTCTGTTCTTGTGAGGTGCCATCAGGTCGGTTCTGACTCACAGTGACCCCATGTACAACAGGACGAAATGCTGCCCGGTCCTGCGCCAGACTCACAATCGTTACTGTGTCTGAGCCCATTGTTGCAGCCACTGTGTCAATCAACTCAAAGAAAGGAAATGGTTTGTTTAGTGACGACCAGCACCAGACCTCAGCCTTTAACTCAGCTCTGTGTGCTTTTCTCGGTGGTGAGTGCTGTCCTACTTTCCTACGCAAGGTAGTGGCTTTCAAAATGGAAGTTTATTTTCTCACAGTTCAGAAGGCTGCAAGTTTGAATTCAGGGCACGGGCTCTAGGGGAAGGCTCCCTTTTCTGTCCGCTCTGGGGGAAGATCGTCGCCTCCCTTCCAGCAGAAGCTGGGTTCCTTGCGATCTTTACCTGAGGTCTGTCTTCCCCATTAGTGCTGTTTATCCCTGTGTCTATCCTGCTCCTTAAATCCAGCAGTGATTAGGTTTAGGACACACCTTCACTAAAATGACCCCATTGACGTAACAAAGAAAACCCTGTTTCCAAACAGGATTACGCCACAAGTTAGGGATTAGGATTCCAACACATATTTTTGACGGGACACAATTCAGTCCGTAACACTTGCCTTATGCACGGCTCTGCCAATTGCTTAGAGCAAGTGGGTAAATGGTTTAACATGAATGGTGGACAGCATTGCTATTTCTGAGATGGATGTGCTTCTGACTTCCACGAGTTCTCAGATATGTAAGGAGAAATGCACATGGTCACCCAAACCAGCGAGTTTTCATGTACAAAGCTCACCAGGGCAGACGTGAGTGAACACGGGGTTCAGGCAGTCACTGGCTCAGGAATTCAGTACCAAGCCACCAAAAGTTATTCTGGAATGTAAGAAATCGAGTGTGGTTGCTGCTGAGGGACCAAAAGGCATTGTGTTGACTAGAAATGTCCACAGACAGTGGCAATGAGTCCCACATGAGTGTGTGTCTAACGCTGAGTGACAGAGAGGCACCCTGATTAAGCACGCATGGTTGAGAGATGGCCAAGCCTGGTTTCAAATCTCAGTTCCACCACTTATGAGCTGTGTGGCCTGCATAAATGACTTAACCTTTCTAAGCTCCAGCTTCTAAGCTGTAAACTGGTGGAAATAGCCCAAGCTTATCACCCCTTCCCTGCCCTGCTGCGCCAGCCCTGGTTATGACAGGTGAGCCTCAGCCAAGCCTGAGTTGGCCAGTTTGTCATGGGCACTTCCACGTGATAACAGCAGGGAGCGCTGTCCTGCCACTGGGACCTGCATTCACTGCAGAGCTCAGCAGCTTAAGACTGGAATCCTCCTTCTCACACCCAACCAATCAGCACAGTATTTCCAGCCTCAACACATGCTGGCCCTCCTGCGCTCTCCATTGACCTCTTCCTGTACTCACCGACGCAAGCATTTGATTGTAATTTACATTGCCCATTAAAAAAACAAAACCCTCTATGAAAGCAGAAAAAGCATTTGATAAAATCCAACACCCTTTCTTGATGAAAACCTTAAAGAAGACTGGAATAGAAGGGAAATTCCTCAGTATGATTCAGAGCATATATGAAAAGCCAACAGCCAACGTTATACTTAATGGAGAAAGACTGAGAGCTTTCCCCTTGAACTCAGGAACAAGACAACGTTGCCCACTCTCACCACTTCTATTCAATATTGCATTAGAAGTCCTAGCCAGAGTAATAACACAAGAAAAAGAAATAAAAGGTATCCAGACTGGAAAAGAAGAAGTAAGACTATCTGTATTTGCAGATGGTATGATCCTATATGTAGAAAATCCCAAAGAGTCCACAAGTAAACTTCTAGAGTTAATAGAGGAATTTAGCAAAGTTTCAGGGTACAAGGTCAACAAAAATCACTTGGGTTTCTACACAACAGCAAGGAAAAATCTGTAAAGGAAATTAGGGGGAAATTCCATTTACAATAGCACTATTTTGGACAATGTTCTGTTGTAATCCATAGGGTTTTCATTGGCTAATTTTTGGAAGTAGATTGCCAGGCCTTTCTTCCTTGTCTGTCTTAGTCTGGAAGCTCCACTGAAGCCTGTTCAGCATCATAGCAACATGCAAGCCTCCACATGCAAGGTGAGAATTCTACCACTGAACTACCACCAACCTCGGTACATAATAGTAGGGTCTCAAAAAATAGTTTATCAGTGAACGAAGGAAGAAATTTTGTTTTAAAGTAAAGATGGAAGCAACATACCAGCTTTATTACTGATAGAGGTCCAGTTGTTAGACGCTGCTTTAGGTTAGTTAGCCACGTGGACTTGCTAATACTGAATCCAATATTAGACAGAAGGAACCACCAATCAGTGAGTGAATCACTTGACTGGTGCCTGGTGGCTATTGTAAAAATTCCATTTACAGTAGAATGAAATACCTAGGAATAAATCTAACTAGGGACGTGAAGGAATTATACAATGAAAACTATAAAACACTGCTGAAAGAGATCAAAAAAGACTTAAATAAATGGATTGGAAAACTTAATATTGTAAAGATGTCAATACTACCCAAAGCAATCTGAAGAGTCAATGCAGTCGCAATCGAAATTCCAACAGCTTGCTTTACAGAAATAGAAAAAACAATCCTCAAGTTTATTTAGAGTGGAAAAAGGCCCTGAATTGCTAAAACAATGTTGAAAGAGAATGTTATGGATTGAATTGTGTACCCAAAAAATGTGTGTCAACTTGGTTAGTCCATGATTCCCAATATTGTGTGATTGTCCTCTATTTTGTGATCTGATGTAATTATCCTCTGTGTTGTAAATCCTAACCTCTGTGATGTTAATGGAAGATGGAAGGAATACACAGAATCACTATACCAAAAAGAATTGGTTGACGTTCAGCCATTTCAGAAGGTACCATAGGAACAGGAACCACCGGTACTGAAAAAAGAAGCCCAAGCTGCACTGAAGGCATTGGCGAAAAACAAGGCTCCGGGAGTTGACAGAATACCAGTTGAGATGTTTCAACACATGGATGCAGCCTTGGAAGTGCTCACTTATCTATACTAAGAAATTTGGAAGACAGCTACCTGGCCAACCAACTGGAAGAGATCCATATTTATGCCTATTCCCAAGAAAGGTGATCCAGCTGAATAAGGAAATTATCAAACAATATCATTAATATAACATGCAAGTAAAATTTTGCTGAGGATCATTCAAAATCAGCTGCAGGAGTATGTCGACTGGGAGCTGCCAGAAATTCAAGCTGGATTTAGAAGAGGACGTGGAACCAGGGATATCCTTGCTGATTTCATATGAATCCTGGCTGAAAGCAGAGATTACCAGAAAGATGTTTACCTGTGTTTTATTGACTATGCAAAGGTATTCAACGTGTGGATCATAACAAATTATGGATAACATTGTGGAGAATGAGAATTCCAGAACACTTAGTTGTGCTCATGCGGAATCTGTACATGGATCAAGAGGCAGTTGTTCGAACGGAACAAGGGGATACTGCGCAGTTTAAAGTTGGGAAAGGTGTGCCTCAGGGTTGTATCCTTTCAGTATATTTATTCAATCTGTATGCTGAGCAAATAATCCAAGAAGCTGGACTATATGAAGAAGAGCCGCCTATCAGGATTGGAGGAAGAATCATTAACAACCTCTGTTATGCGGATGACGCAACATTGCTTGCTGAAAGTGAAGAGGACTTGAAGTACTTACTGATGAAGATCAAAGACCATAGCCTTCAGTATGGATTACACTTGACATAAAACAAAAATCCTCACAAATGGACCAATAAGCAACATAAGGATAAAGAAAAGATTGAAGCTGTCAAGGATTTCTTTTTACTTGGATCCACAATCAACACCCATGGAAGCGGCAGTCAGGAAATCAAAAGATGCATTGCACTGGGCAAATCTGCTGCAAAAGACTTCCTTAAAGTGTGGAAAAGCAAAGATGTCACCTTGAAGACTTAGGTACCCCTGATCCAAGCCATGGTGTTTTCAGTCACCTCATATGCACACGAAAGCTGGACAATGAATAAAGAAGACTGAAGAAGAATTGACGCCTTTGAGTTGTGGTGTTGGTAAAGAATATCAGATATACTGGGGACTGTCAAAAGAACAAACAAATCTGTCTTGGAAGAAGTACAACCAGAATGCTCCTTAGAAGCATGGATGGCGAGATTATGTCTCACATACTTTGGACATGTTATCAGTAGGGATCAGTCCCTGGAGAAGGACATCATGCTTGGTAAAGTAGCAGGTCAGAGGAAAAAAGGAAGATCCTCAATGAGACGGATTGACACAGTGGCTGCAACAAATCCTTGACAACGCAGGGCAATGCTGTTGGGCCTAGCTTTCAACAATGGATTATCCAATATAATAACAACAGCACAAACAGCAAAAGACAAAATAAAAAATGAGACGTCATAAAATTTAAGAAGTTTTGTTCATCAAAAGACTTTACCAAAAAAAGTGGAAGGACAAGCTACTGACTGGGAGAATATCTTCAGAAACCATATGTCCAGCAGGACTCTAATAACCAAAGTATGTATAAAACTTCAACATCTTAATAACAAAAAGACAACTCAATCATAAAATGGGAAAAGGACTTGACAGACATTTCATCAAAGAGGACATTCAGATGGCCACCAAACACATGAAAAGATGCTCAACATCAATAGCCATCAGAGAGATGCAAATCAAAACCACAGTGAGATACTATTTCACTCCCAATAGGATGGCTAAGATTAAAAAACAAAACAAAAAACAGAAAATAACAAACGTTGGGGAGGATGTGGTGAAATTGTAACCCTTATCTGTTGCTGGTAGGTATGCAAAATGGTACAACAGTTGTGGAAAACAGAGTGGCGGTTCCTCAAAAAACTAAAAATAGAACTACCATATGACCCAGCAACTCCACTCCTAGGTATATATCCAAAAGACTTGAAAGCAGAGACTCAAAAAGAGACTTGTATACCAATGTTTATTGCAGCACTATTCACAGTAGCCAAAAGGTGGAAACAACCTAAGTGCCCATCAACAGATTAATGGATAAACAAAATGTGGTACATACATACAATGGGGTACTACTCTGCCAGTAGGAGAAATGAAGTCTTCATGTACGCTACAGTACAGACGGAACTTGAAGACATTATGCTGAGTGAAATAAGCCAATCACAAAAGGACAAATATTGTATGACCTCACTTATATAAAAAGACAAGAAAAGGTGAATGTATAGAGACAAAATTTTACCAGGGACAGGAGGGAGGGAGAGAATGGGTGCTAATGGTGATGGAAAAATTGCATTGATCGCGGGTAGGGTTGCACAGCCGATTATTGTAATTGTTGCCAATAAGTAGTACACCTGTAAAAAGTTGACTTGGCAAAAGTTATGTGATAGATATATTGACAACAACAGACATGCACACAGGAAAGAGTAGCTGCTGAGGCTGCTAATGTACAACCAAATACCTCATGGGATTTGGTTCCTTAGTTTAGAGGTTTAGGGTCATGGTTTCATGGAACATCCCAGTTAATTGGCCTAATAACGTGTTTAGTGCTTCTGTTCTACCTCCTGGTTCCCTGCATACTTCCTGGGGTTTTAAAAGCTTGCAAGTGGCCATCCAAGGCACAACATTTGATGTCTATTCACCTGGAGCAACAGAGGAAGAAGGAGAGTCAGGAATAGGATGAGGGAGGAAATGGAATGTGTGGCTAATTGCTTCCATGAACAAATGCCTTCTTTGCCATGAGACTGGAAGAACTGAATAGTGCCAGCTACCATTACTGAACATTTTGATCAAAGATTCCATAGAACAACTGTGATCAAAAGGGAGAAAATGCAGAACAGAATTTCAAATTTTCATGGACTCCAGACTTTCTGGAGTCATGGAGGATGGATGAACCCTTGAAACTATTGCCCTGAGATAATCTTTAAGCCTTAAACAAAAAATATCCCTTAAAGTCATCTTAAAACCAACAATAGTTTAACTTAACTAGTAAAAAAAAAAGGTCTGCCTTGAGCATTATGCTCTTTTAAGAACTATCTATATGGGATCAAATTGACAACATCAACTCAAAAGATTAGATAGGAACTTTAGGGGGCAGTGAGTTTATGTTAATGATGGAAAAACAACTCAGAAAAGGAGGGTGAGAATGGTTGCACAACTTGAAGAATGTAATCAGTGTCATGGAATTGTACACGTAGAAACTGTTGAAGTGGTGTATGTTTTGCTGTGTATATTCTCAGCAACAACAATATAAATAAAATTTAGAAAAAAATAATACAGGCAAGAGATAATATGGGTTGGACAATTTCCACTTCTGGTAATAACAAAATAAATTATATAAGACTATTTCTCCTGGTGGCACAGTGGTTAACAGCTATGGCTGCTAACCAAAAAGTTGACATTCAAATCCACCAGCCACTCCTTGGAAACCCTATGGGGCTGTTCTACTCTGTCCTCTAGGGTCACTATGAGTTGGAATCAACTTGATGGCAATGAGTTTGGTTTTTTGTTGTTGTTGTTATTCCTCCTGAAAAAGCCCTGGTGGCTCAGTGGTTAAACCACTCAGCTGCTAACCTAAAGTTCAGTGGTCTGAAACTACCAGCTGCTCTGTGAAAGAAAGATGTGGCAGTCTACTCACATAAAGATTTACAGCCTTGGAAGCACAACGGGGCAGTTCTAGTCCGTCCTACAGGGTTGCTATGAGTTGGAATTGACTTGATGGCAGTGGGTTTGATTAGGTTTGGTTTATTCCTCCTGATGGTAACAATTATAAACTTTGGACTAAGTTAAAAAATATGTGTATATATATATATATATATAGTGTTTGAAGGCACTAAAGAATGATCAAAATCAGGCAGAAAAAGAAGAGGATCTGACATTTGAAAGAAAAGACCCACAATGGTGAGATCCATATTTATATGGCGCCTGTCTTTAGTGCACTCCTCAATCTGCCTATCATGGCAGATGAAGTCAAGTATAAAGCCTGAAGTTTTATTTGCTATGGAGTAGGAGGAGAAAATGCAAGGCTGCCAAAGCAACTGAATATTGAAAGGGGGGAAAAAAACAGAATGTAGGAATCCACAGAGGAGGAAACTCAAAATCTGCATGTAAACTCCCCAAATCATTGGCTGACTCCTGAACTGTGCATGTGCAGGACAAGATGACAAAGAATTCAAGGGAAAAAAACAGCTAAAAGGATGAAAGAGCTGAACTGAGATTACAGCTGTTGCCCACTGTAGAAGAGACAGAATTTGGAGATTTAAGTCCTGCCAAATTAGAGAGGGTTGGTAAAAACCACAGGCATTCCATTAAAACTCCAGAAAGGCCACATCTTAGGAGTAGAGACCACCTCCCCAGATTAAGATATTCGCTCTAGGAGTAAGGGTAAAATCAAAACATGTCCTAACAAAGCATAAAACCAAGGATTTACAGGATCAATGTAATATGAATTAATTTAACTGCCTTTTAGAACAAAACTCAACATTCTTCAAAAGAAGAAAATAGAAATGAGCTCTTCTATAGCATATCTTCTATAATGTGCAGTATCCAATCAAAAATTACTAGATATGTAAAGAAACAAGAAAATGAGACCTATAGATAAGAGAAAAAGAAGTCAATAAAAATCAACCCCAAATGACGCAGAATTTGGAATTAGTAGTCAGGGACTTAAAGTATCTACTATAAATATCTTCAAAGACTTAAAAGACAATATGGTCATAATGAATGAACGGATTTAAATATTATCAAAAAAATAAAAAACGTAAAAAGAACCAAATGAAATTCTAAAGCTGAAAAATACAATATCTGAAATTGAAAAAAATCAAAACAAAACAAAAACACCAAAGAGCAAATTGGACACAACAAATGGACCGATCAGTGACCTTGAAGAAGGTCAGTAGGTCATACAAACTGAAGTTTGACCATACTCACCAAGTTCCTGGAATAATCAATGAAAGCAGATCCACACGGAATCAGTCAAGAATTCAACAGTCATTGCAAACCCTAGGCCTAAAGAGACAAAAGGCAGGGAGGTGGTATCAAAAGAGTTGAAGAAGTCCTCACTTCACTCTCCTACTGCCCTTGACCTTTTGCCAGTGCCTCGCATTGTCCAAACCAACCCAAAGCCCAACGGTACAGGAGCCTATAAAAATCTCATGGTCCAGAGCAGGGTGGACAAACTGAGAATAGATCTGGAGTGGTAAAACGGGAATGTCTAGATCACACACCTAAATGTATCCTGGCAAATGATGTAAAAGTCAAAGACCAAAAGGAAAGCTCCAGCATAAGTCGTGGCAGAAGAAAGAAGTCACTTACAGGGGAATAAAATTCACACTTACCTCAATGTTCTCTGCAGCACTAAGTCCCAAAAGACCGGTAAGTAATGTCTATTAAATTTTAAGCAGAAATGTTGTAATCAAAGATTTTAAAAACTAATCAACAAGTTTTTCATGTGTAAGGTCAACAGAAAGTTATTCTCAGATATCCAAGGGTTAAAAAACATATCCTCCACATGGCTTTTAGAAAAAAAATTATTTGAAAACCTACTAAGACCTACTAAGACCTACTGAAACCAAAAAAACCAAACCTGCTGCTGTCGAGCCGATTCCGACTCAGTGACCCTGCAGGACAGAGTAGAACTGCCCTATAGTGTTTCCAAGGAGCAGCTGGTGGATTCAAACTGTCAGCCTTTTGGTTAGCAGCCTGAGCTCTTAACCACTGTGCCCCCAGGGCCCCAAGAAGGAAAACTGAAAGAAAAGTCAAAATTAAGAACTCAAACACAGGGAATTGGTTGTATAAATGGACTTGTGTGTTGCCTCAACTTGGGTAAAGGAGAATTATCTGTTCCTTTTTTTTTGGTCTACACATGAAACACTAGGAGAGATTGTGTTATGCATCCCACCCACATCCAATTCCTAGGATAGGAGGGGAGTTGGGAAGGCTTAGAATCTCCACAGGATCAGAGAGTTTGAAAGAAAAAAAAAATCTTTGTTACGTAGGTATGGACCCCCAATCTGAGATCCACGACTAATGGGTCTTTCCTGCCTCCATTTGGGTGCCAAACTCATTAATCCCATTAGATCATGTTCCATCTGTTGGACTCTGAAGCTCAGGGCAATGTTTAGCCCTGTGTGATTTACTCAATTGCTCCCATTCTGTGTCTGTTCCTTTCCCAATGACACATTTTCACCCGGCAGTATATCGTATCATACAATACCCTTCTGTGTTTGATTAACTTAAAACAATAACTGGGGTTGCCCTGCCCCAGCACTTTCTAACAATGACTAAGCTTTTTACAGAGTTGGGACACTGTGCAAAAAATTGTTGTTATTTTTGTTAAGTGCTGTCGAGTAGGTTCCGACTCATAGTGACCCCATGTACAACAGAGCGAAACACTGCTGGGTCCTGCGCCAACCTCACAATTGTTGCTAAGTTTGAGCCCATTGTTGCAGCCACTGTGTCAATCCATCTCATTGAGGGTCTTCCTCTTTTTCGATGACCCTCTACTTTACCAAGCATGATGTCCTTCTCTAGGGACTGATCCCACCTGATCAGTGCAAAAAATTACTGAGTAAAAAGTCTTATTTTTCTCTCCTTAAAAACAGAGTTGCAGTGAGGAATCATATAAGGACCACTCTCACTGCTAAACAATTGAGAAATAATTTTCTTATTGAGATAGAAAATCTGGTTAAATATATGTCAGACAATTAATAATGATTATCTCTGGGGATGGGATTATGGGAGACTTTTACTTTCCACATTACCATATGGATTTCTATATTTTTTTAATGCAATCAACAAGTTTAATTAGAAAAACCTTTAAAGATATATAATTTTAAAATAAAATAAAACACAAGGGAAATGAGAACTTGTTAAACGACAGCACAAGGGAACAAACAGACAAATCCAAAGTGTGGGATATTTTATAGGACAATTGACTTAATTTCTGCAACAAGGCAATGCCAGTGAAAGAGAGGATAGTGTGGAGGGATTGGTCTAGATTTTCAAAGAATTAAGAGACAAAAATCAAACATAATGTATTGATCTTGTTTGGATCCTGATTTAAACAAACCCTCTAAAATAAGACATTTTTAGACAATATGAGAAATTGGATTATGGACTGTGTGGTGCAATGAATTGCTTAATATGGCCCTCTAGCCATAGTCTTTGCGACTCACACACAATGATTGAGTTGTTGTTGTTGTTAGGTGACGTCGAGTTGGTTCCGATTCATTGTGACCCTGTGTACAGCAGAATGAAACACTGCCCAGTCCTGCGCCATCCTCACAATCGTTGTTATGCTCGAGCCCATTGTTGCAGCCATTGTGTCAGTCCATCTCATTGAGGGTCTTCCTCTTTTCCCATGACCCTCTACTTTAACATAATGTCCTTCTCCAGGGACTGATCCCCCCTGATAACATGTTCAAAGCATATAAGACAGTCTTGCCATCCTAGCTTCTAAGGAGCATACTAGTTGTACTTCTTCCAAGACAGATTTGTTCGTTCTTTTGGCAGTCCATGGTATATTTAATATTCTTCACCAACACCACAATTTGATTGAGTGGGACTATGCAAATAAGGTATATGGAACCCTAATGATGGGGCTGGTCAGTTTTGTCATCCAACTAGGCTTAAAATGAGCCATCCCAGATAGAGGAGAGAATCTCACCACCACCAAGAAAGAAGAGCCAGGAGTGGAACGTGTCTTTTGGACCCGGGATCCCTGTGCTGAGAAGCTCCTGGAATCGGAAGACTGAGAGAGAGAGAGAGAAAGAGAGCTGTAACACTGAAGACATCGAGAAACAGCAGCAGAGAAACGGTGGCAGCAGTGGTCCATGGAGCGAGAAAGCTGACTACCTTCGGGCAGGAGGCTTGTTGGAGGAGTGGGGGAGGCTTGCTGGAGGAGTGGGGTGCCTCCGGGCACTTGGTGGAGCTAGGTTTGCTGACCCAGAGCTAGAGCTGAGTGCCTTTGGGCCAACGCTTACTGGTGGAGTAGTGCACCTTGGAGCACTCATCAGCAGAGCTAAAAGAGCTTTGTAACACTTGCCAGAGCAAGGCAGAGGCCGAGGAGCCAGAGAGAGTCCTGCCTGTGGTTATGGCTGAGACGAGGCTGTCCTGATGGAAGAACTGTATCCTGAGTGTTCCTGAACCTGAATTGTAACCTGTTACTTCCCCAGTAAACCCCATAATCATGAGCATTGTCTGTAAGTTCTGTGTGGCTATTGCAATGAATTACCGAACTCAGCAGAGAAGTAGAGTGCCGTGGAAGGGATGACTGGTATTAGAATTGGTAGAGATGGCAGAGAGAGGAGGTATGTCTGACCCTTGCCTCATAGAAATCAGCCTTGGGCTGTTGCTCTTGATTCTTCTTCCCTCTTTGAAGTTAGAGGTCACATGCCTCTGCCATGCCATTTTCACAGAATGGTACTGGGATGATACCAAATTTAATTAGGTGTGATAATGGTATTGTGGCTACATTAAAAAAAAAAATCCATATTAGAGATGCATACTAAAGTATATGAGGATAAAATTACCTGATTTCTGGAATTTGCTTTCAAAAGAAAAAAGGAATAAATACTTATGTGGCAAAATTTGGTAATTATTAAATCTGGCTGAAGGGTACACGGGGATTCATTGAAATATTCTCTTCATCTTTGTGTATGTTTGAACATTTTCATGATTAAAAGTCTAAAGATTTAAAAAAAAAAAAAAGAACTAATCCACTTGCCATCAAGTTAATTCCAACCCATGGCACCCCCATGTGTGTCAGAGTAGAACTGCTCCATGGGATGTTCATGGCTGACTTTTTAGAAGTAGATTACTAGGCTTTTCTTCTGAGGCATCTATGAGTGGAACTGAACCTTCAACCTTTGGTGAGCAGTCATATGCATTAATCAGTTGCACCACACATTGTCCATAGCTTGTGCTGACCTCTAAGGGTCCCTACCAAGAAAATGGAGCATCTTTGATCATGGTCTGCAGGATTTTCTGATGTGGGTGGAGAGGTGAGACATCCGTATGAAAGAGTTAAGTTATGATTCCAGAAAGTATCTGAAAAAGTATGTGTGGATATTATCAAATTAGAACACACACACACCCCCCCAAAGATTGGAGATAGAGATTATTAATATAATCAATACATATGGTATAAAATTCCAGTCTAAACAGGATTACAGTGAACAGTAAGTCTCCTTCGTACCCAAAACCTCATTCTCTCAGCCCTCTACCCACAGTTTCCAGCTGGTTTTGAAAATCTGTATCAGTTTCCTGCAGGGCTTTGAATCAGTTTAAAACGGTTCAGTAACTGCTGTCATAAACATAGAATAGCAACTAAATCTGTTGCCCGTGGTGTTTTTTTCTCTTCATATACTTGACTGATCTCAGAAGCACGTGTCTCAGGTGTGTTTTTGTTTCTTTTATAGGCCTGTCGAATCTTTGCTGAATGGTGAACTTCGGGAATGGCTTCGGTTCTGAGTTAGAAGGGTGTCCAGGGGCCATAGTCTCAGGGGTTCCTCCAGTCTCTGTCAGACCGGTAAGTATGGGTTTTTTTTTGTGAATTTGAATTTTGTCCTCCATTTTTTTCTCCCACTTTGTCCAGGACCCTCTACTGTGATCCCTCTCGGAGCAGTCAGCGGTGGTAACTGGGAACTATCTGGTTCTTCTAGGCTCAGGCCGTGAGAGGCGGTGGTTCATGTGGTCCGTTAGCCCTTTGGACTAATTGTTTCCTTGTGTCTTTGGTTTTCTTCCTTCTCCTTTGCTCTGGACAGGATGGGACCAAGAGTTGTATCTTAGACGGCTGCTCGCAAGCTTTTAAGACCCCAGACACTGCTGACCAAAGTAGGATCTGGAACGTTTTCTTGATGAACTAGGTTATGCCAATTGACCTGGTTGTCCGCCTAGACCGTGGTCCCAGCCCTCAGCCCCAGTAACTCCATCTCTCAAGGTGTTTGCCACAGTCCTTCCTCCTGAAAGTTTCAGGAGCCTAATGTGGGAGATTGGGGTTATTGGCAGGACTCTGGAGAGCAACACACATTCAAGGGGGCGCACTTGGCCGCCATCTTTGAGTGGGGCACAGCTGTTCGTTTCCTACTTGGGTCAAAATACCACGGGTAGCAGATTGGGTTGCTATGCAGTGTCTACGCACCCCTTGTTTACGACGGCAATTACTGCCCTGGTTGGAAGCCCTCGTTCCCCGTGGCTGCTGTAACAAAGTACCACAAAGTCAGTGGCTTAAAAAGACGGAAATTTATTCTCTCACAGTTCTGGAGGCTAGAAGTCTGAATTCAGGGTGTCAGCGGGGCCATGCTCTTTCCAAGGCTCTAGGGAAGGATCCTTCCTTGTCTCTCCCAGCTTCTAGTAGCTGCAGGCGTTTCCTGGCATGCAGCGGCAGCAAAATTAAAATCTCTGTCTAAGTGACCACATGGCCTTCTTCCTCTACGTCTTGCATCTCACTGGTGTGGCTGCGTGTTAGCCTAACCGATAACATCTTCAAAGACCCTGTTTCCAAACAAAGGCCTGTTCACAGGTTCCAAGGGATAGAACTTCCACATGACTTTTTGGAGGATACAATTCCACCCACAATAGTATCCCTCCAGAGAAACTATGAACATCCAAATGTGACAGACACAGACTTCCTTTTTCATGCGCCTACTAACATGCCGTAGGTACAGCTTTGGATGTGGCTTTTTCCATCTAACAATATATGTCGGAGGTTGTTCCTTATCCACATAGATCAACATGAATTATGAGCTATTAAAAACATACAGAAGAGTTGAAAGAATTTTACAGTGAATATTCACGCACCCACCTAGATTGTACAATTCATTTTGCTGTATTTCCTCTGTGACATATCCATCCATGTATCCGTATATAATTATTATTATATCTGCTACATATCCATCATTTTATCCATTCTTCAATAAAACTTATTTTTTAATGTATTTTTTTTATATTATCCAGGTTTTTAATGTGCATCATGTGTCACAAGAACTCAAACGTTCCCAGCACAATATACAGTTTTTCCCATTGAAGGGCATGAAGTCAAGAGAGTTTTCCTGGTTAGTAAAGTGGACTTGGTTTCACAGATATGTTTATATATATGTGTATATATATATACACACATATATATTTTTAAATGTATTTCAAAGTAAGCTGCAGACCTTAGTACACTTCCACATAAATACTTCAGCATGCATAAAAGTAACTACAGTTGTTTGTTTACAGTTAATTGTTTTTTCTTGTGAAGTAGAATGTGCCTATGATGAAACACGGATTTTATGTGGACTATTACATGAGTGTTGACGGAAGCATACACCCGTGTGGCCCAAGCCCTGATCAATATGGAAAGCGTTCACACAAGCAGCTATTCTTCTGATTTCTTTCCATCTTATTCTTTTTCAGTGGCTTCTATTTTACGGAAGAATGATTTTTTAATGACTCTCCAACGCATAGACCTTGTTTCCAGGATTTTGCAGTTCGTATCTTTGTACGCACAGGCATGCCTCGTTCTATTGCACTTCGCGTTAGTGTGCTTTGCAGACATCTCGCTTTTTACAAACTGAAGGTTTGTGGCAGCCGTGCGTTGAGCAAGTCTATTGGCACCATTCTTGCAACAGCGTGTGCTCACTTCATGTCTCTGTGTCACATTTGGTAATTCCTGCTATATTTCAAATGTTTTCATTATTATTTTACCGGTTACAGTGATCTGTGACCAGTGATCTTTGATGTTACTATTGTAATTGTTTTGGGGTGCCACAAACCGTGCCCATATGACGGTGAACTTCATCAGTCCCTCTCCTCAGGCCTCCCTGTTCCCTGAGACTCAACAATACTGAAATTAGGCCAGCTAATAACCCTATAATGGCCAGTAAGTGTTCAAGTGCAAGAAGGAGTCTCACATCTCTCAATTTAAATCAAAAGCTAGAAATAATTAAACTTAATGGGGAAGGCATGTTGAAACCTGAGATAGGCCGAAATCTGGGCCTCTTGCGCAAAACAGCCAAATTGTGAGTCCAAAGGAAAAGTTCTTGAAGGAAATTAAAAGTGCTACTCCAGTGAACATGTGAAAAGCAAGTGAAACAGCCTTATTGCTGATATGGAGAAAGTTTTAGTGAACTGGGGAGAAGATCAAACCAGCCACAACATTCCCTTAAGCCAAAGCCTAATCCAGAGCAAGGCCCTACCTCTCTTCAATTCTGTGAAGGCTGAGAGAGGTGAGGAAGCTGCCGAAGAAAAGTTTGAAGCTCGCAGAGGTTGGTTCATGAGGTTTAAGGAAAGAAGCCGTCTCCATAACATAAAAGTGCAAGGTGAAGCAGCAAGTGCTGATGTAGAAGCTGCAGCAAGTTATCCAGAGGTTCTAGCTAAGATAATGGATGAAGGTGTCTACACTAAACAACAGATTTTCAATATAAATGAAACAGCCTTATACTGGAAGAAGATGCCATCCAGGACTTTCATAGCTAGAGAGGAGAAGTCAGTGCCTGGCTTCAAAGCTTCAAAGGACAGGCTGACTCTCTTGTTAGGGGCTAATGCAGCTGGTGACTTGAAGTTGAAGCCAATGCTCATTTACCATTCTGAAAATCCTAGGGCCCTTAAGAATTTATGCTAAATCTACTCTGCCTCTATAAATGCAACAACAAACCCTGGATGACAGGACATCTGTTTAAAACCTGGTTTACTGAATATTTTAATCCCACTATTGAGACCTACTGCTCAGAAAAGAAGATTCAAAATCTTATTGCCATTGACAATGCATCTGGTCCCCAAAGAGCTTGGAGAAGTATAAGGAGCTTAATGCTGTTTTCATGCCTGCTAACACAACATCCATTCTGCAACCCATGGATCAAAGAGTGATATAAAAAAAAAAAAATTTTTTTAAATTGTACTTTAGGTGAAGGTTTACAGAACAAATAGTATCTCATTAAACAGTCAGTACACATATTGTTTTATGACATGGGTTAACAACCCCACGACATGTCAACACTCTCCCTTCTCGACCTTGGAGGACCTTTTTTTCTTTTTGGTGAAAATATACATAGCCAAAGTTACACCATTTCAAAAATTTCTACTTGTACAATTCAGTGACATCAATTCCGTTCTTCCAGTTGTGCTGCTATCCTCACTTTACATGAAGGTTTACAGAACAAAATAGTTTCTCCTTAAACAGTTAGTACACATATTCTCCCTATGACAATGGTTAACAACCCCACTACATGTCCGCACCGTCCTTACTTAACCTTGGGTTCCCTATCACTGGCATTCCTGTCCCCTTCTGCCTTCTAGTCCTTGTCCCTGGACTGCTGTGCCTCATTGGCCCCATTTTGCTTTATGAGGCTGTCCAATCCCTGGCTACACGGTAAACCTCGGAAGTGACTTCACCACTGAGCTAAATGGGTGTCTGGGGTCCATACTCTTGGGCTTTCTCCAGTCTCCTTTAGGCCAGTAAATCTGGTCTTTTTTTTTTTGTGAGTTAGAATTTTGTTCCACATCCTTCTCTGGCTCTGTCCAGAACCCTCTGTTGTGATCCTGGTCAGAGCAGTCAGTGGTGGTAGCTGGGCACCATCCAGCTGTACTGGATTCAGTCTGGTGGAGGCCTTGGTAGCTGTGGTCCATTAGTCCTTTGGACTAATCTCAAAGAGTGATTTTTACTTTCAAGTCTTATTATTTAATAAATACATTTTGTAAGGCTACAGCTGCCATAGATGGTGATTCCTCTGATGGATCTGGACCAAGTACATTGAAAACCTTCTGGAAAAGATTCACCATTCTAGATGCCATGAAGAACATTCATGATTCATGGGAGGTGAAAATATCAGTATTAACAGGGGTTTGGAAGAAGTTGATTCCAATCCTCATGGATGAGTTTGAGGGGTTCACGACTTCAGTGGAGGAAGTAACTGCAGATGTGGTGGAAATATCAAGAGAACTAGAAGTGGATCCTGAAGATGTGACTGAATTGCTGCAATCTCATGATAAAACTTAACGGATGAGAAGTTGCTTTTTATGGATGAGCAAAGAAAGTGGTTTTTTGAGATGGAATCTACTCCTGGTGAAGATGCAGTGAACATTGTTGAAACGACAACAAAGGATTTAGAATATAAATAAACTTAGTTGATAAAGCAGCAGCGGCAGGGTTTGAGAGAATTAACTCTAATTTTGAAAGAAGTTCTACGGTGGGTAAAATGCTATCAAACAACATCGCATGCTACAGAGAAATCTTTCGTGAAACAGAGTCAGTCAATGTGGCAAAATTCACTGTTGTCTTATTTTAAGAAATTGCCACAGCCACCCCAACCTTCATCAACCACCACCCTGATAAGTCAGCAGCCGTCAACATCCAGGCAAGACCCTCCACCAGCAAAAAGATGATTATGACTCGCTGAAGGATCAGATGATGGTTAGCTTTTTTTTTTTTTTAGCAATAAAAAGTATTTTTAAATTAAGGTATGTACATTGTTTTTTAGATACAATGCTATTGCACACTTAATAGAGCACAGTATAGTGTAAACATAACTTTTATATGCACAGGGAAACCCAAAAATCTGTGTGACTTGCTTTATTATGATATTCACTTTATTGCGTTGGTCTGGAACTGAATCTGCAGTATCTCTGAGGTATCCCTCTATGTCTTTAGACACATGAATTGGAAAAATTCCTGAAAGTGAAATTTGCCCTCTAAAGAAATTGCAACAGTTCACATCCTCCCCGCCCCCTCGGTCCCTGAACAGTGAGTTACCACACTTGGATTCAACATTTATTGTTCATCTGCTGTGTGGGACACTCTAAGGTGTGGACAGAAGACAACACCAGACAGGCTCATCTTTTCTCAATCAATATTATAACCTAAGAATTTCCAATGCTCTGAAAAATTCTCCACAGATGCAGTCTTTGATGGCTAAGGAACATTACATCCTGGCTGTACCAAAATATTTTGAAGCAGCCTCCTGTAGCTAGACATTGAAGCTGTTTACAGTTTATGTCACCAACAATGCTGAGACAAGTGTCCTACAACTTGGTGTCCATCTCACCCTGCTCTCTGTGGCTCTGATATATGAGAAGTTACATTTTGTTTGAACTTGACACTACAGTGATTTTTTTTTCTTTCCCGGATTTTGAAGGCTAAACATTCCCTGTCTTTTTGGTCGTAGTATACTAGCTGTGGTACTACAGTATAGTTATTATATAGTAACTATAGTATAGCTAGCACTTGGCTGCTAACTGAAAGGTCGGTGCCTCAAACCCAATGAACCCACCAGCAGCTCTGCAGGAGAAAAGACCTGGCAATCTGCTCCCATAAAGATTAAAGCCCAGGAAACCCTATGGGGCAGTTCTACTCTGTCCTATGTGGTCACTGTGAGTCAGAATCAACTCAACAGCACACAACAAAAACATAGTAGGTGTGCATGAAGGAAGGAAAACTTATTTGCAGATGCATTTCTGGCATTATTTCACAGATAAGCTGGGAATAGATGATTTAAATCCTGGAGTTTGTTGCAATAGTGGACAAGGGGAGAGAGGAGGAAGATGGAAAGTGATGGGGGATAAAAGAGGAAACAGGATTGGAGCTGAGAAAGAGGAAGGGAACAAAGCAAGATGGCGCCCGCTGCCAGGGCCCCTCAGCTCTGAGGCTCTGCAGTGGGTCCCAGGAGGCGCCTCGATGTGGCTTCAGCTTCTGAACAGTGTCCTCAGAGAGATCAACATGCCATTTAAACACAAGGTCCTCTGGTTATAGCACTGGAAGCACAGGTGGAGGCCAGGACTTTGGCTGAACAGTCAGGAGAGGGAACGTCATGGATTTGTGTGGGAGCGAATGAGGGTTATTACACAGGCTGGAGAAAGCGTGGGGTTTCCTGGGACCCTCCCGCTGTGGGGGGCAGGGAGCCAGAAGAGGATGAGCACCTCCATGGTCTTGCCTGGTTCTCCCATCAGGGCAGCAGACTGGCTTCGACACGGGGTCACGAGCTCCAGTTCCTGCCCTGCTCTCCCCCATCCCTCCTGCCCGGCTCTGGGCTCCGCCTGTCCCAGTCACTCGCCTGGTCAGAAGCCAGTCAGTGCAAATTGTGAGTGCAAAGTCCATGTGGCTTGGTTTTCTGTCTCTGGCCCCAAGGCCCAGGCGGTTTCTCATAAGACAGAGGGGCTGCTTCCACCCCTGCACCCCACCTCCGCAGCCAGACTGCTTCTCCAAAGACCCGGGAGCGGGCAGATGGGGAGCACAGGTACAAGGACACACCAGCACCACAGCACAGCCACAGCCTGGATGTTCCGCACGATGCCTGAGGTTTATTTTGTAGAGGCAGAGTTAGGGCTCTGTGGAAGGTACTTGGAGGTCCTAAGGGAAGGTGGCCACGGGAAGACCACATCCCACACAGCACTCCCGCACCCCAGGAGTGAGAGGGAGATGGCCCAGGGCCACAGGGCCACCAGGTCAGGCAGGGACTCAGACCTGGTGCCCGGTGGTGGTGGGGGTGAGGCAGACGGCCTTGGGGCGCTTCCTGGGGCGCTCCTACAGCCTGGCTTTGGGGGCTGGAGGCACAGGGCCCATCCACTTCTCTCCTGGATAAAGGACAACAGGCTCTGTGCACTGTCTTCAGGGTGCTCCTCCCCCCAAGACCCCGGGGGGTTCTCGGGAGAGCCCCGTTTTGCTACAAGGGGCAGCAGGGTGAAAGCTGACCTCCTCGACAGCCAGCAGCCTGCGGCAGGATGAGGCTTGGCTGTGGAGGTGCGAGGAACATCCCTCCTCTGACCCTCTGCTCAGCTAATACGATGGGGCAGGACCGGGGTCACAGGCAGCTGGGCGGTGACCTTTGACCTACCTAGCAGGTATGCCAGCAGCTCCATGCGGTCAGAGCCAAATAGCATGTGGGTCTGGCTATCCACATGAGCCACCGTGATAGGCAGCCCGAAGGCCTGGAGAGCAGAGGGGGCAGAGGGAGGATGATTACTGGGCTGGGGGTGAGGCTGGGAACCAGCACTTCCACGTGCACAGAAGCAGCCGGACGATTCTTGGTGTTTGGTAGGAGGTACCCTGATCTCCAGAGCCTTCCATTTCCACTGCCTTACCTCTCACCATCCAGCTCCTTCCCTTCCTCTCCTGGGGCTCAGGGAGAGCTGGGGAGGACTCCCGCTGGGGAGTGGGCACTAGGACAGAGTGTGGGGACCTAGCAGACCCTCAGCCTCTGTTCTCAGGATCAGGGTTGGGAACACAGGTAAGGGTCCCTCACCCCATAGTTGCAG
Source organism: Trichechus manatus latirostris (assembly GCF_000243295.1). NCBI lineage: Eukaryota > Metazoa > Chordata > Mammalia > Sirenia > Trichechidae > Trichechus > Trichechus manatus. Next base: position 5,275,631 of record NW_004444029.1, read on the forward strand.
GCGGCCTCGGTGGTCTCCTTGAGCTGGTTCTTCACCTTTGGTGTGGAGATCTTTCCCAGAATTTCTTGGGCTTGCTCTGCAGACATCCCGGCCTTCTCTGCAGCCTAAGGGGGTACAGTGAGGGACACACCGTGTCTGTATTAGTGGGGGCGGACCGCAGGAGGACAATCTGGTCTTTCTATTTTCTGCCCCTAAGTCTTTCTTGCAATGCCTTTACCCGTCCATGATGCCAAGGTCTATCGTTCCCAAGAGGAGCCATGCTTCCCTTTTCCAAAGTCCCGAGAAGGGCAGGAAGAACAACATGCACTAGGGTCACAGTTGTAGCGCCACCAGGCATCTCAGGAATCAGCTAGCCTGGCCTCTTCATTTCACAGACGAGGACACTGAGGTCCAGAGAGCAAACCTGCCCAGAGTTCAGGAGCTTAGGTAGCAGAGCCAACAGCAGAAGCCATGCCCCTGAATTCAAGTCCAGGGCTTGTTCCTTCTTACGCCTCTGAATCCCTGAGTATCTTGAGTCAAGGGCTGGACTCTAATTATTATGGAATTTCCTGAGGACTTCCAAGCGGGGAGTGTGGCTGCAGCTACCTGCCCGGCTTCAGAGTAACCATAAAGGCTTCGGTTTGGGGTTTGGGGTTGTTGTTTGGGATCCTGTTGTTCCTATTAAAGCAGTGGTTCTCAAACGTGGTTGCACATTCGAATTTCCGGGGGAGGTTTTAAGGCCCAGGCCATTCCTAGAACAATTACATCAGAATTCTTGGGGGGTGGCGCCCAGGTGCTCCAGGTGAATGTAATGTGCAGCCAAGGTTGAGCAGCATTGCAACCTGACACCCCACACGGAGGGGGACCCAGAAGTCATGCAGTCTACTGTAACGGGATGCTGTCTGTTACTCAGCTATGTTAGTGGACTGTTTCCCGGAGTGAATGCTCAGCAATAGGGACATGGTTACCCAAAAAACCAAAACCTGTTGCCATCAAGTGGATTCCAACTCACAGCAACCCTATAGGACAGGGTAGAACTGCCCCAGAGGGTTTCCAACGAGTGGCTAGTGGGTTCTAACTACTAACTTTTTGGTTAGCAGCCTGAGTTCTTAACCACTACACCACCAGGTCTCCATTAACGTCACAGAGATTAGGAATTACAACACATAGGTTTAATCACATCAGATCACAAAATGGTGGACAACCACACAATATGGGAATCATGGCTTAACCAAGCTGACACATTTTTTGGGGACATAATTCAACCCATATCTACCCTTTGGCCCCCCAAAATTCATGTCCTTGACACAGGTAAAACATTTTTACCCCATCATAACATCCTGAAAGTCTTAAATCAACTCTAAATTCCATCCTGGGGCAAAATTCCTCTTCATCTGTGAAATCTAGACTAGAAGATATCTGTTTCCAAAGCACAATGGTGGGATAGGCACAAGGTAGACATTTCCATTACAAATGGGAGAAACTGGAGGGAAAGAAGCTTTAACAGGCACCAGGCAAGCCAGAAGAATACATTACATTAGCTCTCAAAGCTTGAAAATAATCCTCTGTTCTCTGAGGCCATTTAGGAAATGGCTCTGCAGTCCAGACTCTGGGTCTCGGCCACGCTCTTCAGATTCTGGATGGAGGCCCCTTAGCCCTGGGCTTCAGCTTCGCCTTCCAGGCCCAATGGGACAGCAACTCTGCTCCCTTGGCTTTGGGCGGCCCCATTCTTCTAGTCCATCTGAGTGGCAACCCCTACCCCCTTCTGCCCCCGGGCATGGCAGCCCCGCTCCCTCAGCTTTGGGCAGCGGATCCAGCTGCATCCCGTTGGCATCCGTGAACAGCAGCCCCACACTCCGGAACAGAGTTGGCGAAGATCTGACTCTGAGTCCTAGAAGGCTGTGGCCCCACACTTTGAGACTCCAGAGGCCATGGTTCCACCCTTTGAGACTGAGGCAGTTCTGCTTCCTGTGCTCCTTATCTCTTCAGCTTGTTTCCTGGTTCCTTGGCCTCTTGGGCCAGCCCGGCGCAGGCCCTGCTCAGGCAAATGTTTCAAAGCTCTTCAGCTCTACTGATAAGCGCCTGGAGGCACCCCACTCCACCAGTAAACCTCAGCTGGAAGGCATGCAGCTCCCTTGCTCCGTGGGTCGGCAAGCCTCGCTCCACCAGTAAGTGCCTGGAGGTACCTCACTCCACCAGGAAGCCTCCTACGCAAAGGCACTCAGCTCTTTCTCTGTGGGTCAGTTCCAGCAGGGACCTCATGCCACCAAGAAAGAAGTGCTGGGAATGGAACGAGTCCTTTGGACCCAAGGTCCCTGTGTTGAGGAGCTCCTAGACCAGGGGAAGATTGATGACATGGACCTCCCCTAAGAACTGACAGAGAAAGGCTTCCCCTGGAGCTGGCACCCTGAATTTGGACTTCTAGCCTCCTAGACTATGAGAGAATAACTTTCTGTTTGTTAAAGCCATCCACTTGTGGTATTTCTGTAACCAAGACAGGGGAAAAACCCACCAACGAACCAACAAAAAACACTGGAAGATACACTGACCAGTCTTTATACGTTTAACTTTTGTGGGATCTGCCATTTTATGTATTAAATTTTAATATGCCCAAACTATCTTTTGTAAAGACCACCCTGGTGGCACAAATGGTTAGATTGCTCAGCTGCTAACTGAAAGGTTGGAGGTTTGACTCTACCCAGAGGTGCCTCAGAAGAAAAGCCTGGCAGCCTGCTTCTGAAATGTTAGACATTGAAGACCCTGTGGAGCACAGTTCTACTCTGATACCCATGGGTCACCAGGAGTCGGAGTCGACTCAACGGCAACTGGTGGTGTTTGTAAGTGGAAGGAAAAATATTGCTTTGTATTTCCTGTGAAAATGACCCTAAGGAAAATGTTTACTTTCTATGGCCCCATCTATGCCGAGCACAGATGGCAATGTTTTGAGGCATTTCCACCAGTTCCCAGACCTCTCTATAACCCTGGCTTTGGCTGGTTTGTCTTTTTGTCTTCCTAAAGCCTTCTTCCCGCATCTGTGTTCACCTGGGGTGCTGGAAAGGTTTGTGGTGGCATCTGTGGGGCCAGGCCTTGCCTGGACTTCTCCCCTTCTCTCTGGATGCTGAACGCTGACCCTCTCTCCCACTGACGTCTTTTACCAGATACAGTCCACCTGCACACTTGTTCCCCTTCACCATCATATTTTTTGGGGTCCTCTTAGTTTCAACTTTTCAGTGATTTGTCCCCTCAAACACGGACACCCATTCTCCCCAAGTGGCTGCCGTCTCTCCCACCCAATGAGGAGGCTGTTGTTCTCCTCACTCCTCAAGGTGGGCTCCTCTCAGCTTCCCTGTGAGGCAAGGGACCAAGGCGCACTCACCGTCAGGATGCTCTGGGGCTCCGTGATGTCTTCATTCTGGGAAGAAAGGGGGTGGCAGGGATGGGTGTGAGTGGAGGGCAGGTCCGTGGGCGACGGAGGAGCCTGGGGGAGGGTCAGAGGTCATCCAGGGTCACCAGCCTCCCACCGCCTGGGCAGGAGCCCGTGCTCACCAGCGACCAGATGCGCATCCACAGTTCGCGGGACACCTTTTCCAGCATCTCCGGGCACTCCAGGCACACAGCTGTGAGGAACCTCATGGCCGACAGGCTCCCTGCAGGCGGCGGCGCTCAGAGACCCCCTCTCAACTCACCCGGCGTCCTGCTCGCCCCCTGCCCTGTATTTCCCACCCTCTCCTGCTCGCCCAGCTCTGACCCTGAGGCTCTGCATGGCAAGATTCCACAGTCCCCTTCTCTGGAGCCCCATCTTCCTGGCCCTGTTCTCTCAGACTCCTCCGCCCTCCACCGATTCCCCTATCGTCACCTTTTTCGAAGACCACAGAGAAGAAATCCTCGGGGACCTGGACGGGAACTTGGAAGTGCTGTCGCAGTCGCCTGAGGTCGTTGACCATGTACAGCGCTTTGCGGGGAAGCTGGGCGGGCGGCCGGTTTCCTGCAGGTAGGATGTGGGACACGTTGGTGAGAAAGACCTAAGTGTTCGGGGCTGGGGGACCCCAGCCTGGGCTTGACTCAGCTGCCGGCATGCTCCAGTCTACCACTGTCCCCGCGCAGGGCGCCGCCTACCGCTGTCCTTCATGATCCCGGCGATGTAGCTCGGGCGCAGCTGCAGGTCCACGTTCCATACATGCTGGTAGCGGCACAGCACCTGCGGGTGGGGTGGGGGGAGCGGGAACAAGGGGGGGTGACTGCCAGGCCAGGGACAAAGCCGCACTGAGGGGACGGGCCCTAGGGATCCCTAGATTGTTCGTTTGGAAGGACAAACTCTCTCCATGTTTGCAAATCCGCTCCACCAGGGGCGCTCGCCCCGCTGCTCCTGAGCCTGTTCCTATGCCCCCTACCCGCAAAACTGACGCTGGGCCCGAAGTGGCGGGTCCTGGACTCTCCTTGACTCTTACGGGGTGTCCCCCCTCCCGGCTTCCAGACCACCATGGGAACGCTGCCGCAGCGGAGCGCGAGCCCGGCGCGACTTGGCCCTGGTGGAAGACAGCGACCTTTGGCCCGCTCCCTGCTTGGCCGAGGCCGGGACGGCGCCTGACCACGGGGCCCATCCCCGCCCTCCTCGGCCTGCAACCCCGCGTCACCTCGAAACTCAGCCACGAGTAGGGGGACAGCACGTCGTAGTAGAGCTCCACGATCCGCGCCAGACGCCCCATGCTGCGCGCCGCCTGCGCGGAAGGTCACGCCTCCTGCGCGGGGCGGCTCCGGGACAACCGATTAGCCCGGCCTACCCCGAGCCCGCCTGTCGGTTCCACCCCCGGCCCG
>NW_004444029.1:5280524-5295907 GCF_000243295.1 Trichechus manatus latirostris
CCCCGCCCCCGGACCCCGCCAGCTTCCCCAGGACTGCCCTCTGCCCGCTTCCTGGGTCGCCCGTCCCCTTTCACCACCCCTGCATTGTCCCTGAAACCTGACCGTTACCCGCCTGCCCCCGATCACTCCCAGACCCTGGCCATTACCCGGCCAGGCCTGAGTCGCTACCTCCGAGGACAAAGTCCACCCCAGCCCACCCTGGGGGGGTGGGGGGGGGGTCTTCTGAGCTTCGCGGGGGGTAGAGCTGGGTGCTGGTATGGGGCGCCCTCAGATGGGCTTGGAGCAGCTGTGGTCACTGCCCCGTTGTGGATCGGAATCTGGGCAACAGATGGTGATATGAGATGCTTGCTTGCTGTGCCTCTCATTTAGCTGTGTGCCTCTAGCGAGCCGCTTGACCTCTCTGAGCCCGTTTGCTTATTCCTTATAAAAACAGAGGTACATAATTATAACATCCACCTCATATGGGTTGTTGTGAGGATAAGTGAGATAGGGAAGGAAGAGTTCCAAAAAATGTAAGCTATTATTATTATTGTTACTTGGCAGTGGCATGCAACTCCTGGGCCTGGGGCAGAGTTAAACAAACAAACCCTTTGCCTTTGATTGCTACTCATAGTGACCCTATAGGACAGAGTAGAACTGCCCTGTAGGGTTTTCAGGGAGCGGCTGGTGGATTTGAACTGGCAACTTTTTGCTTAGCAGCCAAGCTCTTAACCACTGTGCCACCAGGGTAGCGTAAGAAGGCCCCAAATGATACATATTCTGTGTTCTCTTTCTCAGAGTTTAGCACAAGGCCTGGACATATAAGACTTTTATTTATTTATTTATTTGAGTGAGTGAAAGGGGGACGAGGAGGGGATGGGCGGCCTCAGTGAAGGAGTGGGAGGAACCACCAGGAATAGTCAGCCCTGTTCCTATTTGCAGATACGACCTGTTGCCTTACATTGGGAATATTTAATGCAAAGAATCACAGAATGAAAAAAAGTACATTTAGTTTTCTTAAAATTACTTTTAATGTTAGTACTTTTATAAATTGGTAAACACAACAATAAAAATTCCACTTCTGTTTTGTATTCATTAGAAAAACAACGCCATGCTATCAGAACACGAAGACAGAATGTAAAGCTGTACGGAGTAGAACATATAACATGGAGTGAGAAACGATGTCATATTCGTCCATGTGCAAGTTAATAAACTGAAAATCTATGTTTCGTTTTTCTCCAGTAATATTAATGTAAAAGTATCCAAGAACTGTTACTGCAATAACGCGGATTGGAGCCGCCTGCCGCAATAGCCAATTCTGAGACAGGGGTGAGGTGAGAAGCAAGAGGTTTATTATATATTGATATATAGAAGACAGAGGGAAATAGATTGCTCCAAAAAACCCATCTCCCCCACTGGGGATCGGCTGAAGGCTTTTATAGGGACAGGATTATGGGTCTTAGAAGTTTGTGTTAGTTCCCCCTTGGGGTGGTGATGTCTCAGATGAGTTAACCTTCTACTGGTATTCTTGGAGGTTATCTGGTGACATCCTTGGGGATTATCTGGTGACATCCTGGTTTCTCTTGTCACAAGATGGGTGCTTTGTTTGGGTTTTCATCCTTAGATCATTATCGCTTGTTTTCTACCCTTCAAGGAGGAACATCAGTTAATCTTAAACCTTCTGTAGAGACTGGAGGAGCAAGATCATGAGACAATGTGGTGGTTCGCAATGGGGAGTAAATAATAGTGAACCAGGCCTGCGCAGCCTCTTCCAGAACCAGTTCAGAACGATAATATAACATTTTCTTTTAAAAGTAGACCAATCACTTATTTTTAAAACCTTTGTATTTGGAAATAATTTTAGACTTACAGAAGAGTCATAAAGATGGTACAGAGAGTTTCCATGTGATTTAGAAAATAATATTGGAGTCATTATTCCCTGTCCTTGAGCATAAAGAATGTGACCCAGCTGAAGCTGGGCTCACAAGGACCACAAGGACACATCAACTGGGCCCTGAGATAAAGACAATAGCTAGGACAATCTTGGAAAATATCTTTTAGGGAACCATTCACTTAAGCCAATCAAATAGAACTCAAAAGACTTTCCACTCTTTTTCTATTAGCATTTCGTGAATAGAAAATTGTTGGACCAATGAAGACCCTCCCGACTGTTGTTACTGAAACCTGTACCAATGATTGTTAAGAAAGACAATTCAAAATGTAGAATCACATGGATCTAGTACCTTTTAGCCAATCGGTGAAAAGGTGAAGCTTTCAATGATTTTTACCCATTCTGTGATGTTAATATGTTCTGATGATTCTGTGACGTTCCTTGGATTCAGGCAGACATTAGCTCTGGTAGCATGCTTGTCCGCTTCCCTCTTTTGCCTTTTTGAGTATATGTCGAATAAAACTTTTTTTTTTGCTTTACTAAACTTTGTGATCTTTTCACCCTACAACGACAGTCAGTAACAATATACGCTTCACCCAGTGTCCCCAGTGTTAACATTTTATATAACATGGGTGTTGTTGTGAGCTGTCGTTGAATCGATTCCAAACCATGGCAACCCCGTGTGTGTCAGAGTAGAACTGCTCCATAGGGTTTTCACCGTGTGACCCTTTGGTAGCAGGTCTCCCGGCCTGTCTTCTAAGGTGCCTCTGGGTAGCTTTCTTCTTCCACGCCTGTATTTCTCTTTCAATTTTTTTTAAAAAAAGTTTTCCGTCTCCTGGCTGAGTTTCTCCTTGCTTTTTATGATCGCCATTACTTTGTCTTCTGGGTGTTGTTTGCTCTTTTTGAACGTATTTAACCCTGTCCGGATGTCTTCTATTTTTCTTATTAACTTGACCTCCATTGGAGAGATTTCTGCTGCTTCATGGTTTTCTGTTAATTCAACCATCTTCTCCCGCGATCTTGTATCATAATTTTTTGTTGAATGTGGGGCTTTTTAATATCTTACTGTGATAATCTGGAACTCAGAATTTCCTGTATTTCCAGGAATTATTTTTTTTAATTCTTTAATTCCAACTTCTTCTCCTAAATTCCACTAGAAGGCACTCTGACCCTTTGGTTCTTTCAACAGTAACTCAGCCACTATGTGGCCGGGGTCTGAGGGTTTTTTTTTTGTTGTTGTTAACAGACAATCCTGGCGGTGCAGTGGTTAAGTGCTTGGCTGTTAACCAGAAGGTTGACAGTTCAAACCCGCCAGCTGCTCCCAGTCAGCTTCCATAAAGATTTACAACCTTGGAGACGCTATGGGGCAGTTCTACTCTGCCCTACAGGGTCGCTAGGAGTCAGAATCGTCTCCATGGCAACGTTTTTTTTCAACCTGTGATATGCAGATGACACAACCTTGCTTGCTGAAAGTGAAGAGGACTTGAAGTACTTACTAATGAAGATCAAAGACTATAGCTTTCAGTATGGATTATACCTCAACATAAAGAAAACAAAAATACTCACAACTGGACCAATAAGCAACATCATGCTAAACGGAGAAAAGATTGAAGTTGTCAAGGATTCATTTTACTTGGATCCACAATCAACACCCATGGAAGCAGCAGTCAAGAAATCAAAAGACGCATTGCACTGGGCAAATCGGCTGCAAAAGAGCTCTTTAAGTGTTAAAAAGCAAAGATATCACCTTATAGACTAAAGTGAGCCTGACCCAAGCCATGGTGTTTTCAATTGCCTCATATGCATGGGAAAGCTGGGCAATCAATAAGGAAGACCGAGGAACTGATGCCTTTGAGTTGTGGTGTTGGTGAAGAATATTGAATATACCATCGACTGCCAAAGAACGAGCAGATCTGTCTTAGAAGAAGCGTAGCCAGAATGCTCCTTAGAAGTGAGGATGGCCAGACTTGTCTCTCATACTTTGGACATGTTATTAGGAGGGATCAGTCGCTAGAGAAGGACATCATGCTTTGTAAAGTAGAGGGTCAGCGAAAAAGAGGAAGACTCTGAATGAGATGTATTGACACAGTGGCTGCAACAATGAGCTCAAGCATAGCCACGATCGTGAGCACGGTGCAGGACTGGGCAGTGTTTCGTTCTGTTGTACAGAGTCGCTTTGAGTCGGAACCGACTGGATGGCACCTAACACCACCAACATTCTGGCTCCAGAGATTTTAGGCATTTTGTAAAATTTTAAGTTTCTGGGTGCCGACGCAGGGTGGTTTTTCCCAAGGTGGCTGGTGTTGCTGGGGGGTTATATTCCCTCCAAGGACCGTGAGATGGGGTGTGTCCTTTTGCAGAACACTGCAACTTTGGGGCGGGATTCCTTCACGCCTGTCTGTGGGGTGGGGCGAGGCTTTTCCGCTGTGGCTGACTGCGCAGGCGCCGGGGTTTTCCGCTGGCCCGGGGCGGGAAGAGATGTGGTGTGGCTTTCGGGAGGCGGGCCTGTTTTTGTCGTTAGGTGACCGCTCGGTTCCGAATCGTATCGACCCTATGTACAATAGAAGGACACATTGCCCGGTCCTGCACTATCTTCACAATTCTTATGCTTGGGCCCACTGAGGCATGGTGCTGTAGTGCTTTGTGTCCCTTCCCCACGGGGACCCTGAGTAGGTGCCTAGTTGTTGGGTAGGGAGCCGGTCCGTCTGGCTGGCAGGCTTGATGTACTCTTCTTGTCTTGCCTTTTCTGCAGCTCTGGGTCCTAGCGCCCGCCTGTCTCTGGTCTCGCGAGACTCAGCATTCCCGCCGCGTTTCCGCTTCCCTGGGCACTTCTGACGACTTCCCTGCGCGTGGGTTTCCAGAACCAGCCCGGTCTGCTTCAGTCGGGGCGCGCTTTCCCTAGTTTTCCAAATTTGAAATCCACTTTGTGCTGGTTCGTTGCTGCCTCTCAGTTTTACTCCACCAACAAGGCGCTCCAGCCCTTTTGTTGTGAGGCAGGCAGCCTCAGAGCCCAACCCTTCTAAGAGACACCTGCTCTGGCTTATTCTCCTACACCAAGCTGGATAACCGGCACCTTCGAAAATTGTCCTTGGCAAGGTAACCACAAAACAGGTCATACATGGCCTCACCCCGCCTCTGGGTGGAGGCGTAACATGCTCCTAAAGGAAAACCTACCTCTCCTCCCTCCTGGGGTAATCGAACCCTTGTCTAGAAAAAAATGCATAGTCACCCACAAGCTCTGAGCGTCTGCCTAAAGGTCAACCCTGAATATGCACGATCAGTTTGCATTTCCTTGTCTGCTCTCTGTAAAAGCCCACCTCTGCAAGCTGCCAGCACGCAGTCTTGGAGGCAGCAACCCCGATTGCGGACTGCTCCTTTCCATGCACGAGGAAACAGGCGCCTTTCTTCTTCCACCTCGGTCTCTTGTTTATCGGCTGTAAGTCACGCCGAACAGAAGCTGAGGTTTTCCACTGGGCAACAGTGGAACCTTTTCAAGGCTGCTTACCTAGTACCCCTGAGCCGTGCGTGTACTCAGTGTGGTCTACCCTGGGCTCTTTATTCAGGGTGTTGCCTGTCCACATCCCCAAATGGCTGCAGTGAGCTGAGCCGGCGGGCTGGGTGCTGGCAGTCAGCGACTCTCAGCCTTTCCGCCGTCCCGCTCGCTCTCTCCTGATTTGGGATCCCCTCAGTTCTCCAACATTTCACCTGCTGTCCTGAGCTCTGAAATCTCTGTCTGAGCCCATTTTTATTTATTGTTCTCTGACTTAGTTGTAGGGAGACATAAGGTAGCAACTGCTTGGCCGCCATCTTGCCCTCTCTCTCTGGGTGGGTTTGAAGCACCAACGTTTCGGCCAGCACTGAAATGTTTGCGCCACGCCGGGGCTCCATGATAAAAAGATCAAAAGTGAAGTTAATGTTGCTACACCGTCTTTAACTAAATTACGGACTTTATTAGAATTTCACCAGTTTTTCCACTAACGTCCTTTTTCTGTTCCAGGATCTGTATTACATTTAGTTGTCGCGTGCCTTCCGTATCCTCCATTCTGTGAAAGTTTCTTGGCCTTTTCTTGTCTGTCATGGCCTTGGCACTTTGGAATCATATTAGCCAAGTATTTTCTGGAATGTCCCTCAGTTGGGGTTTGTGCAATGCTTTCTCACGATTAGACTGGTTATGGATTTTAGGGAGGAGGATCACAGAGTTGAAGTCCCCTGCGCCTTGAATGTTAGCGGGTACGTGATGTCATGGCGACATGATGTTACCTGAGCACCTGGTTAAGGTGGGGTCTGTCATGTGAAGTTTCTCCACAGTCACTGTTTGTCTCTTTCTGAACTCTTTTTTGACAGGGATTGGCTAAGTGCAGCCCACTCTAGGTGTGGGGAGTGGGGGGAGTTGGGTAGATTAGCCCACCTCCTTGAGGGAAGTGTATCAAAAAATTTGTGGACATTTGTTAAAACCACCCCACTACTCAACGCCTGTGCTGAGAAGGATACTTTCAGACTATGCAAATACCCTGTTGCTCCTTAAATTTTTGCTCACCAATGTTACCATTCTCGAGTGGGTCTTACCTGGAGCAATTATCACTGTGCTGTTGTAATGGTGATTTTCTCTTTCTCTTGTTCCCATTACCCTTTGCCATGGAGTTGATTCCGACTCACTGCGACCCCACAGGGTTTCCAAGGAGCAGCTGGTGGATCCAAACTGCCGACCTTTGGTTAGCAGCCGAGCTCTTAACCACTGCGTCAGCAGGGCTCCACGTTTATTGTTTCTTCCACATTTATCAATTTATTAAATGTTTCTTCACATTTATTAATTGGAATTCTTCTCAAAGGACAATTGTCTCCTATTCCTCATTTATTTACTCAATTATTTACTTATATCAATATGGACTCAGGAATATTTTAAGAATTATGGAATTAGAAAACATTCATCTGAGTCTCTACGCTCTACCTCCATACACTCAATTATTAATATTATTTGGTTGGACCCTATGGAGGATAGTGTGGAGTGGCAACAAGAACAACAAAGACAGACACTTCTGTGTGCGATTATCTTCATATTGCCAGGAGGGTGTGTAGGTACTGACTAGAATTGTCGGAATAAGAAATAGTGGTGTAAGTGAATTATTTAAAGTGACAACTCAACGTGCCCTAATTAGCAAACCCTGGAGGAGGGACAGAAGGGGTTGTGTATGTAAACCAAATATTCATCTTTCACAGGAGGGTGTCAATGGGTATTGTCTACATTTGAGGCATCCGTAAATTGAACTATAGTCATATAATTTGGAATACGATAATTAAAACTAGAAATGCTTTAAATAAATTGACTTTTCAAACCAATACAAGATGAATTATTCAATAAGTTATACTGGAACAACTCGATGGTTTAGGAAATAAAGTAATTGAGTTCATATATAAAACGTTACATCAGGAACATCTCCAGATGTACCTAATATTTGAATGTTAAAAAAAAAAACGAAACCAGTAAAGTACCTGAGGGGAAAATTTTTTTTTAAATCTAGGAGTAGAAACAACCTTGCTAACTGTACTACTAAACGCAGAAGCCTTAAAAGAAAAGATGAACACATTCAATAACATAAAATGGAAGAAAAAAAAATCTGCTTGGTGAAATCCAATACATCAAAAAACAATAACAGGAAAATATTTGCAGCTCATTTCACAGTCAAAAAGCTAATGATCCTAAAGTAGAAAGAGCTAAAAATCAATTAGAGAAAAGAACAGAAGTCCAGTGGAAAAATGGGCAAATAATATGACCAGAATAGTTTTGGAAATGAACATAGAGCTGGCTCTCAAACATTAAAAAATGCCCGTCTATACTTGTGGAAACTGTGAGGTAAAACTAGGCTCTGATACGTTTCCATCTATCAAGTTGGCAAAGATGAAGAATTCAGTGACTCAGCATGTTGGCAGGGATTTGTAGGAAGTCATTCCCCCACGTAACTGGTAGGAGTGGAGCGTGTGTGGGCCCCAACTTTATGGAGGGCACTTCAGTAATATCTTTCTGTTTCACACATGCACCCTTTGACCCAGCCATTCTACTGTTAGGAATTTTAAAGGATAAATAAGCTAGCCTACATACAGCCTGAAAGTGGAGGAGGTGGGAGTCGAACACTTATGGTCTGTGTCAGCATCTGTGGACCTACACTAAACTTTAGTGGACACATCCTTTGTTTGCAATTGTCCCCTGTTCAGAGTGAGCCGTGTCCACTGCCCCTTACCTGACTTTGGTTTCCAAAGGCTCAGGAACACGTTCTTCAGCTCTGGCCATGGGAATTGTGCCTTAAGGAATCTCTGGGATGTTGTGTTCCTTCTTTACTCTCTCAGGTCATTCCCTAAGCACATTTCAGGTCACTCAAGGCATTTTAATCTCCAGGCTCCCCCCACGAGAAAAATGAACACATCTGGAAAGTGTTTTGCAGCTGGGATTTGTGCAGTCTCTTCTCTGGGAGCAAGAGCCGCCTTCTTAGGCACAGTGACATCTGGGCTGCTGGGGTGGCGTGCTGCTGGCGGCTTCTCTTCCACCCGGTGGCTGGCAGCCTGCACGCACAGGCCAACGTGGCAGTGGGCGAGTGGGTCTAAGACCCTCCACCTTTGCGCGCTCGTTGCCTCCTGCGGGGTTAAGTCAGCACAGTCATCGCTCCTTCTGCTTCCAAGATGCGATATGGCCCCCACCCTCTATGTCCTCGGTGCCGAGGACTAAGGAGAACAAGACCTCCGCTCTCCTCAACAGTCCACCAGCAAGGAGGCACATCATTAGGCCTTCAGGGTAATGGCATGTAACCACGGGACTAGATGTCAGGGTGTTCTTAAAGAGTTGCGGACCACCTGGACAGAAGGCTGAGTCACAGGGCAGGTCAGGGCGAGGCCTGCTGGGGTTCTCGCGGTCTAGGAACATGCTCCCAGGACCTGGGTGCTTTCTCGGTGCCATTCCCACACCCTCTGCAGCCCAGGCGATTCTGACTCATAGCCACTCGGTAGGACAGAGAACTGCCCCACAGGTTTCCAAGGCTGCAATCTTTATGGAAGCTGACTGCTACATCTTTCTCCCACAGAGTGGCTGGTGGGTTTGAACTGCTGACCTTTCGATTAGCAGCTGAGTGCTTAACCACTGTGCAACCAGGGCTCCTTTCGATGCCATTACTCAGGGAGAAACATGCAGAGAGAGGCAGAATGTGAACCTAACCCAAGTCCCAAATCTTAAGTCCTAAACCTACTGCTCCCCAAGGCTCCCGTCCTTTGTGAGCCTCCAGGCCAGGCAAAGAGTCCCCCTTCTGTGTGGTCACACGAACCCACAAGTTCTCTTACTAGAGCTGTCACCTCGTTATACCGAGACTACCAGGCTCCCCACGACAGTGTAAGATTCTGCAGGGGAAGCCGTGTGAGTGTGAGTGTGTGGTGCGTGCGTCTGTGTGTGTCAGTGTGGTGTGTGTGTGTATATGTGAGAGAGAAAGTGTGTGTCTTTGCGTGTGGTGTGTGTAAGGTGTGTATGTATATGTGAGAGTGTGTCTGTGTGTGCGTGGTGTGTGTGAGTGAGGTGTGTGTGTGTATGTGAGAAAGTTTGTGTGTGTACATGTGGTGTGTGAGAGGGTACGTGTGTGAATGTGACAGTGTGTGTGTGAGGGAGGTGTGTGTATGGCATGTGTCTCTCAACCTTCTCCCTCCCCCGAAAAAATACCAGTTGCTGTCAAGTTGATTCATGGTGGCCCTAGACATGTCAGGGTAGAAATGTGCTTCAAAGGGCTTTCAATGGCTGATGTTTTTGGAAGCAGATTGCCAGACCTTTCTTCAGAGGTACCTCTGGGTGGATTTGAACCTCCAACCTTTCCATTGTAGCTGAGCACTAACCGTTTGCTCCACCCAGGGACAGAGAGGGTTGAGTTAATCACTCCCTTCAGTTCATACTTCATCATTACCATGGGTACATGCAAGTCCCTTCTCCAGTTTTAAAACCATTATTTCTCTCTTCCACCTTGACCCCCCCCCCACTCGTATTATTATTGATTCCCCCAGCCACAGTATTATTGATAATAAGGACAAGAATATTTATGGAGCGCTTGTTAAGTGCCAGGCACTGTGTCAAGGACTTGAAGTGTATTAACTCAGGGAATCCTGACAACGGCCCCAGAGAACTCACTATTACTCTTCCCACTTTTCAGACGGAGCAGCTGCCTTACAGAGGTGAAAACGACTTGCCCAAGGGCGCTGAGCAAGGCGGTGGCAAAGCGGGGTCTGGAGCCGCCGGGGTCTGGCTGCAGAAGCCACGCCCTTAGCGCGCCATTGCATGTTTCCCCCAGACCCAGCGCCGTTGAGGGTGATGCTGCCCCTGGCGAGAAGAGAAGGTCGCCTCGGAAACGTGCGGTGCTGTGTCGTGTTTGAGCTGACTCTCAGATGCACACACCAGTTGCCCGCCTTCACACGCCTGCGCTCGACACTGTCCCACGTTGCTGTTTCACATCCGGCTGATTGGTTCTGACTCTGGAGAACATTCGGAAGCGTGCACCCACCCCGGTGGACTGAGCGGCCTTCTGGTTGAGTGCCTTACTCCCCAGGCCACGGGGTCTCCTTATTCACGTCCCTTCGGGAGGGGGCGTGCTGGAGCTTTCCAGGGTGAGCCCTGCACTGGGTCACTGAGTCAAAGGCAATGAGCGCATTTCATTTCACCAACGACTGATGGTTTGCTCTCCTAATGATGTATGATTCCATGCTCCTACCCTAGCACCGGTGCCCTGGTGGTGCAGTGGCTAAGACCTTGCTTGCTAACCAAAAGGTCGGCAGTTCGAATCGACCGGCTGTTCCTCGGAAACCCTAGGGGTCAGTTGTACCCTGTCCTATAGGGTGACTGTGAGTTGGCAGCAACGCAATGGGTTTGCCTTTTTTGCTCTGGGCCTCAGCACCAGGCTCTGCATCCCTCACATCCTCGACAGCACTGAGTAGTTTTTGGCTATTTGGATTAGTGTAAAATAGGATCCAACTGCTGTTTTGAGCCCTGGTGGCGCCGTGGTTAAGTGCACAGCTGCTAACTGAAAGGTCGGTGGTTCGAACCCACCAGCCTCTGCAGGAGAAAGAGATCTGCTTGCGTAAAGATTAGAGCCTAGGAAACCCTACGGGACAGTTCTACTCTGTCCTATGGAGTTGCTGTGAGTTGGAATTGACTCGACAGTGGTGGGCTTGCTGTTTTCTGGTTTATTGTTGCTTTGATTTGCCTCTTTCTGATTACAAGTGAGGACGAGCATCTCTTTTTCTGTCTGTTGGCCGTTTGGGTTCCCTCTGCCTGTTGTATTATTAGTATTATTTGTCCGTTTTCCTCCTGTAGTCTAGAAGGTGGTCTCTTGTGTCTGTGCCCTGCCTGTCACCTGAGCCTTCACTGAACAGAAATCCAGTCAATTTTTGCCTTATGATTTGAGCTTTTAGAATCTTGTTTAATGAGCCATTCCGCACCCTTTGGACACAAAGTTAGCCTACGTTTTCTTCTCTTAGTTTTATAACATTACCTTCTGCATTTAGCTCTTTTATCCATCTGCGTTTACCGTTGTCTAAAGTAAGAGGAGGGATCCAGCTTTACGTTTCTCCCAACAGTGAGACCGACTCCCTGTACCGTTTAAAAAATTCTCTATTCTTTGCCCGATTATATACCGTTATCTTTGATCATCTCCGAAGTTCCCATAGATAAATAATCTGTTCTAATGCTCCTTTCCCTCTGCTGTTTGGCCGAGCTATGCCTCCGTAGTATGCCTTAGTACCTGGGAGAGATTATCAGTACCCAGGAACTTTTATTCTTCCGTATAAGTTTTAGAATAAGTTTTCAGGCTTATCAAAACATTAATATTTTATTTGTGGAAAGATCTAAAGGATTGTTGATAAATTCCTTGCTCGATATGATTCTTATCTACCTTTATATCCTTACTGCCTAGCCCAATATCTGATGTGGACAGTTGCTCAGTAAATATTTATTGATCTGAACTATTGTTGGACTGATCTGTGATCTTCCAGCAACTGGGCAGGGAAACAAATTATGTGCTAATGAAGGTCAGGTTTGGTTCATACCCACGCGGTGGTGCCACAGAAGAAAGGCCTGGCGATCTGCTTCCATAAAGATTACAGCCATGGGGCAGTTCTGCTCTGTACCACATGGTGGGGTCACCATGAGTCGAAATCAACTCAATGGCAATGAGTTTGGTTTGGTTTTTTGTCTTCTTTTGAGAGAGAGGAGACAGATATGGAGTGTAGAGATTAGGGAGCTGACCCTTTCTGTGACATGACAGTGTCGCTTTGGTTTTCATTCTTATGATAACTAAGATTGTTGTTGTTGTTAGGTGCCATCAGGTTGGTACCAACTCACAGCGACCCCGTGGACAACAGAACGAAACACTGCCCTGTCCTGCACCATCCTCACAGTCGTTGTTATGTGTGAGCCCATTGTTGCAGCCACTGTGTCAATCCATCTCGTTGAGGGTCTTCCTCTTTTTCGCTGACCCTCTACTTTACCAAGCCTGATGTCCTTCTCCAGGGACTGATCCCACCTGATCAGTGCAAAAAATTACTGAATAAAAAGTCTTATTTTTTGCCAGTGCCTTCAGTGCAGCTTGCACTTCTTTCTTCAGTACCATTGGTTCTTGATCGTATGGTTGAACGTCGAACAGTTCTTTTTGGTGCAGTGACTCTGTGTATTCCTTCCATCTTCTTTTGATGTTTCCTGTGTTGTTCAATATTTTGCCCATAGAATTCTTCAATATTGCAACTCCTTCAGTATTGCAGCCTGAATGTTTTGATTTTTTCTTCAGTTCTGTCAATTTGAGAAATCCTGAGCGTGTTCATCCCTTCTGGTTTTCTAACTCCACATTTTCGCACATTTCATTATAATACTTTGTCTTCTGGAGCAGCTGTTTGAAATCTGTTCAGCAGCTCTTCATTGAAAATAGCTTCTGCTTTGAGCTTTCGACGTGGCTACAAACAAGGGTCCCCAGCTGGACTCTGAATGGAATTTCAAGGGAAAATATGTAGCGTAAACTGGGAGATGATTGAGGAAGAAGAATGTCAGTTAAGTCATATAATTAAATTAGTGATGTGCAGGATATTGGGTTGCAAATACCTTTGCAGAAAAGCCTTGTGCGACGAAGATAAAGTCCGCCACCTAGTGGCCATCTTTGCAAACAACACCATTTGGTCTTCAGTCCTAAGTAAAAATAATAAAAATAGTTCATAGTGCTTACTCTAAAAAAGGCACCATCTAGGAATTTTGCACATTTCAACAAAAAACCCAGAACCTTAAGCCAAAATTATCTCTTGAGATCGGCTTTTAGCTAAATAACAGATTGGCTCATAAAATAAAGAATTATCACCTGTGGGTAATAAGCTTCTTTAAAAAATCGTCTATATGAGCCCAAGGCGCTCTGGTGGTGCAGTGGTTAAGAGCTATGGCTCCTAACCAAAAGCCTGGCAGTTCGAACCCACTAGCTGCTCCTTGGAAACCCTGTAGGGCAGTTCTACTCTGCCCTGTGGGATCACTATGAGTCAAAATTGACTTGACAGGGATGGGTCTATGAGTTGGAATCGATGGCAATGGGTTTGGTTTTTTTTTTTTTTTTTTAATAGGATAGAGTGGCGCCCTTGTGGCACAGCGGTTAAGAGCTCAGGTGCTAACCGAAGGGTTGGCAGTTTGAATCCACCAGCTGCTCCTTAGAAACCGGTGGGGCAGTTCTAATCTGTCCTATAGGGTCACTATGAGTCAGAATCCACTCAACGGCAACGGGTTATGTGAGACCAAATGGTCAACAATGACTCTAAAGCAAAGACCTGAAGGTAGGGGGTCAGGGACACTAGAGTACTAGAAACGGTACAACCAGAATGGAATGAACGAGAATGATGACACTTTGTGCAAAATGTAACCAATATCTCTGAATAATTGGGGTAGAAATTGTTAAATGGGAACCTAATTTACTGTGTAAACTTCCACCTTAAACACAATAAAATATTGTTAAAAAAAAACCCAAAAACCCCAGGATGCAGAGATTATCACTGTCTCGATTTGATAGATGAGGAAGTGGAGGCTCAGAGAAGTTAAGCGTCTTGCCCACGGTTTCAGAGCCGATACGTGGAAGAGGCCAGTATGGACACCCAGGTGATCTGCTATCAGAAGCCACATGTGGAGCCCTTCGCTGTTCTGCTGGAGACGTGGAGGCAAGGGTGGGTGGGAGCCGGCACCCGCCAGCTGCAGAGTGGGCTTGTGTGTACCTCCGTATCTCCTCCTGGCCCCCCACGCAGCACCATCTCTGCGAGCTTCAGCCCATCACAGTGGGAGTATTTACACACAAAGATCAGCAAATGCTACACGCCAGGGCGTTTCGTTTTCTTTTTCTTTTTTGAGAGCTGGTTTACCAGCATACCACTAAGTGAGAAAGCCTAGGAAGTCAGACAGGCTTGTCAGCTGTAAACGAGATTTGCAAAGTAATTAGAACCTGTTTTTCTGGGAAAAAAATATAGGCTGGTGGAATCTTTTTTTTTTCTTTCTTGAAAGAGGACCATTTTCCTTTATTTTTGTGAGTATTTGAAGAGGTGGTTTGTAACTAAGGCGGAACTTAAAATGAAGAAAGACCTGCTGAAGAGTACCGCGAGGCTTTCCGAGAGAAAAACAACATTGTGGCAGGGCCTGCGTTGCACAGTCCAAATTAAAAACCGCTAGAGAAACAGATGGGTCAGAAAAACCAGCTGGGCCGTTTTTGTTTATTTATTGTATTTTATTGTACTTTAGGTGAAGGTTTACAGAGCAAACAGCTTCTTATTAAATAATTAACACACATATTGTTTTATGACATTGGTGGTTAACCCCACGACATGTCAACACTCTATCTTCTCGACCTTGGGTTCCCTGTTACCCGCTTTCCTGTCCCCTCCTGCCTTCTAGTCCTTGCCCCTGGACTGCTGTGCCCATTTAGTCTCATTTTGTTTTATGGGCCTGTCTAATCTTTGGCTGAAGGGTGAACCTCAGGAGTGACTTCAGTACTGAGTTAAAAGGGTGTCTAGGGGCCATACTCTTGGAGTTTCTCCAATCTCTGTCAGACCAGTAAGTCTGGTCTTTTTTTGTGTGTGAGTCAGAATTTTGTTCTACGTTTTTCTCCAGCTCTGTTCGGGACCCTCTGCTATGATCCCTGTCAGAGCACTCGGTGGTGGTAGCTGGACACCATCTAGCTGGGCTGGACTCAGTCTGGCGGAGGCCATGGTACTTGTGTCCATTAGTCCTTTGGACTCATCTTTTTTTTTTTATATTTTACTATTTTTTTTTTAATTGTACTTCAGGTGAAGGTTTACAGAACAAATAGTTTCTTATGAAAACAGTAGTACACATGTTGTTTTATGACATTGGTTAACAACCCCACAACATGTCAACCCTCTAACTTCTCAACCTTTTTTTTTGGTGAAAATACACATAGCCAAAGATACACCATTTCAAACATTTCTACATGCACAGTTCAGTGACATTGACTACGCTCTTCCAATT